>NC_037670.1:20062418-20076169 GCF_003255815.1 Theropithecus gelada
GGAGATCGAGACCATCCTGGCTAACATGGTGAAACCCCGTCTCTACTAAAAATACAAAAAACTAGCCGGGCGTGGTGGCGGGCGCCTGTAGTCCCAGCTACTCGGAGGCTGAGGCAGGAGAATGGCCTGAACCTGGGAGGCGGAGCTTGCAGTGAGCCGAGATCGCGCCACTGCACTCCAGCCTGGGTGACACAGCGCAAGACTCCGTCTCAAAAAAAAAAAAAGAAAAGAAAAGAAAAAAAGAGGAGAGGGAAAACGCAGTAAATGCTTTTTCCACTCACAAAAACACAGCACATGAACCCCGCAGATGACACAGAGAAGGTGAGTGAGGGATGGCCATGAACATTTCGTGTGGCCTGGACTCAGTGGGGACAAGGAGCAGCAGTGGGAGGTGGGTGGGCGGGGCAGGGCACTCTGAGGGGAGCCATGGTGCCAGCCAGACTGACCAGCACTCGCTGTGCGCCTGGCTTGGGCCCAGGCTGGTGGAGTATAGGAAAGAAAGGGGGCAGTAACCCAGGTGGGGCACAGCACACGCCGGAGCTATGGCACATGGGCAAGAATTGGAAAATGACACTGGAGGAAGTGGAGAAGGCAGGGCTCGGGTTGTTCTTAAAGGATGGTTAGGATCTGAGAGGCTTCACTGAGAAAAATGAACCAGAAGCTACTGAAAACTAGGGAGCTGATCTCAGCTCACTGTAGCCTCTGCCTTCTGCTTTAAGCAATTCTCCTGACTCAGCCTCCCGAGTAGCTGGGATTACAGATGCTCACCACCACACCCAGCTAATTTTTGCATTTTTAGTAGAGATGGGTTTTTGCCATGTTAGCCTGGCTGGTCTTGAACTCCTGACTGACCTCAGGTGATCCACCTGCTTCGGCCTCCCAAATTGCGGGGATTACAGGCCTGAGCCACCACGCCCGGCCCTCACGGGCTTTTGATTTTGCATGGAGTTCATTCTCACATACTGCTCCAATGTCTCATACGTCGCATGCCAGCAGCTGTTCAATTTCTTTTTTCTTTTTTGAAACAGAGTTTCCCTCTTATTGTCCAGGCTGGAATGCAATGTTGCCATCTTAGCTCACCACAACCTCCACCTCCTGGGTTCAAGCGATTCTCCTGCCTCAGCCTCCCGAGTAGCTGGGAATACAAGCATGTGCTACCACACTCGGGTAATTTTGTATTTTTAGTAGAGACAGGAGTTTTCCATGTTGGTCAGGCTGGTCTTGAACTCCCGACCTCAGGTGATCCGCCCACCTCAGCCTCCCAAATACGCATAAGCCACCATGCCTAGTCGGAACTGTTCAAATATTATATTAGTGTGCACTCTAATTAGTCTCCAAATTACTCCAGTTTATTAACTGATAAAAGCCAATTCTAGGGCTGGGGCCAGTGGCTCACTCCTGTAATCCCAGCACTTTGGGAGACTGAGGCAGGTGGATCACCTGAGAAGATGCGTTCGAGACCAGCCTGGCCAACATGGTGAAACCCTGTCTTTACTAAAATTACAAAAAGTAGCTGGGTTTGGCCCGGGCACGGTGGCTCACTCCTGTAATCCCAGCACTTTGGGAGGCTGAGGTAGGTGGATCACCTGAGGTTGGAAGTTCGAGACCAGCCTGGCCAACATGGTAAAACTCCATCTCTACTAAAAATACAAAAATTGGCTGCGTGCAGTGGCTGACACCTGTAATCCCAGCACTTTGGGAAGCTGAGGCGGGCAGATCATGAGGTCAGGAGTGAAACCCCATGTTTGTAAAAATACAAAAATTAGCTGGGCGTGGTGGCACGTGCCTGTAATCCCCGCTACTCAGGCAGGAGAATCGCTTGACCCCGGGAGACGGAGGCTGCAGTGAGCCGAGAGCATGCCACTGCACTCTAGCCTGGGCAACAGAGTGAGACTCTGTCTCAAAAAAACAAAAACAAAAACAAAAATTAGCTGGATGTGTTGGCACACACCTGTAGTCCCAGCTACTTGGGAGGCTGAGGCAGGACAATCACTTGAACCCGGGAGGTGGAGGTTGTAGTGAACCGAGATCATGCCATTGCACTCCAGCCTGGGCAACAAAGCAAGACTCCGTCTCAAAAAAAAAAAAAAAATTAGTCAGGTATGGTAGCACGTGCCTGTATTCCCAGCTACTGGGGAGGCCAAGGCAGAAAAATTACTTGAACCCAGGAGGCAGAGGTTGCAGTGAGCCAAGATCTCACCACTGCACTCCAGCCTGGGTTACAGAGAGACACACTGTCTCAAAACAAAACAAAATAAAATAAAATTAAAAAAAGCTAGGTGAGGCTGGGCGCAGTGGCTCAAGCCTGTAATCCGTCTCTACTAAAAAAATACAAAAAACTAGCCGGGCGTGATGGCGGGCGCCTGTGGTCCCAGCTACTTGGGAGGCTGAGGCAGGAGAATGGCGTAAACCAGGGAGGCGGAGCTTGCAGTGAGCTGAGATCCGGCCACTGCACTCCAGCCTGTACAACAGAGCCAGACTCCGTCTCAAAACAAACAAACAAACAAACAAAAATAGCTGGGTGTAGTGGTGCATACCTGTGGTCCCAGCTACTTGGGAGGCTAAGATGGGAGGATTGCTTGAGCCTCGGGGGGCACAGGTTATAGTGAACCCAGATCACATCACTGCACTCCTGCCTAGGTGACAGACTGAAAAGCTGAGACCCTGTCTCAAAAAAAACAAAGCCAATTCTTCAAAGATGTAATTTACTTTTCTTTTCTTTTCTTTTTCTTTTCTTTCTTTTTTTTGTTTTGAAATAGGGCCTCACTCTGTCACCCAGAATGGAGTACAGTGGCATAATCTCAGCTCACCTCAACCTCTGCCTCCCAGGCTCAAATGATTCTCCTGCCTCAGCCTCCCGAGCACCTGGGATTACAGGCATATGCCACTACACTGGGCTAATTGTTGTATTTTTAGTAGAGATGGGGTTTCACCATGTTGGCCAGGCTGGTCTTGAACTCCTGACCTCAAATGATCCACCTGCCTCAGCTTCCCAAAGTGCTGGGATTACAAGCATGAGCCATCGAGCCCGGCCTTCTTTTTAATTTTATTTTAATTGAAATTATGTATATTTTTCTTTTTTGAGACAGTGTCTCACTTTGTTGCCCAGACTGCAGTGCAGTGGCGTCATCCTCCCTATGCTCGGGTGATCCTCCCACCTTAGCCTCCAGAGTAGCTGGGACTACAGGTGTGTGCCACCATGCCCAGCTAATTTTTGTATTTTTTTGTAGAGACAGGATTTCACCATGTTGCCCAGGTTGGTCTTGAACTCCTGGGTTCAGGGGACCCTCCTACCTTGGCCTCCCAAAGTGTAGGGATTACAGGCATGAGCCACCGCGCCCAGCCCAAATATCTAATTTCTCAATGAGGTCAATGAATAGTTGAAACACAATGAACTGGTTGGGCTCCATGGCTCACACCTGTAGTCCTAGCACTTCGGGAGGCCAAGGCAGGAGGACTGCTTGAAGCCAGGAGTTTGGGACCAGCCTGGACAACATAGTAAGACCTGGCTCTACAAAAATAAAAACAAAAAAATTCCATGCACAAAAACTACAGCAACAATAGAGAAATATGCTGCCAGGCATGGTGGCTCATGCCTGTAATCCCAGCACTTCGGGAGGCCAAGATGGGTGGATCACCTGAGGTCAGGAGTTTGAGACCAAATAGTGAAACCCTATCTCTACTAAAAACACAAAAATTAGCTGGGCGTGGTGGCAGGCGCCTCTAATCCCAGCTACTCGGTAGGCTGAGGCAGGAGAATCGCCTGAACCCAGGAGGTGGAGGTTGTGGTGAGCCAAGATCGCACCATTGCACTCCAGCCTAGGCAACAAGAGTGAAACCCCATCTCAAAAAATTTTAAAAAAATTTTTTAAATGGAGAAATATGATGAGCCCCAGCTCAACAGGGCAAGTGACCAAGGGAAGAGACCAAAGCCTTGGGGAGCCTGGATGGGGAGAGCAAGAGAAGGCTCTGGGTCCCTGACGGACAACGACTGTACCTGAGCCAGGTGTGCTCAGACAGGCGAGGAAGCTCGATGAGCAGGAACTCCAATACCATGGTGTGTGCGGGTGGCACTGGACATGGGGTTACCTGCCCTGGGACAAGATGATACTTTCTGAGCTTTGGGACCTGGGCTGGTTAATTTTATGTGTCAATGTGGCTAGGCTATGGTGCCGGGCTCAGTGGTCACAGAGCACCCTAGATGTCTCTGTGAAGATGTTTTTAGATGGGATTAACATTTTACTAAGTAGATTTGAGTGAAGCAGGTTACCCTCCATAATGTGCGTGGGCCTTATGCATCCATTTAAGGCCTTCAGAGAAAAGACTGAGGTTTCCTAAGAAGGAAGGAATTCTGCCTCCAGACTGCCTTTGAATTGAGACTCGCCGCAACATCATCTCTTGCTAGAATTTCCAGCCTGCCCTGCACATTTCAGACTTGCCAGTCTCAATTCTTAAAATAAATCTCTCCCTCTCTCACTATCTATGTACATCTATCTCCATCCTATCGCTTCGGTTTCTCTGGAGGACCCTGACTAATGCAGGACGCATTCTTGTCTTGGGGCCCTCACAATGGCATATGATTTAGTGACATTTACCCACACATGGCACCATTGCCTGCTTTCCCACTGTGGACACCAAGGCTGCTGTAGGACGATCCTGGAGGGCCCATGCTCCCAATGACCTCTCACCCTTGGCCCTTCCTAGCGGGACTGTGCAGCTAAAATCAGGCACAGAGAAGGTGCTTCCTAATCCCCGCGGTCCTTCTTCCTACCTGCCCACAGCCGTGCTACGTGGGCAGGTTGCCTTCCTGCCTGCACAGGCCCCCGGGCCTGGACACTCACTGGAGGGAATGTGCCCCATCTCAGCCTGGATGAGGAGTGGGGTAGGGGAGAGAAGAGGGAGGGACTGGAGGGATGGTGGCCCCTCTCCAGGCTACAGACAAATGCCCAGAGGGAAGGGAGGCGAGCTGGTGCCCTGTATCCTGTGCCCGGGCAGCGCACAGTTAGCACAAAAAGGAGCATCAGGCTGAAAATATTCCTTTCTCTTCTTGCCCTCTCATTCTTGGCTGTTTTCCTAATCGTGCGAAATGAACGTTTACCAGCTTGTGATGTATTTGAGAACACAGTTACTGTTCCTTTTTTTTCTTTCTTTTCTTTTTTTTTTTTTGAGACGGAGTCTCCCTTAGTCGCCCAGGTTGGAGTACAGGGCGTGATCTCAGCTCACTGAAACCTCCGCCTCCTGGGTTCAAGCGATTCTTCTGTCTCAGCCACCTGAGTAGCTGGGATTACAGGTACATGCCACCACACCCAGGTGTAAGCCATTGCAAACAGCCCTCTTACAACATATTTTCAATGAGGATAGAAAGAAGCTTGCAGGGCCAAGCACGGTGGCTCACACCTGTAATCCCAGCACCTTGGGAGGCCGAGGCAGGCGGATCATGAGGTCAGGAGTTCGAGACCAGCCTGGCCAAGATGGTAAAACCCCGTCTCTACTAAAAATACAAAAATTAGTTGAGCGTGGTGGCGAGCACCAGTAATCCCAGCTACTCGGGAGGCTGAGGCTGAGAATTGCTTGAAACCTGGAGGCGGAGGCTGCAGTGAGCCGAGATCGCGCCACTGTACTCCAGCCTGGGAGAGTGAGGCTCCATCGGGAAAAAAAAAAAAAAAAAAAGGAAGGAAGAAAGGAAGGAAGGAGAAAGAAAGCAAGCTTGTGGGCTTGGTCTGGACGGGGCCCTCTTGTTTCCTGCCTGTGTAACTAGACTGCACCTTTCTTACATATACGAGTAATACTGTCCCTACCTCCACATATCGTAGCATCTACAAGTACATTTTTGTGTATGTGTAATTATCAGTCAGGATCAGTGGAAAGGTTAAGGAACAGAATGTGTTCACAGAATTCTAGAGATGGGAGAAATCTCTCCAGCTCCTTTTACATGGCAGAAAACCACTGGGCATGTTGAAGACGGGCTCCAGGCCCGGGTCTTCATCCTGCCAGAGCTCTTCTCTTTTAACTGTGTAGGGGAGGGAAAATCGCTCATTTTCTTCTACCTTCCGGGTTCTCACTGGGGACCCTGCTACAAAAGACAAATTAGTGGGACGCGGTGGCTCACGCCTGTAATCCCAGCACTTTGGGAGCCCGAGGCGGGTGGATCACAAGGTCAGGAAATCGAGACCATCCTGGTTAACACAGTGAAACCCCATCTCTACTAAAAATACAAAAAAAATTAGCCGAGCGTGTTGGTGGGCGCCTGTAGTCCCAGCTACTCGGGAGGCTGAGGCTGGAGAATGGTGTGAACCCGGGAGGCGGAGCTTGCAGTGAGCCGGGATCGCGCCGCTGCACTCCAGCCTGGGTAACTGAGCAACACTCCATCTCAAAAACAACAACAACAACAAAAAGACAAATTAACAGGGGAAAGATGGATGTTTACTAACACGTATCTCTCAGGCATATGTGGAGAAACTCGGGGATGAGTCAATTTAAAGAGGTGACATAGAATTTGGGCTTCTGCTGGGAGTGTTGGCTCACACCCGTAATCCCAGCCCTTTTGAAATCACCTTTGCAAAAATTGTGAGTGAGTCAATCATTACAGTGAAAGACATCTGGCCTAAGTCCATCTGGCTTCTAACCTCCAAGCTGTCCTTGTTTGTTCCTGGGTGGAGGCCGAACTAACTCTGGGAGGAACTTAGTTTATGGTTTCGCTTTGAAACAAAGAGGATAGAACCCTGTCCCAAAACAAACCCCCTCCCTACCTGGGGACTAGATTGCCTTTGCAGGACTAACCAATTAGCCACAAGATTATCAATTATTGTTCAGGAGTCTTGCAGCTGGAGGCTGCAGGATTCTGAACCTCCCAGATTGCTCCTGGAAATAATATCACTACTGTCAAACCTGAGGTCAGTGCTTGAGAGATTTTGCAGACCCTGCACTCGATGGGTTAGCTGGCACCACCCATACCAGAAAACTGCCTCATGGCGTCTTCTGACCTCCTCCCAGGAACCAACTCAGCCCAAGAGGAAGCCTCAACTTCCTGTAATTTCATCTCCGACCCGACAAATCAGCACTCCTGACCCAATGGCTCCCTACCCACCAAATTATCCTTAAAAATTCTGATCCCCAGCCAGGCGCAGTGCTCACGCCTGTAATCCCAACACTTTGGGAGGCCGAGGTGGGTAGATCATTTGAGGTCAGGAGTTCAAGACTAGCCTGGCCAACATGGTGAAACCCCGTCTCAACTAAAAATACAAAAATTATCAGCCTGTCTAACATGGCGAAACTCTGTGTCTACTAAAAATACAAAAATTAGCTGGGCATGGTGGTGGGCACCTGTAATCCCAACTACTCGGGAGGCCGAGGCAGGAGGATCGCTTGAAGCTGGATGGCAGAGGTTGCAGTGAGCCGAGATCACGCCACTGCACTCCAGCCTCAGGGACAGAACGAGACTCTGTCTCAAAAAAAAAAAAAAAAAAAGGCCAGGCGCAGTGGCTCACACCTGTAATCCCAACACTTTGGGAGGCAGAGGCAGGTGGATCACCTGAGATCAGGAGTTCGAGACCAGCCTGATCAACATGGAGAAACCCTGTCTCTACTAAAAATGCAAAATAGCCGGGCGTGGTGGTGCATGCCTATAATCCCAGCTACTGGGGAGGCTGAGACAGGATAATCACTTGAACCCAGGAGGTGGAGATTGTGGTGAGCCGAGATCGTGCGTGCACTCCAGCCTAGGCATACAGAGCAAGACTCCATCTCAAAAAATAAATAAATAAATAAAATAATAATAATAACCCTATGCCAAGAGGTGCATTTGAAGTGCATATTCTGGCCGGCTACAGAGGGGTGTACCCTTGCACTACTTTCGGTATGAACCAGGACAACGAAGTCTTGCCTGATAAAGATATTTAGAGGCTTAATAGCTTGACAGAAATAACACCATTAGCTCAACTTTTGCTGGTGTGACCTTAACAGGTCTGTTGCCTGATGCCCAAGTCCAAACACCGATCAAGGGTTGCAGCAGAGAGAGAAAGGCGTTGTCCTAAGGCTGTGGAATGCAGAGAGGAGAGGACACCTTAAAGCTGCTTCCCTCAGGAGTCTGGGGCTGGGGATCTTAAGCGGTTTGAAGTGGACCAAGGTGTGGACATCACTGATTGGTTGAGAAATGCAGGTTGGAGACGGAGAGACACCTGGATTCTCATGTTGACTTGGTTCCTCTGTGAAGGGCTTTAAACTGGTTAGTTAGTGTCAGCCATTCTGCTGGAATTCAGAATCTGAAAAACATCTTCTTAAGCAATTCTTTTTTTTTTTTTTTTGAGACGGGTTTTGCTCCTGTTGCCCAGGCTGGAGTGCAGTGGTGCAATCTCAGCTCACTGCAACCTCTGCCTCCCAGGTTCAATCGATTCTCCTGCCTCAGCCTCCAGAGTAGCTAGGATTACGTGCACGCACCACCACGCCCGGCTAATTTTGTGTTTTCAGTAGGGACAGGGTTTCTCCATGTTGGTCAGCTGGTCTTGAACTCCTGACCTCAGGTGATCCGCCCACCTCGGCCTCTCAAAGTGCTGGGATTACAGGTGTGAGCAACTGCGCCCGACCTTGCATTTTTAGTAGAGACAAGGTTTCACCATATTGGCCAGGCTGGTCTCAAACTCCACCTCAAGTGACCTGCCTGCCTCATTCTCCCAAAGTGCTGGGATTACAGGCATGAGCCACCACGCCCGGCCTACATCTTAAGCAATTCTTAAACAAAGCCTTATGATTCTAACGTCAGAGATCCTATCTATGGGAACAATGGGGGTGCAAACGGTCAGTATCTATGGCTACAGGACTTTCAGCTACAAGGAAGTGGGCTAAAGTGCAGCCTGATTAATGCTTAGTTACAAGAACCCGAAAGTATCTGAGTCAGGTCTCAACTAATTTTGAAAGTTTATTTTGCCAAGGTTTGCTGTTTTGTATTTATAAGATGGAGCGTCTCTCTGTCGCCCAGGCTGGAGGGCAGTGGCGCCGTCTCAGCTCACTGCAAACTCCTTCTCTCGAGTTCAAGCGATTCTCCAGCCTCAGCCTCCTGAGTAGGCAGGATTACAGGTGTGCACCACCACGCCCAGCTAATGTTTGTATGTTTGTATTTTTAGTAGAGACGAGGTTTCACCATGTTGTCCAGGCTGGATGTTTTGCCAAGATTCAAGGACATGCCTGAGACCCAGCCTCACGAGGTCCTGAGTATATGTGCCCCACGCGATCATGGCATAGGTTGGTGTTTACATTTTAGAGAGACATGATATGAATACTGAGGGTTAGAAACAATAGAAAAGAAACAAAAAAGAAAAAGAAAGACGTGAAACGTCAATCAATGTGTGTAAGATGTACATTGGTTGGGTCTAGAAAGTCAGGACAACTCAAAGTGGGGGCTTCCAGGTCATAGGAAACGAGACACAAGGTTGTATTCTTTTTTTTTTTTTTTAAGATGGAGTCTCTCTCTGTTGCCCAGGCTGGAGTGCAGTGGCACCACCTTGGCTCACTGCAACCTCGGCCTCCTGGGTTCAAGGGATTCTCCTGCCTCAGTCTCCCCAGTGGCTGGGATTACAGGCGCCCGCCACCACACCCGGCTAATTTTGCATTTTTAGTAGAGACAGTCTTTCACCGTGTTGGCCAGGCTGGTCTTGAACTCCTGGCCTGAAGGGATCCACCCACCTGGGCCTCCCAAATTGCTGGGATTGCAGACAGGAACTACTGTGCCTGGTCAAAAGTTTGCATTTTCTTCAGTCCTTGATCGGCCTTTCCCTGAATACACAATTTACATGTGAGAGGTGGGTAGAGGAATAGTCACTTGTGCCTTAGTCTGGCTCAGTGAATCTACATTTTTGCATAAACAATAGGGCATTTGTGTTGGAGAGATAAGCCAAAAATAATAAATAATAAATAAATAAACAAACAATCGGGCAGAGGAAGCAATCAGATAGATGTTTGTCACAGGTCACCAGAGGGCTGACTTTGAATTCTGTCCTTTGTCCCACACCTGTGAAGATAAGCTACCAACTTACCTCGCCAGGTAAAATTCAAAAGAACCATTTTAAAGTAAACATCTTGAGGTCCCCAAGGAACATCCCTGTGGGGGAAATGGTGAGGAAGGTAAGTAGCTTCCGGTTATCTTCCTAGCAATCTTGCTTAGGAATAAAGGGGGAGGCAGGTTTGCCTGAGGCAGCGTGGGGTCCTGAGATGGACTTTCCTTTCACAGTTATAACTATGTTTCTGTCCAGAACCGGGTGTGAATTCTTGTTAACCCTGGGGGACAGTTTCACTAGTTATATTTAAAAAAAAAAAAAAAAAAAAAAATTTCAATGAGGAAAGATAATTCTAAAAGCAATATAAAATTTAGAAAAAAAAGTTTTCAAAGTCCTCTGAAAATCATTTTTTCTGTTTATACAAAGATTCTTTTTAAATTTTCTACCCTTTTTCTGGTTTTGAAGTTCGTCACACGGAAGTATTTTTTAAATGTTCTTTTTCTTTTTCTTTTTTGAGACGGAGTCTCAGTCTGTCGCCCAGGCTGGAGTGCAGTGGAGAAATCTCATCTCACTGCAACCTCTGCCTCCCGGGTACAAGCGATTCTCCTGCCTCAGGCTCCCAAGTAGCTGGGATTACAGGGGCCTGCCATCACACCCGGCTAATTTTTGTATTTTTAGCAGAGATGGGGTTTCATCATGTTGGTCAGGCTGATCTAAATCTCCTGACCTCGTGATCTGCCAGCCTTGGCCTCCCAGAGTGCTGGAATTACAGGCATGAGGCACCACACCCGGCCTGCATTTTTTTTTTTAGTAGAGACGTGGTTTCACTGTGGTGGCCAGGCTGTTCTCAAACTCCTGACCTCGTGATCCGCCTGCCTTGGCCTCCCAAAATGCTGGGACTGCAGGCGTGAGCCACCGCACCCAGCCATACATTTTATTTTTCATTTCCTTGTTTTGCTTTGTTTTTGAAATGATTCTCCTTTGAGCCATACTTACATCATCTTGTTATCCCAAGACCGAATGGTTTTTTAAACAAAGATAAGCTTCAGCTGCGCTCTTGTTTTAAACATCAGTGTTCCTGAATTACCAAAGACTTCTGTATACCCATGTTTTATGTGTTTTAAAAAAGAGAGGACCAGACTGAGAGAAGAGAGACAGACCCTCTCATGTTGTTTTATATTGTTTTATACTCAAAAAAGGAAAGGAAAGCAAAACAAAAGGCAGGTAGCCCGGCACCTAGGAACCAGACCGGAAACCAGGCCTGGGCCTGCCTGCTTGATCTAAGCCTGGTAGTTAAAGATCGACCTCTGACCTAACCGGTTATGTTATCTATAGATTCCAGACATTGTATGGAAGGACATTGTGAAACCTCCCGTTCTGTTCTGTTTCACTCTGACCACTGGTGCTCGCAGCCCCTGTCACGTACCCCCTGGCTTGCTCAATCGATCAGGACCCTCTCACGTGGACCCCCTTAGAGTTGTGAGCCCTTAAAAGGGACAGAAGTTAAGCACCTGACGAGCTCGGATTTGAAGACGCTAGCAGGCCGATGCTCCCAGCTGATTAAAGCCACTCCCTTCACTATCTCGGTGTCTGAGGGGTTTTGTCTGCCGCTGGTCCTGCTACATTTCTTGGTTCCCTGATCGGGAAGCGAGGTGATGAACGGACAGTCGAGGCAGCTCCTTAGGCGGCTTTAGCCTGCCCTGTGGAACATCCCTGCGGGGGACTCCAACCAGCCCGAGCGACGCGGATCCTGAGAGTGCTCCTGGGTAGGCATTTGTCCTGGTGGGACGCCTCACCAGAGCAGTGTGTGGCAGGCCCCTGTGGAGGATCAACGCAGTGGCTGAACACTGGGAAGGAACTGGCACTTTCAGTCCAGACATCTAAAACTTGGTAAGACTAGTCTTTGTAACTTGCCCACTCCATTTGAGTGGAAGCGTGGCCTGATCACCCACGGCATGCCATGGCGTGCCTTTATTGGCACTTTGGTTTTGGTTTTGACTTAGTTTGAATTGCTTGACAGGACTGGTCTTGGGAACTTGCCTATTCCATTTGAGTGGAAGCGTGGCCTGATCACCCATGGTGTGCCTGTACCGGCACTTTGGTTTTTGTTTTTGACTTGACTTGGATTGCTTGATACTTTGGTTTTGGTTTTGACCTGGCTTGGATTTCTTGATACTCTGATTTTGGTTTTGATTCTGGTTTGGCGTAAACTGTAAAAGTGTGTGTGTGTACCCTTTTCACCCGTTCTTTGTTTTGTGGTGTGCGTGTGGTGTAAGCATGGTGTTTTGTCTCAAGGAGACATGGGTCAGGCACAAAGTAAGCCCACCCCACTAGGAACTATGTCGAAAATTTTCAAGAAAGGATTTAAGGGAGATTGTGGTGTTACTATGACACCAGGAAAACTTAGAACTTTGTGTGAAATAGACTGGCCAGCATTAGAGGTGGGTTGGCCATCAGAAGGAAGCCTGGACAGGTCCCTTGTTTCAAAGGTATGGCACAAGGTAACCTGTAAGCCAGGGCACCCAGACCAGTTTCCATACATAGAAACTTAGTTACAGCTGGTTTTAGACCGCCTTCCCCTGCACAGTAGTTAAGAGAAGAGCAGCATAAGCGGCTGGCAGAGGCAAGGAAAGGCTAACAGAGAGAAAGAGGAAGAGACAGAGGCAAAAGGAAAGTCAAAGAGAGAAAGGAAAAGAAAGAGAGAAATATACAAGTAGTTAAGAAAAAAACAGTATACCCTATTCCTTTAAAAGCCAAGGTAAATTTAAAAACCTATAATTGATAATTAAAGGTATTCTCTGTAACCCTGTAACATTCTAATACCACTTGGTTGTCAGTGTAAACAAGGGCGTATCCCAAAAGCACTGAGGCCTTCCTATTAAAAATCCTTAACCCAGTAACCCGTGGATGGCCCAGATGCATTCAGTCTGTAGCGGCAGCTGCTTGGCTAACAGAAAGAAAAAAAAAAGGCCATCTATACCAATTCTAAGTTAATTTAGACTAAACAAGGTCTTATTAATAGCAAAGGATAATTGAAATCCCAAACTTACAAGGTTTTCAACAAAAGTAAAGTTTGCTAAAAGTTAACAGTGTAACATGTATTATAGTAACTTCTAATCTTGTGGTCTTAGACAGTGTAGTCCACAGACATAAAGAAAGTTCACTTAAAAAAAAAAATGATTGTCTTCAAAAAAAAAAAAAAAAAAAAAAGAAAAAAAAGAGGGAATGCAGAATTTACGTAAAAAGAGTGTTATATGGTAAATTATTGTCCTGAAATAAATTAACTGGTTGTTTAAAGAAAGAAATGTTTGTAATAAGTCAGAAAATTAAGACATGTCGAAGAATTGTCTGTGAAAGTCATGAAAGAAAAAATGTTATAAAAAATTTTATGCAAAAAATGTTATATAATTTAAAAGTAATAAGGCCTCCTGAGTACTATCGAAGAAACAGTTTATGTGCAAGGTGTATAAGAAAAGTAAAATAAGCCGGGCGCGGTGGCTCACGCCTGTAATCCCAGCACTTTGGGAGGCCGAGGCGGGCGGATCACAAGGTCAGGAGATCGAGACCACGGTGAAACCTCGTCTCTACTAAAAATACAAAAAATTAGCCGGGCGCGGTTGTGGGCGCCTGTAGTCCCAGCTACTCAGGAGGCTGAGGCAGGAGAATGGCCGGAACCCGGGAGGCGGAGCTTGCAGTGAGCTGAGATCCGGCCACTGCACTCCAGCCTGGGCGACAGAGCGAGACTCCGACTCAAAAAAAAAA
>NC_037670.1:20076256-20081793 GCF_003255815.1 Theropithecus gelada
AAAAAAAAAAAAAAAAAAAAAAAAAAAAAGAAAAGTAAAATATACATTTGGTAAAAGGATTATAAAGAGGCATAAGAATATGGATTTTTACCTACATTAAAAGGTTAAAAAAATTATTGTTTTAAAAGTTTAAGCAAGTTTTAAAACGTTAATTGTAAAAAAAAATTCTGTGTGTAAACATATTAGCTAAAGTAAAAAAGGTATCATCCAGTTTTTCCGTGAACTGGACATTAAAGTAAAAATACAACAGGTTTTTCTTAAAGCACTAACCTGCTCTTTAACAAAGATTATAAAAGGTTAAAGAGTCTATGAAAATCTTACCTTATAGTCCAATATTAAAAATTGAATAAATATGTATACAAAGTTTTATTAAAACTAAGATTAACCTTAATAGCACACTAATAGAAAGGTGAAATTTAGCTTATCTGTTATAAAAATCATACAAAAATCATTATTACATATAAAATAGTGTTTAGCTTTCTTTGGTCTAAAAGCTAATAAAAATAAGTGCTAAAGGAAACATTCATTTTACTAGAGGATCATAGAAGTTAAATACTTAAAATAAACTTTGGCGATTAAAACAGCATACCAAGATGCAAATGCCTGGTTGGAATGGATCAAATGTTCCATCTGTACATTAAACAAAAGCACTTATTATGCTTGTGCACATGGCAGGCCAGAGGCCCTGATTGTCCCCCTTCCCCAAAGGTAGTCCTCCAGTCAACCAAGCATGGGCTTCATGGTAGCTCTTTTCCAGGATTCTACAGTCTGGAATAATAAGTCGTGCCAGGTTCTCTCTGCTATATCCCAAAGTCCGGCACCCTGTGGGTCAGCCCCCGAGGGCCATCCAGCTTCCGTCTCCCAACACTAAATTCACTTTGTGTCTCTCACAACAGGGAGGAAACTTAGCATTCCTTGGAGACCTGAAGGGATGCAGTGAGCTTAAGAATTTTCAAGAGCTTATCAATCAGTCAGTCCTTGTTCATCCCTGAGCAGATGTGTGGTGGTATTGTGGTGGACCTTTACTGGGCACTCTGCCGAATAACTGGAGGGGCACTTCTGCTTTAGTCCAATTGGCTATCCCTTTCACCCTAGCATTTCATCAACCAGAAGGAGAAAAAATACGACATCATAAAACGAGAGAAGCCCCTTATGGGTCTTTCAACTCTCACATCTATTTAGATGCAACTGGAGCCCTGCAAGGAATACCAGATCAATTTAAAGCTTAAAATCAAATAGTTACAGGATTTAAGTCAATATTTTAATAGGTGACAGTTAATAAAAATGTAGATTAGATAAACTACATCTATTACAACCAACAACAGCAAGCTTTTCATGAGTTAAAAGAAAAACTCATGTTGGCCCCAGCCCTGGGGTTACCTGACCTGATAAAACCCTTTACACCCTATGTGTCAGAAAGAGAAAAAATGGCAGTTGGAGTTTTAACCCAAGATAGGCCAAGGCCAGTGGCCTCTCTCTCAAAACAACTAGACAGTGTTTCCAAAGGCTGGTTCCCATGTCTAAAGACCCTAGCAGCAACGGCCCTGTTAGCACAAGAAGCAGATAAGCTAACTCTTAGGCAAAACCTAAACATAAAGTCCCCATGCTGTGGTGACTTTAATAAATACCAAAGGACACCATTAGCTAATGAATGCTAGACTAACTAGATACCAAAGCTTGCTCTGTGAAAATCCCCGCATAACCATTAAAGTTTGCAACACCCTAAACCCTGCCACCTTACTCCTGGTATCAGAGAGCCCAGTTAAACATAACTGTGTAGAGGTGTTGGACTCAGTTTATTCTAGTGGGCCCAACCTCCGAGACCATCCTTAAATATCAGTAGACTGGGAGCTGCACATAGATGGGAGCAGCTTCGCCTGCAAAGTGACTCTGAAAAAGACGACAAGCCCTGCTCCAGTCACACCTGGAAGCTGACTGGTCCGTGCATGGCCGAAGCATGAGAAAACCCATCGCAGGACTCATTTTCCTTAAAATTTGGACTTGTGCAGTAAGGACTTCAACTGACCTTCCTCAGAATGAGGACTGTTCCCAGTATATACACCAAGGCACTGAGGTAGGATAAAAGATAGCAATAGTCCTATTATTTTATAGTTATTATAAGTGTACCAGGACTCTAAAAGAAACTTGTTTGTATGATGCTATTCTATCCAAGGTATATAGCCCAGTCTCTAAATGTTATGTTTGTGGAGGAACTGTAATAGGAGATCAATGGCCATAAGAAGCCCAAGAATTAGTGCCTACAGACCCAGTTCCTGATGAATTCCCGGCCCTAAAGAAGCACCCTGATCATTTCTAGGTTCCAAAAGTCTCAATTATTGGACAATATTGCATAGCTAGAAAAAGAAAAGAATCCACTCATTCTGTAGGATGACTTAGTTGCCTAGGACAAAAACTGTATAATGGTACCACAAAAACAGTTACATGGTGAAGTTCAAACCACACAGATAAAAATCCATTCAGTAAATTTCCAAAGTTGCAGACCATTTAAGCCCACCCAGAATCCCACTGGGACTGGATGGCCCCCTCTAGGCTATATTGGATATGTGGACATAGAAGCGATGCTAAGCTGCCTGGCCAGCGGAAAGGTAGTTGCGTTATTAGCACTATTAAACTCTTTCTTCCTACTGCCCATAAAGACAGGCGAGCTCCTGGGCTTCCCTGTCTATGCTTCCTGCAAAAAGAAAAGCATAGCTATAAAAAATTTGAAAAATAATGAATGGCCCCCTAAGAGAATCATACAATATTATAGGCCTGCTACTTAGGCACAAGATGGTTCATGAGAATACTGGACCCCCATGTACATGCTCAACCGAATCATACGGTTGCAAGCTGTTTTAAAAATCATCACTAATAAAAACGGTCAAGCCTTGACTATTCTGGCCTCGCAAGAAACTCAGATAAGAAATGCTGTCTATCAAAATAGATTGGCTCTCGACTACTTGCTAGCAGCTGAAAGAGAGGTCTATAAGAAATGTAACCTCACTAATTACTGTCTACACATAGATAGTCAAAGGCAAGTAGTCAAAGACATAGTTAGAAATATGACAATACTGGTACATGTGCCCGTACAAGTGTAGCACGAATTCGACCCTGAAGCCATGTTTAGAAGCTGGTTCCCAGCACTCCCAGGGAGGCTTTAAAACTCTTATCCTAGGAGTTATAAAAGTAATAGGAACCTGCTTACTGCTCCCTTGTTTGCTACCTGTACTTCTTCAAATGATAAAAAACTTAATCGTTACATTAGCTCACCAAAATGCTTCAGCACAAGTGTACTAGATGAATCACTATCAATCTATTGCACAAGAAGACATAAGTAGCGAAAATATGAATGAGAACTCCCACTAATGAAAAGTGAGAGTCTCAAAGGGGGGAAATGAGAGAAGAGAGGCAGACCCTCTCATATTGTTTTATACCCAATAAAGAAAAGGAAAGCAAAACAAAAGGTAGGTAGCCCAGCACCTAGGAACCAGACCCGAAACCGGGTCTGGGCCTGCCTGATCTAAGCCTGGTAGTTAAAGATTGACCCCTGACCTAACTGGTTATGTTATCTATAGATTCCAGACATTGTATGGAAGGACATTGTGAAACCTCCCGCTCTGTTCTGTTTCACTCTGACCACTGGTGCTCGCAGCCCCTGTCACGTACCCCCTGCTTGCTCAGTCGATCACAACCCTCTCATGCGGACCCCCTTAGAGTTGTGAGCCCTTAAAAGGGACAGAAGTTAAGCACCTGACGAGCTCGGATTTGAAGACGCTCGCGGGCTGATGCTCCCAGCTGATTAAAGCCACTCTCTTCACTATCTCAGTGTCTGAGGGGTTTTGTCTGTGGCTCATCCTACTACAAGACGATTCCATACTTTATTTATTTTTATTTATCTATTTTTTAAGTGGAGTCTTGCTCTTTTTGCCCAGGCCAGAGTGCAATGGCACGATCTTGGTTCACCGCAACCTCCACTTCCCAGGTTCAAGTGATTCTCCTGCCTCAGCCTCCCGAGTAGCTGGGATCACAGGCATGCACCTCACTGTCACCCAGGCTGGAGTGCAGTGGCGCAATCTCGGCTCACTGCAACCTCCATCTCCCAGGTTCAAGCAATTCTCCTGCCTCAGCTTCCTGAGTAGTTGGGATTACAGGCCCCTGCTGCCATACCCTTCTAATTTTTGTAATTTTAGTAGAGATGGGGTTTCGCCATGTTGGCCAGGCTGGTCTCAAACTCCTGACCTCAGCTGATCTGCCCACCCCGGCCTCCCAACGTGCTACGATTACAGTCATGAGCCACTGCACTCAGCCTTATTTATTGTTTTTAAAGACGGAGTCTCACTCTTTGCCTGGGCTGGAGGGCAGTGGCTCCATCTCAGCTCACTGCAACCTCCACCTCCTGGGTTCAGGTGATTTTCCTGCCTCAGCCTCCCAAGAAGCTGGGATTATAGGCATGCACCACCATGCCCGGCTAATTTTTATAGTTTTAGTAGAGATGGGGTTTTACCATGTTGACCAGGCTGGTCTCCAACTCTTGACCTCAGGTGATCTGCCCTGGCCTTGGCCTCCCAAAATGCTGGGATTACACGCTTGAGCCACCAGGTCTGGCCTATCCCAGTATGTTAGCTGGGCATCGTGGCACATGCTTGTAATCCCAGTTACTTGGGAGGCTGAGACAGGAGAATTACTTGAACCCAGGAGGCAGAGATTGCAGTGAGCTGAGATCGTGCCACTGCACTCCAGCCTGGGCAACAGAGCGAGACTCTGTCTCAAAAAAAAAAAAAAAAAAAAAGACTAGTAATGTATCTACTGTAAAACACTCAGACTTGGGACTATAGGCACCTGCTACCATGTCCAGCTAATTTGTGTATTTTTAGTAGAGATGAGGTTTCACTATGTTGGCCAGGCTGGTCTCCACCTCCTGACCGTGTGATCCTCCCACCTCAGCCTCCTGAGTACCTGGGACTACAGATGCTGGCCACCACACCCTGCTAATTTTTGTATTTTTAGTAGAGACCAGCTTTCACTATGTTGGCCAGGCTGGTCTTCAACTCCTGACCTTGTGATCCCCCGGCCTCAGCCTCCCAAAATGCTAGGATTACAGGCGTGAGCCACCGAGCCTGGCACTGCATTACTACTCTTCAGATAATTCTCTTTATACTATTATAGAGAGATCAGGGGATTCAAAGAAGCCAGCAATAATTTATTCTTTAATATACTTCTTGAAAGTAGGAACAAGGTTGTTGTTTCTGGTTTTTTGTTTTTGTTTTTTTTTTTGAGAGAGAGAGTCTTTAGGCCGGGCGCGGTGGCTCAAGCCTGTAATCCCAGCACTTTGGGAGGCCGAGGCGGGCGGATCACGAGGTCAGGAGATCGAGACCATCCTGGCTAACATGGTGAAACCCCGTCTCTACTAAAAATACAAAAAAACTAGCCGGGCGTGGTGGCGGGCGCCTGTAGTCCCAGCTACTCGGAGGCTGAGGCAGGAGAATGGCCTGAACCTGGGAGGCGGAGCTTGCAGTGAGCCGAGATCGCGCCACTGC
>NC_037670.1:20086636-20154419 GCF_003255815.1 Theropithecus gelada
ACAAAAAACTAGCCGGGCGAGGTGGCGGGCGCCTGTAGTCCCAGCTACTCGGGAAGCTGAGGCAGGAGAATGGCGTAAACCCGGGAGGCGAAGCTTGCAGTGAGCTGAGATCCGGCCACTGCACTCCAGCCTGGGCGACAGAGCCAGACTCCGTCTCAAAAAAAAAAAAAAAAAAAAGAAAGAGAATTTAAAATATGTAAGAATGCGGCTGGCTGGACGTGGTGGCTCATGCCTGTAATCCCAGCACTTTCGGAGGCTGAGGCAGGTGGATTATCAGCCTGACCAACATGGAGAAATCCCATCTCTACTAAAAATACAAAATTAGACCGAGCGCCATGGCTCAAAAAAATTAGCCAGGTGTGGTGGCACATGCCTGTAATCCCAGCTGCTCTGGAGGCTGAGGCAGGAGAATCACTTGAACCTGGGAGGTGGAGGTTACAGTGAGCCGAGATTGCACCATTGCACTCCAGCCTGAGCAACAAGAGTGAAACTCCGTCTCAAAAAAAAAAAAAAAAAAAAGAATTCAGCATTAGGTTAAACCTAATTTAACAAAGCAAATAAAGAAAAAACAAAGAAGCAGCCGGGAATGGTGGCTCATGTCTGTAAACCCAGCACTTTGGGAGGCCAAGGCAGGTGGATCACCTGAGGTCAGGAGTTCAAGACCACCCTGGCCAATATGGTGAAACCCCATCTCTACTAAAAATACAAAAAAATTAGCCGGGTGTGGTGACACATGCTTGTAATCCCAGCTACTCGGGAGGCTGAGGCAGGAGAACTGCTTGAACCCGGAGGCAGATGTTGCGGTGAGCTGAGAATACACCACTGCACTCCAGCCTGGGCAACAGAGAGACTCCCTCTCAAAACAAAACAAAACAAAACAAAAAAAAAACAGAGAAGCTAATAAATGAAAATACCCTTAGTGTCCTCAGAGGCAACAGCTGCCCCTAGAAAGGGGGTGCAGTCCACTCTCTTTTTTTTAAGATGGAGTCTCACTCAGTCATGCAGGCTGGAGTGAAGTAGCATGATCTTGGCTCACTGCAACCTCTGCCTCCCAGTTCAAGTGATTCTCCTGCCTCAGCATCCCAAGTAGCTGGAACTACAGACATGTGTCACCACACCCAGCTAATTTTTCTGTATTTTTAATAGAGATGGGTTTTGCCATGTTGGTCAGGCAGGTCTTGAACTCCTGACCTCAAATGATCCACCTGCCTCAGCCTCCCAAAGTTTGGGATTATAAGTGTGAGCCACCGCGCCCGGCCTCTGCCCGCTTCTTAGAGGAGAGCCCCCTGTTTTGTGGAGGAGTTCACAGAGCTGTCCTGGTTCCCAGAGAAGCTGAAGCAATGCTGGTGCTTTCTATGTCTGCCTCCCCCTCCTGCCTCCTGGCGGAGGCTCCCAGGAAAGTGAGGCCAGGGATTTATGCTGGGCCTACCTGGGTGCAGCTCCTTCCATTTACCTACCACCCTGGGTTGGGGTAACTGCTCCCCCGGTCCTGCATTTTGTGGGCTCCCAGCTGCTGCTAACCCCAGGGACCCAGCAAGATCCCTTGGCCCTGGCTTGGAGACAGTGCCTTGCTAAAGTACCCTCCGAGGTACTGGCCTGCAGGTACATTCAGTATCCCATTGGCCCCTCGACCCACAGTAATGGGGAGGGGGCAGGAGGCAGCCCCACCCCTGCCCAGCATTGACACTTGTCACAGAGATGACCAATGCCAGGTGGATGGGGACAGGGCGAGTGGAAGTCTCCTAGGAGAGAAGGCAGAGGTGAGGTTCCCTTGGCCAGGCAGGCCATCTGCGCCACGGGCCCTTGGCATGACATACATCCTGGGGAACACAGAGGCCCGAGGTCTCCAAAGTTTAAAAATCAATCTTGCCAGGCGTGATGGCTCACGCCTGTAATCCCAGCACTTTTGGGAGGCCCAGGCAGGTGGATCACCTGAGGTCAGGTGTTCGAGACCAGCCTGACCAACATGGAGAACCCCATCTCTACTAAAAATGCAAGAATTACCCAGGTGTGGTGGCGCAAGCCTGTAATCCCAGCTACTCAGGAGGCTGAGGCAAGAGAATCGCTTGAACCTGGGAGGTGGAGGTTGCAATGAGCCGAGATTGCACCATTGCACTCCAGCCTGGGCAACAAGAGCGAAACTCTGTCTCAAAAAAAAAAAAAAAAAAAAAAAATCAACCTTATACCCAAAGGATTATAAATAAATCATTTCACTATAAAGACACATGCACACATATGTTTATTGCAACACTAGTCATAATAGCAAAGACTTGGAACCAACCGAAATGCCCATCAATGATAGACTGGATAAAGAAAATGTGGCACACATACACCGTAGAATACTATGCAGCCATAAAAAACAATGAGTTCATGTCCTTTGCAGGGACATGGATGAAGCTGGAAACCATCATTCTCAGCAAACTAACACAGGAACAGAAAACCAAACACCGCATGTTCTCACTCATAAGTGGGAGCTGAACAACGAGAACATATGGGCACAGGCAGGGGAACATCATATACTGGGTCCTATCAGGGTTGGGGGGCAAGAAGAGGGATAGCATTAGGAGAAATACCTAATTTTTGGTGGGTGCAGCGGACCACCATGGCACGTGTATACCTATGTAACAAACCTGCACGTTCTGCACACGTAGCCCAGAACTTAAAGTATAATAATAATAATAATGGCCGGGCGCGGTGGCTCAAGCCTGTAATCCCAGCACTTTGGGAGGCCGAGACGGGCGGATCACAAGGTCAGGAGATCGAGACCATCCTGGCTAACATGGCGAAACCCCGTCTCTACTAAAAACACACAAAAAAATTAGCCGGGCGAGGTGGCGGCGCCTGTGGTCCCAGCTACTTGGGAGGCTGAGGCAGGAGAATGGCGGGAACCTGGGAGGCGGAGCTTGCAGTGAGCTGAGATCTGGCCACTGCACTCCAGCCTGGGCGACAGAGCGAGACTCCGTCTCAAAAAAAAAAAAATAATAATAATAATAATAATAATGATAATAAATCAACCTCCTGAACCATGTGTGGTGGCTCATGCCTGTAATGCCAGCACTTTGGGAGGCTGAGGTGGGCAGATTGTGTGAGTCCAGGAGTTCAAGACCAGCCTGGGCAACATAGCGAAACCCTGTCTCTACAAAAAATAAAAAAATTTTAAAAATTAGCTGGGTGTAATGGCGCATGCCTGTGGTTCCAGCTACTCTGGAGGCTGATGTGGGCAGATCATTTGAGCCCAGGAGGCAGAGGTTGCAGTGAGTCATGATCTTGGCACTGCACTCCAGCCTGGGCAACAGAATGAGACCTTGTCTCAAAAAAAAAAAAAAAAAAAAAAAAAAAATCACCTCCATGATGGGACATCATGGCAAGCATTGGAGAGAAGCCAGGCGGTTCCCCATGTCCTGATGTGGCCTGAAGATAACCTGAAGATAATGGGGTTTCACCGTGTTAGCCAGGATGGTCTCGATCTCCTGACCTCGTGATCCGCTCGCCTTGGCCTCCCAAAGTGCTAGGATTACAGGCGTCAGCCACCGCGCCCGGCAGCATCGTTCTCTTACCACACTCTCAGCACCCTGAGGGTTTCCACTTCTCTTCTGTCCCTTCGGTGAATGCTCTATTTATGATTCTTCTTGTAAAACTGAACACCTTGGGTGGCTCTTCCACTCAGTCCAGCTTGAGCCACACTGCCTAGAGGTCAGGGTGATCCTGGGATGCCACAAGGGTGGTGAAGGGACCCTTATGTTACAGGAAAGGGGTCCAGATCCAGACGCCAAGAGAGGGTTCTTAGATCTCGTGCAAAAAATTCAGGGCCAGTCAGTAAAGTGAAACCAAGTTTATTAAGAAAGTGAAGGAATAAGGGAATGAATGGCTACTCCAAAGATGGAATAGGAATAGGACTAGGAAATGGCACGTAGTGCTACTAGATAGTCAAAGTTTCAGATTTTTGAATTTATTGTTGGAGTTGGGGTATCATTAGAAAAAAGTACCAAAAGAGGCGGTTAGCAGTGCAGTTGCAGACATGTTAGGTTAATATATAATGTATGAGTCTGTGTAATGGATACTTTTTATTCATCATAAAATTTTCAAATGACTCGCAGATGTGTGGCCCTTGCAGCTGTTCTTCCCTCGCTAACGGCGTTAGGCTCTGACTCAGAGAGGAGTTTTGTGCCAAGGAATTCTGGCAGCGTCTACAGTCCTTGTGATATTCCCAGTGAGGAAATCGTTCATTGTGAGCAGGGGCGATGGTGACAAGAGGATCCAGGCGGATTGGGAAGGAGTCCAGGAAGAAAGAAGACTGGGCCCCGGGCACGTGAAATCTATCGGCCTCAAAATTCTTACCTTTCTTTAAATCTTTCTATTTACAAAGTCTTGTTTTTGTTTTTGTTTGAGATGGAGTTTCATTCTGTTGCCCAGGCTGGAGTGCAATGGCACCATCTTGGCTTACCACAACCTCCGCCTCCCGGCTTCAAGTGATTCTCCTGCCTCAGGCTCCCGAGTAGCTGAGATTACAGGCGTGCGCCACTACACCTGGCTAATTTTGTATTTTTAGTAGAGACGGAGTTTCTCCATGTTGGTCAGGCTGGTCTCGAACTCCCGACCTCAGGCAATCTGCCAGCCTTGGCCTCCCAAAGTGCTGGGATTACGGGCATGAGCTGCCACGCCCAACCCTGTTTTTGTTTTTTGACACGGAGTCTCCCTGTGTCACCCAGGCTGGAGTACAGTGGCATGATCCCTGTTCACTGCAGCTTCCACCTCCCAGGTTCAAGGGATTCTCCTGCCTCAGCCTCCCGAGTAGCTGGGATTACAGGCGCCCACTACAACCTTTAGTAGAGATAGGATTTCACCATGTTGGCCAGGCTGGTCTCAAGCTCCTGACTTGAGATGATCCACCTGCCTTGGCCTCCCAAGGTGCTGAGATGACATGTGTGAGCCACCGCACCCAGCCCAAAGTCTGTTTTCCTTGGTGGGGGTTGGGGGTCGGAGAGCAAATCAGAGTGGCCTATGCACAAAAGGCTGAGAACAGAACTGTGATTTGGAGAGGGAATTCTCCAGCCAGGGTGTCATAAAGCCGCTCACCTGCTCGTGTGAGAGTGTTTGAGTGTCAGAGGCGTGTGAACCAGAGCAACTCAATCTTGAACAGGGGCTGGGTAAAGTGAGGCTGAGACTTCCCAGGGCTGCATTCCCAGACGGTTAAGGCATTCTAAGTCACAAGATAAGATAGGAGGCTGGCATAAGATATAGGTCATAAAGACCTTGCTGATAAAACAGGTTGCAGTAAAGAAGCCAGCTAAGGCTGGGCGCGGTGGCTCATGCCTGTAATCCCAGCACTTTGGGAGGCCGAGGCAGGCGGATCATCTGAGGTCAGGAGTTCGAGACCAGCCTGACCAACATGGAGAAACCCCATCTGTACTAAAAAATACAAAATTAGCCGAATGTGGTGGCACATGCCTGTAGTCCCAGCTACTCGGGAGACTGAAGCAGGAGAATCACTTGACCCCAGGAGGTGGAGGTTGTGGTGGGCCGAAGTCCCACCATTGCACTCTAGCCTGGGCATCAAGAGCGAAACTCCATCACACACAGACACACACACACACACACACACACACACACACACACACACACACAGAGTTATAGGTAGGACAATTTCCAGGTATGGTTGTTTTGCAATCAGGGCATCTCAGCGGGTCTGCCAAACAGGAGATTTGTCTCTGTGCCTGGATGGTTTCACTACTCATTCATGAGACAAAGAGCAAGAAGGTAGAGGGTCTGGGTGTGGCTTTGTCACAGGTAAACACTGGCACCGGACAGGCACAGGCACGGTGGCTCATGCTTATAATCCTAGCACTGTGGAAGGTCAAGGCAGGAGGATCCGTTGAGCCCAGGCATTTGAGACCAGCCTGTACAACATGGTGAGACCCCATCTCTACAAAAATTTAAAAATTAACCAGGCATGGTGCCTGCCTGTAATTCCAGCTACTCTGGAGGCTGAGGTGGGAGAATCGACCGAGTCCTGGAGGTGGAACTTGCAGTGAGCCATGATTGCACTACTGCACTCCAGCCTGGGCAACAGGGCAAGACCCTGTCTCAAAAACAAACACAAAACATAGTATATAATGAATTCCTCTTCAGAGGTGTTAGCCTGTAAGTTGTTAAGTACAATGAGTTCTGAGACCCTCTCTAAAGAACCACTGTATCAGTATGTTCAGCTCCCCCATTCTTTGTTCTTCATTTTAAAATTTAACTTCATCTTTCCCTTCCTCTCCTTGCCCCTACTTTCAGTAAACAATCCCCTCCTATCCTCTATCACCTGCTTCGTCCTGAGTCACCCCCGGTCACCAGCTCTGACCTGAGTCATCCTGAGTCACCTGTTCTGCAACCGTCCCTCCCGCCAAACTACTCACCCCCCCACTCCAGCTAGTACCCCTGCTCTCTTTAAAAGAGCCAATTGGAATTAGCTTAGACGGTGAGGTCCAACCCTAGCCAATAGGGGAACGACACAGCAGTAGGGGCTGCCTGCTTCAGGGATAAGAACCTCTTCCCAGGCTGGGCTCAGTGGCTCACACCTGTAATCCCAGCACTTTGGGAGGCCGAGGCGGGCGGATTAGGAAATCAGGAGATCCAGACCATGGTGAAATCTCATCTCTACTAAAAAAAAATACAAAAAATTAGCCAGGTGCGGTGGCAGGCGCCTGTAGTCCCAGCTACTCAGGAGGCTGAGGCAGGAGAATGGCGTGAACCCGGGAGGCGGAGCTTGCAGTGAGGCGACATCGCGCCATTGCACTCCAGCCCCGGCGATAGAGCGAGACCCCGTCTCAAAAAAAAAAAAAAAAAAAAAAAGAGAATGATGCACTTAACTAACTGAAAGATTGAAGAAAGTATGAAGAGCATCAAAAGATGCTGCAAAATACACCTTAAAAATACTTCGACCGGGCACGGTGATCACGCCTTCAATCCCAGTACTTTGGGAGGCCGAGGTGGGTGGATCACCTGAGGTTGGGAGTTCGACACCAGCCTGATGAACATGGAGAAATCCCGTCTCTACTAAAAATACTAAAACAATTAGCTGGGCGTGGTGGCACATACCTGTAATCCCAGCTACTCGGGAGGCTGAGGCAGGAGAATTGATTGAACTCGGGAGGCAGAGGTTGCAGTGAGCGCCATTATACTCCAACCTGGGCAACAAGAGCAAAATTTCGTCTCAAAAAACAAAAAGCAAAAAAACTTCAAGCCCCATGAGCTGGCTTAGGCTGACTTCTGCAAGTAGATGCCTTAGTTTGCAACTCTGGTGACACAATCAGGATTTTTAAAGTGCTCGGTGGCACAAGGAAAAGGGAGGAAGGGTGGAAACTAAAGCCATGAGAAAGACAAGGGCCTTGGCCGGGCGTGGTGGCTCACGCCTGAAATCTCAGCACTTTGGGAAGCTGAGTTGGGAAGATCACTTGTGGTCAGGAGTTTGTGACCAGTCTGGCCAACATGGTGAAACCCCGTCTCTACCAACAAATACAAAAATGAGCTGCGCGTGGTGGTGCACGCCTGTGGTCCCATCTACTTGGGAGGCTGAGGTGGGAGAATCGCTTGAACCTGGGAGGTGGAGGTTGCAGTGAGCCAAGGTCATGCCACTGCACTCCAGCCTTGGGGACAGAGTGAGACCCTGTCTCAAAAAAAAAAAAAAAGAAAGACAAGGGCCTGCTTCTAAGTACCACTCAGGCCAAGGAAGGGCTCCTCCATGCAGAGGAGCCTCGCTGAGAGCAGCAGGTTAACATTGCACTTGTGTCCTGCAGAGGCCCCTGGACTCCCCCTTCCCTTTCCTCAGATGGGAACGTTCAGATTCCCAGGGCTTAGGTCAGTTTGCAGAAACGGTTTTTCCCCCTTTCTTTTTTCCATAAACTCCATAAAGATTTTTTTCCTGGAAAATAGCTGTTGGTGCCATGAAACTTTGCCTGCTGCACTAGAACGTCCTTTCCAGAATTTCTCCCTTACTCTGGCAGCAGCGACTTTCCATATGTCCCGGAGAAGACAGTGTTTTACCTTGGCTTCCTCTCATTGGCTCAGAGCCGAGGATGATATATTTTAAGCCGTACATTTAAAAATAAATGTCTTGGCAAGGGTTCTGATGAACTAAAACCATCAAGACATACTTGTGAGCCTAGGCTCCCATCCGTTTGGATTTCATAAGATTTCAAAGCCAGTGCTGGAAAGAGAAAAAGAAGGCCGGGCGTGGTGGCTCGTGATTGTAATCCCAGCACTTCGGGAGGCAGAGGCGGGAAGATCGCTTGAGCCCAGCAGTTGGAGACCAGCCTGGCTAGACTCTGTCTCAGCAACAACAAAATTAGTCGGGCATGATGGCACGTGCCTACAGTCCCAGTTACTCGGGAGGCTAAGGCATGTGAACCCTGAAAATTTGAGGCAGGTTTCAGTTAATTTAGAAAGTTTATTTTTCCAAGTTTGAGGATTCACCCGCGACACAGCTTCAGGAGGTCCTGACAGCACGTGCCCAAGGTGGTCGGGGCACAGTTTGGTTTTAGACATTTTGGGGGGCCATGAGACATCAATCAATATAGGTAAGACGGACATTGGTTTGGTCTGGAAGGCAGGACAACTTGAAGCAAAGGCAGGAAGACTGGAAGCGGGAGGGGGCTTGCAGGTCGCAGGTAGGTGAGAGGGGGAGGCTGCATTCCTCTGAGTTTCTGATTAGCTTTTCCAAAGGAGGCCATCAGATACGCATCTATCTCAGTGAGCAGAGGGGTGACTTTGAATAGAATGGGAGGCAGATTGGCCCTAAGCAGTTCCCAGCTTGACTTTTCCTTTTAGCTTAGTGCTTTGGGATGGCGGGAGGGGCAAGATTTATCTTCCCTTCACAGGCAGGAGGATCACTGGAGCTCAGCAGTCTGAGATCGTAAGTGAGCTGTGATCATGCCACTGTACTCCACCCAGGACGACATGGTGAGACCTCATTTCTAAAAACATAGAAGAAAAAGACTAGTGGGTGCCAGTGTGGAGTAGTAGGCCCTCATCCGTCAGAGCAGTGGTCCTGCTCCCCGCTGGGCTGGCATCATGGGAACAGACAACCCGGTGGCACAGGAAGCTGCTCTGTGGCCCTGGGGAGCCTCCAGAAGGATCCTGCCACGCGGATCTGCAGGTCAGGCCTTGACTGACTCAGAAGTACAAAGACGCTTCCCTCTGGTCAGCCACTCTCCCTACGTTTCCAGCAAGACTATGATCCCCTGATGTGTTCTTCCTGCCTGCCGCATAGATAACATCAGGTCACTGAGACTGACTGTGGTATTGCAGTAAAGAAAGAGTTTAATTCACGTGAGGCCAGCCCCATGGGAGGTGGAGTTCCTACTCAAAGCAGTCTCCCCAAAGGCTTGCAGGTTAGCGTTTTTATGGACAATCTGGTAGGCATGGAGCTAGGGAATGGGTGCAGATAAATGGTTGGAGATGAAATGACAGAGGTATCACCTGGGCACTGTGGCTTATGCCTGCAATCCCAGCTTTTTGGGAGGCTGAGGTGAGAGGATCATTTGAGGCCAGGCGTTAGAGACCAGTCTGGGCAACATAGTGAAATCCTTGTCTACAAAAATTAGCCAGGATGGTGGCTCATGCCTGTAACCCCAGCACTTTGGGAGGCTGAAGTGGGTGGATCAACTGAGGTCAAGAGTTTGAGACCAGCCTGGCCAACATGGTGAAACCCCATCTCTACTAAAAATATAAAAATTAGCAGAGCATGGTGGTGCATGCCTGTAAATCCCAGCTACTGGGGGTGCTGAGGCACAAGAATCACTTGAACCCAGGAGGCAGAGGTTGCAGTGAGCCGAGATCATGCCAGTGCACTCCAACCTGGGCAACAGAGCGAGACTCAATCTCAAAAACAACAACAACAACAAAAACACAACAACAGCCGAGCACAGTGGCTCACACCTGTAATTCCAGCAGTTTGGGAGGCCGGGGTGGATCACCTGAGGTTGGGAGTTCTAGAACAGCTTGACCAACATAGAGAAACCCTGTCTCTACTAAAAATACAAAATTAGCCGGGTGTGGTGGCACATGCCTGTAATCCCAGCTATTCGGGAGGCTGAGGCAGGAGAACTGCTTGAACCTGGGAGGTGGAGGTGGCAGTGAGCTGAGATCACGCCACTGCACTCCAACCTGGGCAACAAGAGTGAAACTCCATCTCAAAAACAACCACCACCACCACAACAACAAAGCAATTAGCCAGGCGTGGTGGCACATGCCTGTAGTTCTAGCTACTTGGGAGGCTGTGGTGGGAGGATCACTTGAACCGCAGAGCTGGAGGCTGCTATGAACTGTGATAGTGCCACTGCACTCTAGCACTCCAGCCTGGGGAACAGAGCCAGCCCATGTCTCAAAAAAAAAAAAAAAAAGAGAAAAAGATAAATGTCAGGCCTCTGAGCCCAAGCCAAGCCATCGCATCCCCTGTGACTTGCACGTATACAACCAGATGGCCTGAAGTAACTGAAGAATCACAAAAGAAGTGAAAATGCCCTGCCCTGCCTTAACTGATGACATTCCACCACAAAAGAAGTGAAAATGGCTGGTCCTTGCCTTAAGCGATGACATTATCTTGTGCCTGGCTCATCCTGGCTCAAAAAGCTCCCCCACTGAGCACCTTATGACCCCTACTCCTGCCCACCAGAGAACAACCCCCCTTTGACTGTAATTTTCCTTTACCTACCCAAATCCTATACAACGGCCCCACCCTTATCTCCCTTTGCTGACTCTCTTTTCGGACTCAGCCCACTTGCACCCAGGTGATTAAAAAGCTTTATTGCTCACACAAAGCCTGTTTGGTGGTCTCTTCACAGGGACGCGCATGACATTAGGTTCTACAACAGTGATGTTATCTATTGGAGCAAATGAGGAAGTCACAAATCCAGCCGCCTCTGGTTCCTGGGCAGCAAAGCATTACAGGCCCAGTGTAGTGGCTCACGCCTGTAATCCCAACATTTTGGGAGGCCAAGGTGGGAGGATCCTTCGAACCCAGGAGTTCCAGACCAGCCTGAGCAACACGGCGAAATCCCCATCTCTATAAAAAATACAAAAACTTAGCTGAGCGTGGTGGCACGCACCTGTGGTCCCAGATACTTAGGAGGCTGAGGCAGGAGGATCACCTGAGCTCAGGCGATGGAGGTTGCAAGTGAGCCAAGTTTATACCACTGCACTCCAGCCTAAGCAACAGAGTGAGACGCTGTCTGAAAAAAATAAAAAAAAAAAGAAAAGAAAAGAAAAGAAAAAGAAAGGAACTACACTCCTGGGTACGGTGGCTCACGCCTGTAATCCCAGTACTTTGGGAGGCAGAGACGGGCAGGTCACGACGTCCGGAGTTCAAGACCAGCCTGGCCAACATAATGAAACCCCGTTACTACTAAAAATACAAAAATTAGCCGGGCACAGTGGCATGCGCCTGTAGTCCCAGCTGCTCGGGAGGCTAAGGCAGGAGAATTGCTTGAACCCGGGAGGTGGAGATTGTGGTGAACCAAGATAGTGCCACTGTGCTCCAGCCTGGGTGACAGAGCAAGACTTTGTCTCAAAAGGAAAAAAAGAAAGAAAGAAAGAAAGAAATTACACCTACATTTATTCAGGCCTGTCCCATAATATTATTCTTGTGGCCTTTCATTAGTCTTTGAAAGGCAGCTTTTGGTCCCTGAGCAAGGAGGGTGTTAGTGTCAGGAAGGGACTATTAACATCCTTGATTTCAAGTTGAATTACAAACGAAATTCCTCCATGGTTAGCTTGGCCTACGCCCAGGAATGAGCAAGAACCGCTAGAGATTCAGAAGCAAGGTGGAGTCTACTCTGTCTGATTTCTCCGACTGTCACCATTTTTCAAAGGCAGTTTCAAGACACCTGTGAAAGGAAAATAAATCTCGGGACCCCCAAATCACTAAGCCAAGGGAAGAGTCAAGCTGGGAACCATGTTAGGAAAACTGCCTCCCATTCTACTCCTAAATAAAATAGGTACAAAGATAAGAAAATATGTATCTCCTTCACAATTTGCTCATAAGGAAATTCCTGTGGACAGCCGACAGACAACTCAGTCATCCCTCTGAGGTTCCCCTGAGACAAATGCACATCTGATGGCTTCCTCTGCCCTATTGTTTATGTAAAAATGCAGATTCACTGAACCAGACTCAATTGTGTATTCAGTGGAAGGCTGATCAAGGACTCAAAAGAATGCAACCTTTTGTCTTTTTTTTTTTTTTTTTTTTTGAGATGGAGTCTCACTCTGTTGTCCAGGCTGGAGTGCAGTGGCGCCATCTCGGCTCACCGCAACCTCCACCTCCCGGGTTCTAGCGATTCTCCTGCCTTGGCCTCCCAAGTAGCTGGGACTACAGGCACCCGACACCACACCTGGCTAATTTTTTATTTTTAGTAGAGATGGGGTTTCACTATGTTGGCCAGGCTGGTCTCAAACTCCTGACCTCAGGTGATCCGCCTACCTCGGCCTCCCAAAGTGCTGGGATTACAGGCGTGAGCCACCATGGCTGGCCTCACACATATTAATTGATGTCTCATGTCTCCCTAACATGTATGAAAGCAAGTGTACCCGACCGCCTTGGGCACATGTCCTCAGGTCCTCCTGAGGCTGTCACAGGTGCATCTGTAAACTTGGCAAAATAAACTTTCCACATTGGCTGACAGGTGTCTGGGATGCTTTGGGCTCACACACTGGCTGCCTGTGTCAGTCACTCGACGAGGTGCAGCCGTCCCCAGCTTGTCTATGCCCCTAGATTTGTCCTGCCCCCTGTATTCCCTGGGTGAAAAGACAGCCCAGAACGTTCTATGCTCTGCTAGGCTTGCACAGAGACCTCAGCTGGGGACTTCACTCGTGCCCTCTACCCATGCCTAGTGCAATTGTTTAGTCATTTAGTTCCTGAATACCTGCTTCACTCATTACACTCATGTTTCTAAATTTGTAGAATTCGTGATACAAAGAACAAGAAAATAAATTGTTTTTGTATTTTAATGTAAATTGTTGGCGAGCAATTTAGCAAGTGCCTCTTTTTTCCTTTACAAACCCATTTGTGGGTGGGCGTGGTGGCTCATGCCTATAATCCCAGCACTTTGTGAGGCCAAGGCAGGCTGGATCATTTGAGGTCATTTGAGGTCAGGACTTTGAGACCAGCCTGGCCAACATGGCGAAACCCCATCTCTACAAAAACAATAATAATTAGCTGGGCGTAATGGTGTGCACATGTAGTCCCAGGTACTTGGGAGGCTGAGGCAGGAGAACTGCTTGAACCCGGGAGATGGAGGTTGCACTGAGCCAAGATTTCACCACTGCACTCCAGCCTGGGCAATAGAGTTAGACTCTGTCTCAGAATTAAAAAAAAAAAAAAAAAAAAAAAAATCCCACTTGAGGCCAGGCACAATGGCTCACACCTGTAATCCCAGCACTTTGGGAGGCCAAGGCAGATAGATTACTTGAGGTCAGGAGTTTGAGATCATTTTGGGTGTGAACCTGGAACATCTGAGACAGGTCTCTGTTAATTTAGAAAGTTTATTTTGCCAAGGTTGGGCACGCACCCGGAACACCGCCTCAGGAAGTCCTGATTGAAAGATTCTCCCCTGGGCCTGAAAGCTTGAGAGAATGAATAACTCCTCCTCCTCAGGCCAGTCCTAAGGCGCAAACGAGCGCCAGCAGCAAGATAGCAGAGGCAGGAAAAGAGCTGGCTGGAAGACACATACCCTCTGAAGATCAAGAGGGAGGCCGTCCCAGTACTACATAGCAGTCATGTCAGGCTGGGACAATTCCTGTTTACAGAGGACTATAAAACCCCTGCTCTGTCCTCACTTGGGGCTGATCCATTTTCGGCCTCAGGCCGTCTGCACCCAGGCGCACCCAGGCGCTCATTAAAACAGCTTTTTGCTCCACACTGTCTCGTGTTGTCTGTTTGCGAGTTCTCAGGGTTCCAACCAATGCAAGAGCCTTGCATCCAGTGCTGAGACCTGCGAGGGGCTTCGGTCCACGTCCGCCGTGCACCTACCACCCCTCCATCCCGGAGAGCAGGCCACAGCAGCCGGACACAGGAAGCTGCTCAGCCTCTAGTCGCCTCTCTGGGCCTGCACATTGGTCACTGATCTCGCCTACTGGTAAGTTTCCTGGGAGCCCAGTTAACAGGGAAAAATCCACATGGCCTCTCTAGGTTTCTCTGGCCCCAAAATCCAATGTTGGTCCAAGAAGGCTATATCATGACTATGCATGGTGGCTCACGCCTGTAATCCCAGCATTTTGGGAGGCCGAGGCTGCTGGATCACGAGGTCAGGAGTTCGAGACCAGCCTGGCCAAGATGGTGAAATCCCGTCTCTACTAAAAATACAAAAACTAGCTGGGCGCAGTGGCAGGCCCCTGTAATCCCAGCTACTTGGGAGGCTGAGGCAGGAGAACAGCTTGAACCCGGGAGGTGGAGGTTGCAGTGAGACGAGATCGCGCCACTGCACCCTAGCCTGGGTGACAGAGTAAGACTCTATCTCAAAAAAAAAAAAAAAAAAAAAAGCTACAGCATCTGCCAGGCACTCGCTGATCATCTGGTCTTAGGGGGACGCCTCTATGCCATTTGATCCCGTTCTGGGAATTAAGAAGGCAGTGGTGACAATTGCCCCTTTTATCGTCTCCCTCCGGCTGTCCAGGAAGGTCTGCTTTTCCCTGTTCTCTTGAGCCTACCCTCCGTTATGGGAAATTCCTAGTCTTGCATTCCAAAGGACAGCCCTTTAGGTTGCCTCATGAAAAACCTGCAAACCTTAGGCCTCAGATAAGATACTCCTCTCAGCACCTTGTTCTTTTTTTGCAATTCAGTCTGGCCACAGTACGAATTGAAAAATGGGTTCAAATGGGTCGCAAATAGAACATACGACTTTACAATTTTGACTGACTTAAGGAATTATTGCTGACGATTGGAAAAATGGGGAGAAATTTCTTATATCCAGGCCTTTTTCGCACTCAGATTACAACCCGACCTCTCCAATTCTTGCTCACCTGTTCAAATCCTCCTCCTCCATTCTCGCTGCCCTGATCACCTTTCTCCTCCCAACCCTACCTCTTTTTCCCTGTTACATCCAGCAGACTGCTGTCCACCCGTCCCTGCTCCTACCTCTTCCTCTCAACCGTCTTCTTTAACCCCCCAAGCCTCCTCTTTGTCTTCCCAGCCAGCACCGCCTCCAAGAGTATCCACTTGTTTTCCTACACCATCCTCTCCTCAGGACAATTCTAGCACTGCCTGTACCCATTCTCCTCCCTCGCCGCCCTCTCCTGAGGCCTGCAAACCCACCCCGCCACCTTAGGCTCCTATCTGTCCTCTGCTGCCTATTAACTCAACCCCTCTTCCCCCTTCAAACCCTCAGCAGGAACCACTTCCGGTTTTTCTTTCTCTCCCGCCCTTACTGGTTCAGGCATCATTTTTGGCCCAAGCCCCACCCTTACTTCAGCGTCTGTGCTAGCATGCCCCCTTGGGGAAGTCGCAGGAACTGAAAGTATTGTTAGAGTTCGTGTTCCCTTCTCCCTCACTGATCTCTCTCGAATTCACAAAAGACTTGGTTCATTTCCAGAAGACCCTGCCATAAACTTTTTTGCCATAAATTTTTTTTTTTTTTTTTTTTTTTTAAGACGGAATCTCGCTCTGTCACCCAGGCTGGAGTGCAGTGGGCCGGATCTCAGCTCAATGCAAGCTCCGCCTCCTGGGTTCACGCCATTCTCCTGCCTCAGCCTCCCGAGTATCTGGGACCATAAAATTTTTATAATATAAAAAGTATAGAGTTTCAGTACCTCACCCAGGCTTATGAACTAACTTGGCATGACCTCTATGTTATCCTCTCTTCCACCCTCACCCCGGAAGACTGGGACGTATCTGGACCCTAGCTCAGACGCAGGCTGATACAATTATCACCAAGCTCCTGCCCAGCCTACTGGTGCAGAGGTAGTCCCCAGCCAGGACCCCCACTGGGATCATCAAGGTGGGGCCTTTGGACGCTGCCACCGAGACCACGATTGTCTCCTTGCAGGACTCAAAAAGGGTGCCCACAAAGCGGTAAACTATGAAAAACTTTCAGAAATCACCCAGGGTCCTGACAAACACCCAGCCCTTTTTCCTCTCTTGTTTAACTGAAGCCACGAGAAAATATACCAACCTAGACCCAGCCAGTCCAGAAGGAACCACTCTCTTAAACGTTGGGTTCATCTCCCAACCCATCCCTGATATCCGGCACAAGCTTCAGAAGCTTGACATGAACCTCAATTGAATCCCACAATGAGGCCTTCTAAATTTAGCCTTCAAAGTCTTTAACAGTCATTATCAGGAAAGTAAAAGGCAAAAACAGGCAGAGTTTCAAATGGTTGCCTCCGCCATCGGGGCCCTGCAGGCCGGTGGGGCTGCAGCTCCACACGGGACCCTCCTAGCAATCCACCTCCACCTGGCGCCTGTTTCAAGTGCGGCAATGAAGGCCACTGGTCCAGACAATGCCCAAACCCAGGTAAGCCCACCAGGCAGTGCCCCCTCTGCGGAGGACACCACTGGAAGCTGGACTGTGAGCGGCCCCTGCAAGGACCGCCCCCATCCCTTCCTGAGCTGGCCAACACCTACTCGAGCTCATCGGCCTTGCTGCTGAAGACTGACGGTCCCCTGGAAGGGACACCCCGGCAACTACCGTCGCTTCATCTGAGCCAAGGGTAACCCTGATGGTGGCAGGTAGCCCAGTATGTTTTTAAAATTAATATCAAGTCAACCTACTCTGCTTTATCTAATTTTTCAGGACCCACTGAGTCCTCAGGTCTCTGTTGGGGGAATTGAAGGACAAGTCTCCAAACCGCGAGCACCGCCTCCACTTTTCTGCTCCCTTCACACCTTTCCCTTCACTCACTCTTAGTCCTGCCCTCGTGCCCAACTCCGCTTCTAGGCAGAGACATCCTTTCAAAACTCCACACCACTTTCCACTTCCATGTTCCCCATAGTACCCAACACATCCACCCAGACCACTCCGGGCCATCTAACTTTCTTCTCCTCCTCCAACCTCCCACCTTAAAACATGTCACCTTTCCTAATCCCCCATCTGTAGTTAACCCCGCTGTTTGAGATACTACCACACCCTCAGTGGCAAAATACCACACCCCCTTCCGCATTACCCTCAAAAACCCCACCCAGTTCCTGTCACAGAAGCAGTATCTAATCCCCCATGCAGCTCTTACAGGCCTAAAGCCTATCATTTCTCGCCTCCTCGCCTGTCAACTACTCTGCCCAACAAACTCCCCTTTTAACACACCAATTCTACCTGTTAAAAAGCCAGATGGAACTTATTGCTTAGTCCAGGACCTCAGGCTCATTAACCAAGCTGTACTCCCAGTATGTACAGTATTTCCTAACCCATACACTTTACTTTCTGCAATTCCCTCCAATATCACCCATTTTTCTGTCCCAGACCTAAAGGATGCTTTTTTCCCACAATTTCTTTGCACCGTGATTCTCAAGACCTCTTTGCTGTTATGTGGGAAGACCCCAACACCCACCTTTCACATCAGCTCACCTGGTGCATATACTATCTCAAGGTTTTAGAGACGGCACCCACCTTTTTGGACAGGCCCTTGCTCGCGACCTCTGTGCCTTAGCCCTAAAACTGTCCACTCTCCTTGATGATGGGCTCCTGTGTAGCCCCTCTCAAAGAGACTGCAGCGCCCACACTCTCTCTCTTTTAAACGTACTGGCAGAGCGGGGGTATTGGGTCTCCTCTAAAAAAGCACAAGTATGTACCCCCTCAGACACCTATCTAGGGCTAGCTCTTACCCCATGAACCTGAGGCCTCACAACTGACCACATATCCCTCCTCCAGTCCCTCCTGCCTCCGCAAACTAAGGAAGAAATTCTCTTTTCTAGGACTAGCAGGATATTTTAGGCTCTAGTTTCCCTCCTTTGCTCTACTTACCGAACTGTTATACCAAGCTGCTAAAGGCCCTCTCCATGAGCCTTTAAACCCTGCACAGCCTATTACCCAGCCTTTCTGTCTACTCCAGAAGGCTCTCACCTCAGCCCCCGTCCTCACCTTCCCAGACCTCACCAAACCTTTCTTCCTCTATACCGATGAACGGCGTGGAGTTGTACTACATGTTCTAACCCAGTCTAAGGGATCCACCCTCCAGGTTGTTGTCTACCTCTCTAAACAGCTGGAAACCACAGTTCTTGGATGGCCTGCCTGCGTCCAAGCACTGGTGGCAGCTGCTGCCCTCACCCGTGAGAGCCTAAAACTATCACTCCATGCCAACCTAACAGTTTATTCAACCCATAACATCAAAGACTCGCTAGCTCACCGCAGTGTACTAAGTCTTATCTCTGCCCCACGGCTCCTCCAACTGTACGCTTTATTCACAGAAACCTCCCAAATCATCGTGCTAACCAGCTCCCATCTAAATCCGGCCACGTTCTTACCTGAAGCAACTACCTTCCAAGACCCTGCACATTTGTGTGTGAACACTGTTCAAACCTTTCTTATACCTTTTCCAAACCTAACAGACCAGCCCCTTCCAGATGCCTCCTGTACTTGGTTTGTAGTTGGCAGCTCCTTCCTACATCAAGGACGCCGACATGCTGTCTATGCTATAGTGGCACCTGCCCACACTGTTGAAATCAATCCGCTCCCCTAGGCGCCACCTCCCAAAAGGCTGAACTCATCGTCCTCACTCGAGCTCTTACTTGAGCAGCCGGACAACAGATCAATATATATTCAGATTCTCATTATGCGTCCACGTAGCGCACTCACACTGGTCCATCTGGAAAGAACGGGGTTTCCTAACTGCAAACACCACCCGTGTCATACATGGCTCTGTCATCAGCAAGCTCCTTCAGGCTGCCAGGCCCCCGCAGAAACACACCATCATCACTGCAGGGGCCACCAAACCCCAGACAATCCTACACTGGCCGGAAATGCTTTAGCAGATAGAGTAGCCAAACAAACAGCCCTACAACCCGTGCAAAGCCAGTTTCTGTCTCTGCCCTCCTTCTCTCCTCTTTACTCCCCAGAAGAAAAGGAGGACTACCGAGCCCAAAACCTTCAAAAACAAGGACCACGGTGTGTCAAGGAACGGCATTTTGCTCTTCCTCACTCTCAAACAATCCCTGTCCTCTAAAGCCTCCACAACTCTTTCCATGTCGGACACACACCTCTCCTGCAACTTCTCCGCCCTGTCCTCACTTGTCCTCATCTTTCCAGCTGTGTTCGAGAGATTACCCAGTCCTGCTCTATCTGCCACTCAGTGTCACCCCAGGTTCCCTCTGGCAGCTGCCTTTTCCTACCCGCCAAGCCCAGGGCCAGGCACCTGGGCAAGATTGGCAGGTAGACTTCACTCACATGCCGCCTGATAAACGACTCCGCTACCTTCTAGTCTTTGTACTTTCTCCGGGTGGGTAGAAGCGTTCCCAACAACTTCAGAAGGTGCAAATGTCGTCACACAAACTCTCATCATGCATATAATTCCCCGTTTCGGACTCCCAGTATCCATCTAGTCCGATAACAGGCCTGCCTTTATCAGCCAAATTACCCAAGGCGTCTCTACATCCTTGGGAATAAAATGGGTTCTCCACACACCCTACAGGCCTCAATCTTCAGGCAAAGTTGAAAAGGTCAACTCTGTCCTTAAAGCCCAACTCACCAAGCTCACTCTAGAAATCTGCCAGTCATGGCCGAGAAATCTCCCTTTCGCCCTCATGAGACGCTGGCAACACCAAAGGCAGCCTCTTTTTAGAGTCCCTTTGAGATCATGTATGGCTGAACTTTTGTCTTAGGGCCTCCACCCTTATCAGACTCTGAGCCACTTGGGAATTACCTCCCCTCCTTAATCCAGACACGGTCTTTCATTCGTGAAGCAGGGAATGAGGCCATGCCTCTCCCTGCTGACACCTTGTTCTCTCAACATAACTGTCTTGCAGGCACAGACGTGTTTATCGGCCAACCCGACCCTCACAAAAGCTACAACCGAAGTGGACAGCCCCTACACTGTGGTACTTGGCACGCTAACTGCAGTGAGAGTCCAAGGACTCCCCCACTGGATCCATCGTACCAGGGTCAAGCTCGCCCCCAAGGCTGCTTCTTCCTCCAAAACATTAACAGCTAAGTGTTGCCTAGGTCAATTTCTCCTACCAAGCTTAAATTAACCAACATTTTTTTCCTAAAAATCAAAACACAAGGAATATTAACCACCTGCTTCCAGGAATGGCCTGTACCTACCCAACCTGCTATACCTCTCTTCCACCCAAAAGTCTTAATACAGGAATATCCCTCACCACGATCCTAATACTGTCAGTAGCTGTCCTGCTGTCCGCAGCAGCCCCTCCCAGCTGCCATGAGTGTTATCAGTCTTTCCACTACAGAGAAAAGATTCAACAATCCTTTACTTACCATACTCATATAGAAAGATCCTGTTATGGAACCTTAATCGAAGAATGTGTTGAATCAGGAAAGAGTTATTATAAAGTAAAGAATCCAGGAGTATCTGGCAGTCGTAATGGGGCTATATGCCCCCAAGGGAAGCAGTGGCTTTGCTTCACCAAAATTGGACAATGGGGAGTAAACACTCAAGTACTCGAGGACATAAAGAGAGAATAGATTATAGCCAAAGCCAAAGCCTCAAAACCAACAACTCCCCCTGAAAATCACCCACGGTATTTCCATTCCTTTATACGAAAACTACAAGCAGATGCATCCCTTCCCAAGCCAGGAAAATACCTGTTTGTAGATCTAGGAGAACCATCGCGCTTATCATGAATGTGTCCAATTGCTGGGTATGCCAGGGAGCTCGTGTGAGGGAACAGGGGCTGTGGGACGGGCTAGACATTCCCCCTTACTTACTAGCATCCCAAAACCCCAGCCTCGCTTTCACTCCTCAGGAACACCCGCAGTCCTGGACACTTACCAACCCAGTGAGAATATCCTGCAAGTGGACCAATAAAACCCGTCGCGCCGTAGGTGAAAGCCCGTCACCAAACCCTAACAGTCAACACCTCCAGAGCTGAGTGGTGGCCAAGCTTATCCCCGGAGCCTGGTCTCCTTCTAACTTAAGCTACCTCAATTGTGTCTTGTCCACAAAGGCCTAGTACTGTACAAACACCACTAACCCTTATGCTGCATAGCCCTGCCTAGGTGCACCATGCGACAATCCCATGAACACCAGCCTACCATGGACTGCCCCTGATGGATTCCTTTGGATATGTGGAACCCAGGCTTACTCATGGCTACCTGTCACTAGCAAGGTACTTGCTTCCTAGGCACAATTAAACCTGGATTCTTTTTACTTCCAAAGCAAGTGGGCAACACCCTCAGAATCCCTGTGTATGATTAGCCAGAGGAAAACGATCCTCGGAGGTAGGAGGGAGCCAAAGATGGCGAGAGGACAAGAAACAGGCCTTACAGTCCTGCCACTTGGGCGGAGGATGGTTCGTGGGGTTATCGCACTTTCATATATACGCCAAATAGAACAATTAGACTACAGGCTATTCTAGAGATAATCACCAACCAAACCACCTGAGCCCTAGAAATGCTCGCACAACAACAAACCCAAATGCAAGCGGCAATTTATCAAAACAGGCTGGCACTAGGCTACTTAGTAGCAGAAGAGGTGGGGCCTGTGGTAGGTTTAATATCTCCAATTGCTATCTTAACATAGGCGATAATGGAAAAGCGGTTCTAAAAATCACTTCAAACATCAGAAAAGTAGCCCATGGACCAGGCCAAACCTGAAGGGAGGGGACCCAACAAAACTTCTAGGAGGTGGTTCTCTAATTTAGGAGGATTGAAAATGCTGGTAGGGACGGTCATCTTCATCGTTGGGTTCCTCCTGTCTCCCGTTATCCCACTGATAATGAAAGCCATTAAAACTCTTGTTGAGGCGGGGCGCGGTGGCTCAAGCCTGTAATCCCAGCACTTTGGGAGGCTGAGGCGGGTGGATCACGAGGTCAAGAGATCGAGACTATCCTGGCTAACATGGTGAAACCCCGTCTCTACTAAAAATACAAAAAACTAGCCGGGCATGGTGGCGGGCGCCTGTAGTCCCAGCTACTTGGGAGGCTGAGGCGGGAGAATGGCGTGAACCCGGGAGGCGGAGCTTGCAGTGAGCCGAGATCACGCCACTGCACTCCAGCCTGGGCGACAGAGCGAGACTCCGTCTCAAAAAAAAAAACAAAAAAACAAAAAAAACTCTTGTTGAAACTACAGTTAGCTGCCAGACAGTCCAGCTGATGCTCCTGCTACAATGGCACGATGGATGCCCACCCATCTCTCAAGAATCCCCCAAAATTAAGTTTTTCTTTTTCCAAGGTGCCCACGCCACTCCATGTCACACCTGAAGTAGTTATTGAGAAAGTCGTCCCTTTTCCCTCCCCATGCTTTTTTTTTTTTTTGAGACGGAGTCTGGCTCTGTCGCCCAGGCTGGAGTGCAGTGGCCGGATCTCAGCTCACTGCAAGCCCCGCCTCCCGGGTTCACGCCATTCTCCTGCCTCAGCCTCCCGAGTAGCTGGGAGTACAGGCGCCCGCCACCTCGCCCGGCTAATTTTTTTTGTATTTTAGTAGAGACGGGGTTTCACCGTGTTAGCCAGGATGGTCTCGATCTCCTGACCTCGTGATCCGCCCGTCTCGGCCTCCCAAAGTGCTGGGATTACAGGCTTGAGCCACCGCGCCCGGCCCTTTCCCCTCTTTTATAACCAAATAGACAGGAATGAAAGATTCTCCCCGGGGCGTGAAAGCTTGAGGGAACGAACAACTCCTCTTCCTCAGGCCCAGTCCTAACTTGCGCCAGCAGCCTGCATCAGCAAGATAGCAGAGGCAGGAAGAGAGCTGGCTGGAAGACACATACCCTCCGCAGATCAAGAGGGAGGCCGTCCCAGTGCTACATAGCAGTCACGTCAGGCTGGGACAATTCCTGTTTACAGAGGACTATAAAACCCCTGCTCTGTCCTCACTTGGGGCTGATGCCATTTTCAGCCTCAGGCTGTCTGCACCCAGGCGCTCATTAACACAGCGTGTTGCTCCACACCACCTCGTGTTGTCTGTTGGCGCGTTCTCTGGGTTCCAACCAATGCAAGAGCCTTGCATCCGGTGCTGAGACCCGCGAGGGGCTTTGGTCCACGTCCCCCGTGGACCTGCCACCCCTCCATCCCGGAGAGCAGGCCACAGCAGCCGGACACAGGAAGCTCCTCAGCCGCTAGTCGCCTCTCTGGGCCTGCACATCGGTCACTGATCTCACCTACTGGTAAGTTTCCTGGAAGCCCGGTTAACAGGGAAAAATCCACATGGCCTCTCTTGGTTTCTCCAGCCCCCAAATCCAACATTGGTCCAAGAAGGCTATGACATGGCTGGATGTGGTGGTTCACGCCTGTAATCCCAGCACTTTGGGAGGCCAAGGCTGTTAGATCATGAGGTCGGGAATTTGAGACCAGCCTGGCTGGCGCACTCTCGGGGTTCCAACCAATGCAAGAGCCTTGCACTGATGACATGTTCCCAGGGTGGTTGGGGCACAGCTTGGTTTTATACGTTTTAGGGAGACATGAGACACCAATCAATACATGTAAGAAGTACCCTGGTTCTTCTGGAAAGGTGGGACAACTTGAAGCAAAGGCAGGAACACTCCAAGCAGGGAGGGAGCTTGCTGGGCACAGATAGGTGAGAGACTGGAGGCTGCATTCTTTTGAGTTTCTGATTAGCCTTTCCGAAGGAGGCAATGAGATACGCATTTATGGCAGTGAGCAGAGGGTGACTTTGAATAGAATGGGAGGCAGATTTCCCTTAAGCAGTTTCCAGCTTGACTTTTCCTTAGTGATTTTGGGGCCCAAAATATTTTTCTTTCACACGGGCAGCATGGGAGGATCACTTAAGCTCAGGAGCCACAGGTTGCAGTGAGCAGAGATCACACCACTGCATTCCAGTCTGGGTGACAGAGCGAGAGGCTGTCTCAAGAAAACAAAACTAGTCTGGGCACGGTGGCTCACACCTGTAATCCCAGTACTTTGGGAGGCCAAGGTGGGTGGATCACAAGGTCAGGAGTTTGAGACCAGCCTGACCAACATGGTGAAACCCTGTCTCTACTAAAAATACAAAACTTAGCCAGGGAGGCGGAGGTTGCAGTGAGCCAAGATCGAGCCACTGCACTCCAGCCTGCGCAACACAGCGAGACTCTGTTTCAAAAAACAAACAAAATAAACTAAACCCACCTGTAGGCCTGGAGTAATCATGCTTGTAATCTCAGCACTTTGGGAGTCTGAGGCAGGCGGATTGCTTGAGTCCAGGAGTTCGAGACCAGCCTGAGTAGGATGGTGAAACCCCATGTCTACAAACATTTTTTTTTTAAAGCTGGGCATGGTGGTGCACACCTGAAGTCCTAGCTACTCTGGAGGCTGAGGTGCAAGAATCCCCTGAACCCAGGAGGCGGAGCTTGCAATGAGAGGAGATTGAGCCACTGCACTCCAGCCTGGGCGACAAGAGTGAAACCACTTCTCAAAAAAATAAAAACAACAAAATACCACTGAACTCCCGCCTGGGTGACAGAGTGAGACCCCTTCTCAAAACAAAAACAAAAACAAAACAACAAAATAGCACTTGTAACTGCAGCTAATCAGAGCATGGATATTCGGGGCCACTTGAGTCAGTGCTCCTGGCTTGCAATCTCTAAACTTGGCCCAGAGAAGCTCTTCTCATGTGAGTTTTGCCCCTGCTTCTTTCTTTAGGTCGACACCTGCTAGGCTTAGGACACTGTGGGCGGGGACAACAGAAAGGATATTTTCAACCTTTTTTGGTAACAAGAGTTGTTTCTTTTTTCTTTTTTTTCCTCTGCCCTGTCTTATAATGATAAAAGAGTTGCCTCTTTATTTTTATTTTTTTATTTTATTATTATTTTTTTGAGATGGAGTCTTGCTCTGTCGCCCAGGCTGGAGTGCAATAGCGCGATCCCGGCTCACTGCAAGCTCCGCCTCCCAGGTTCACGCCATTCTCCTGTCTCAGCCTCCCAAGTGGCTGGGACTACAGGCGCCCGCCACCATGCCCGGCTAATTTTTTGTATTTTTAGTAGAGATGGGGTTTCACCGTGTTAGCCAGGATGGTCTCAATCTCCTGACCTCGTGATCTGCCCACCTCGGCCTCCCAAAGTGCTGAGATTACAGGCATGAGCCCCCGCACCTGGCCTATGTTTATTTTTTATCTATTTTTTTTGAGACAGGGTCTCACTATGTTGCCCAGGTGGGTCTCGAACATCTGAGCTCAAGTGACCCTCCCATGTCAGCCTCCCAGAGTGCTGTGATTCCAGGCATGAGCCAATATGCCTGGCCAAGAGTTGCTTTTTATTTCATTTATTTATTTAGAGATGGAGTCTCACTCTGTTGCCCAGGCTGGAGTACAGTGGCGTGATCTCGGCTCACTGCAACCTCCGCCTCTCAGGTTCGAGCAATTCTCCTGCCACAGTCTCCCGAGTAACTGAGATTATAGGCCAGCGCTATGATGCTCGGCTAATTTTTGGGTTTTTAGTAGAGACGGGGTTTCGCCATGTTGGCCAGGCTGGTCTCGAACGTCTGACCGCAGGTGATCTGCCCACCTGGGCCTCCCACAGTGCTGGGATTACCAGTGTGAGCCACCACGTCCGGCCTCCAAGTTTCTATTTCACATTTCTCATCTCCATCCTGCCAACTGTCTATTCCGCACAGTATCGACTCATTTGCTCTGAAGGATGAGCTGAGTTCTCCTGGGCTACCTCCCAAGCTCCTGTTTGTGTCCTCCAGGTTCCTGGTTTATCTTTTGCTTACTTGTTAGGGTTTATAACACTCTCATTCTGTCTTGCAATCTCCATAGTTGTTTAGCTTTAATTCACAGGCAAATAGGTTCTAAGATCTCCTCCAGTACTACTGTAGCCTTCGATTCTTGATTTTTTTTTTTTTTTTTGAGATGGACTTCCGCTTTTGTTGCCCAGGCTGGAGTGCAATGGCGTGGTCTTGGCTCACCGCGGCTTCTGCCTCCCAGGTTCAAGCGATTTTACTGCCACAGCCTCCCAAGTAGCTGGGATTACAAGAGCCCGCCATCATGACCAGCTAATTTTTGTATTTTTAGTAGAGACGGGGTTTTGCCATGTTGGCCAGGCTGGTCTCAAACAATTTCACCATGTTGGCCAGGCTGGTCTCAAACTCCTGACCTCAGGTGATCCGCCCATCGCGGCTTCCTGAAGTGCTGGAATTACAAACGTGAGCCACCGAGCCTGGCCGAGTTTTGAATGTTGAATGTTAGTTCATCTCGTTTGGCTGGATTTCATTGTCTAGTTTTCCTCCCACAAAGGGCTTGGGGAGGTGACAGTCTCTGAATACAGGCAGTTGAAAGATGGCATCTATGGGCCAGCACAGCGGCTCCTGCCCTGATCCCTGCACTTAGGGAGGTGGAGGCGGGGAGATAGCTTGAGGTCAGGAGTTTGAGACCAGCCTGGCCAAAATGGTGAAATCCTGACTCTAGTATAAATACAAAAATTAGCTGGGCCTGGTGGCCTTTCCTAAAGGATTGGCCTCAGCCACTTAGCCCGAGGCTGCTCTGAGACCGCAGTGGAGAGCCACTGGGCTGTGGCTTCCTCACACCCAGATGCTGCTTCAGCCCCAGTGCCTCTCACACCCCCATCCAGAGGCCTTAAGGACTGCCCTCCAGGGCTCCCTCCACCAATGCCCTGTGCTCCTGGCGAAATCCCTTTCAACATCCGGGTGAGGCATGATGTCCTTCAAAGCCTTCTCTGATGAATCCCCATCTCTGCCCCTCCCCAGGCAGCTCCCCTACCTCATCTTCCACATCTGTTATTATCCAGCACATCGCCATGCATCTCTCAGCTGCCCCCTTCCCAGGCCGTGCACTCACAGAAGGCAGGCTGTCTCTATCATGTCTGAACCCATGGCTGAGGCATAGTGCCTAGCATATAGTAGGCATTTCAAATAATGTTTATTACAGACAGGTCTGTAAGAGTGAAAATTACCCTAGAAGGAACACTGTTTTAGCAGTTGTGAATTTTTTATATTCTATTGCTTCAGATCCCTTCTAGAATAAAGGCCAACCAAGGTCAGGGGGAAGGGGAAGGAGGGTCAGGGAAAGAAGGTGGTAGAACCAAGGAAGCTGAGCACCTAAAACACTCACTTATTTTAATCCTATCTCTGGCCAGCCCTTTTATTAAATTAAAATTACCCCTTTAATACTGCATCAACAAACTATAGTCCAAGAGACAAACCCTGCTTCCTGCCCCTTTCTGTAAGCTAAATGTTTTTCTTTTTGTGATGGAATCTCGCTCTGTCGCCCAGGCTGGAGTGTAGTGGGGCGAACTCGGCTCACTGCAAGCTCCGCCTCCCAGGTTCACGCCATTCTCCTGCCTCAGCCTCCCGAGTAGCCGGGACCACAGGCGCCCGCCACCACACCTGGCTAATTTTTGTATTTATTTTAGAAGAGATGGGGTTTCACCGTGTTAGCCAGGATGGTCTCCTGACCTCGTGACCACCCACCTCCGCCTTTCAAAGTGCTGGGATTACAGGCGTGAGCTGTGCCCGGCCTCCGACAGCACTCTTCAAAGACAGAATGTGGGAAATCACATAGACCCAAACAATAGCCCCGTGGGTGCCCACTGTATTGCCACCAGATGGACTGTCAAGAAGTCATCTGCAATGCTAGCTACAAAATGCAGAACTGTGCTTGGTGCTGGCTATTGGGTTTTCAGCCCTTTCAATGGGTGGAGGAGCGTAAACCAAAATCCCAGAAAGACTAGCCCAACAGGACTAGTTCTAAGGGAAGAACTTTGTATATTTTTTGAGATGGAGTTTTGCTCTTGTTGCCCAGGCTGGAGTGCAATGGCGCGATCTCCGCTCACTGCAACCTCCGCCTCCCGGGTTCAAGTGATTTTCCTGCCTCAGCCTCCCGAGTAGCTGGGATTACAGGCACACGCCAACACACCTGGATAATTCTGTATTGTTAGTAGAGATGGGGTTTCACCATGCTGGTCAGGCTGGTCTCAAATTCCCGCCTCAGCCTCCTAAAGTGCAGGGATTACAGGCATAAGCCACCGCGCCCGGCCAGGGAAGAACTTTATACAAGTCTCATGCTTCATCCTAAAAATATATGCAAATCAAAATATATTCATGTTCATTTTAATATTAAAGGAATTTCCATTTCCAAAGCATCACCGCCCATCACAGTAGTTCCATGGATCCCAGCTTGAGAAGCTATTAAATGAAAAACCAAAAAAAAGCAAATAGCAGGATAGAAAAGTTGTATGTACATTAAAATGGTTACATCACTTTAACCACCACTAGGGAATCCTGTAAGATGTTAATAGCTGGGCACGGGGGCTCATGCCTGCAATCCCAGCACTTTTGGGGGCTGAGGCAGGCTCCGCCTCTACAAAAAATACAAAAATTAGGTGGGCATGGTGGCCAGGGCCTGCAGTCCCAGCTACAAAGTGAGCTGAGATGGGAGGATTGCTTGGGCCTGGGAGGACGAGGCTGCAGTGAGCTGAGATTGCACCACTGCTCCCGGCAAGAGTGAGGCTGTCTCAAAAAAAAAAAAAAAAAGCCTGGGTTAGCTTAGTGGATTTTAGGTAAGTTTACTATTTTCTTTTTGGTAATGTAGTTTTACCACTTTTATTATAAAAAATGTGTTTAGAAGAATCTGGCTGAGTTGCTAAGTCTCCTGTGTGGTGACACAATCTGAGGCAGATGACAATACTAGTTTTCAATTTTGATATTTAAAAAAACCTTTTTTTTGTTTTTTTTGAGATGGAGTCTCACCCTGTCACCCAGACCGGAGTGCAACGGCATGATCTCGGCTCACTGCAAACTCTGCCTCCCAGGTTCAAGCGATTCTCCTGCCTCAGCCTCCTGAGTAGCTGGGATTACAGGCGTGTACCATCACAGTCGGCTAATTTTTGTATTTTTAGTAGACACAGGGTTTCACCACGTTGGCCAGGCTGGTCTCAAAACTCCTGACCTCAAGTGATCCACCCGCCTTGGCCTCCCAAAGTGCTGGGATCACAGGCGTGAGCCACCGTGCCCTGGCCCTCACCTACATTGGTTACTTTCTCGAAGTCAGACTGGGCTCTGTCTCTGCACAGCGCTGGGGGAGTGTGCTCCATGTGATGCACGGGAGCCCCCCCACCCCCACTGCCCTGGAAGGTGTGCCTTAAAGTTATCACAAGGGATGAAAGGTTACTTGGCCAATCCAGAAACCCTCAATAGGTAAAATAGCTCACTGAGTGCCTATGGCCAGCTAGGATCAACTTTGTCATTGTACTGCACAAAACTTCACCTCTTCCTAATGTCACCAATGAAAATGTCCCCAAGTTTACACAAAATACCTAACAGAGGCAAACAAAACAATTCTCTTCCTTTTCTGATAGTAAAAGACTGCAATACAATTTGTTTGCAATGCAGCAGTTAAAATTAGTAACATTCCTGTTTTTTTTTTTTTTTTTTTTTTTGATGGAGTTTCGCTCCTGTCGCCCAGGCTGGAGAGCAATGGCGTGATCTCGGCTCACTGCAACCTCCGCCTCCCAGGCTCAAATGATTCTCCTGCCTCAGCCTCCCGAGTAGCTGGGATTACAGGTGCCCACTAGCCTGCTTGGCTAATTTTTGTATTTTTAGTAGAGACGGGGTTTCACTGTGTTGGCCAGGCTGGTCTCAAACTCCTGACCTAAGGTGATCCACCTGCCTCGCCCTCCCAAAACGCTGGGATTACAGGCATTATCCACTGCACCTGGCCAAAATTCCCGTTTCTAATAATAAAAAACCAGGGCTATAGGATTAGAAGTCACTATTACTGGCTGGGTGCAGTGGCTCATGCCTGTAATCCCAGCATGTTGGGAGGCCGAGGCAGGTGGATCACGAAGTCAGGGGTTCAAGACCAGCCTGGCCAAGATGGTGAAACCCTCTCTCTACTAAAAATACAAAAAAAAATTAGCCGGGCATGGTGGTGCGAGCCTGTAGTCCTAGCTACTTGGGAGGCTGAGGCAGGAGAATCGCTTGAACCCAGGAGGCGGAGGTTGCAGTAAGTCAAGATTGTGCCACTGCACTTCAACCTGGGTGAGAGTGAGACTCTGTCTCAAAGAAAAAAAAAAAAAGTCACTATTACATTATTGATACTCAGCTGATAATCAGTTTAATGCTAAATTGACTAGGCTCAGTACAGTAGAATCATACAGCTGTAAAGCGCTTAAAATTCTCTAATTATATGGATTTGTCCAGTGATCCATAACCTTAAAGAAAAATTCCTTGCACACAGTAGATATTCCAAAATATATGTTGGATAATCAGCATTACTGTTGCTAATTCACCACTCACTGTAAAAAGCTTGAAAGTGGACGGGCACAGTGGCTCACGCCTGTAATCCCAGCACTTTGGGAGGCCAAGGTGGGCAGATCATCTGCGGTCAGGAGTTCAAGACCAGCCTGGCCAACATGGTGAAACCCTATCTCTACTAAAAATACAAAAATTAGCTGGGCCTGGTGGTGAGTACCTGTAGTCCCAGCTACTCAGGAGGCTAAGGTAGGAGAATCACTTGAACCCAGGAGGCGGAGGCTGCAGCGAGCCGAGATTGCACCACTGCACTCTGGCCTGGGTGACAGAGTGAGACCCTGTCTCAAAAAAAAAAAGTAAAAGTGAAACTGATTATGCACACTGGGCTTTGTTACTCTTGAGTGGATTTTATTTTTGCACTCCAGGATGCAGCGAAGACAGTGGAAGGTTCATCTTCACAGCGAGGGCCCTCAGTGTCGAGGTGACTCCCGGCCTGAGGAGGGCTGAGGCATCCTGAATTTGGAGAGATCGAGGTTTAGGTCTAAGAAGGTGTACGTGGTGTAGTCATGATGCTGGAGGTTCTTGTAGGTAGTGTTGTCAAATGGCTCAGCAGGCATTGGGGCCGGCTCTGTGGAGGAAATACGATGCCCATGAGACCAACAAAAGGACAGCTCTTTATGAATGACTTGGCTCACACACAGGCCCTTATTATCTACCAAGCATTCTTCCTCAACCCTATCTGTGAGGAACAAATTGTCTAATTAAAAAAAAGACTACAAAAGCCACAGTAAAGAAAAAGAAAGATATTACTTAGAAGTTTATTCTAAAACATACAGCCTTACCAATTTAAGAAATGGAATAGTTATTACAATGTGTCTTTTTTTTGAGATGGAGTCTCGCTCTGTCGCCCAGGCTGGAGGGCAATGGTGCGATCTCGGCTCACTGCAACCTCCACCTCCCGGGTTCAAGTGATTCTCCTGCCTCAGACTCCCCAGTGGCTGGGATTATAGGCGTCTGCCACCATGCCTGGCTAATTTTTGTATTTTCAGTAGAGATGGGGCTTCACCATGTTGGCCAGGGTGGTTTCGATCTCCTGACCTCAAGTGATCTGCCCGCCTTGGCCTCTCAAAGTGCTGGGATTACAGGCGTGAGCCACCGTGCCAGGCCATACAACGTGTCTTAACGTCTTAGTTTGTATACTTCTAGGCTTCTCAAAAGTTTGAAAATGCCTAGAACAATTATGGCAGGACTTTCAGGTAACTTAGAGATGCATGATAAAATCTACCTCTATTAGAAATCTGGGCTGGGCATGGTGGCTCATGCCCATAATCCCAGTACTTTGGGAGGCCGAGTTGGGAGGATTGCTTGAGCTCAGGATTTCTAGATCATTCTGGGCAAAATAGTGAGACTCTGTCTCTACAAATAATCAAAAAGCAGGGGCCAGGCACAGTGGCTCGCACCTGTAATCCCAGCACTTTCAGAGGCCGAGGTGGGCAGATTGCTTGAAGCCAGGAGTTTGAGAGCATCCTGGCCAACAAGGTGAAACCCCGTCTCCACTAAAGTTACAAAAGTTAGCAAGTCCACGTGGTGGCACACGCCTGTAATCCCAGCTATGTTGGGAGGCTGAGGCACAAGAATTGTTTGAACCCAGGAGGCAGAGGTTGCAATGACCTGAGATTGCATCACTGCAGCCTGTGTGACAAAGTAAGACTGTCTCAAAAATAAGAAAAAAAAAAAAAAATTTAGCAGGGCATGGTGATGCACCTGTAGTCTCCAGCTACTCAGAAGGCTGAGGTGGGAGGATCACTTGAGACTGGGAGGTGGAGGCTGCAGTAAGCCAAGATCACATCACTGCACTCCAGCCTGTGGGACAGAGCAAGACTCTGTGTCCAAAAAAAAGAAAAAAATTGAAAAGCTTAAAGTAAAGGAGCCTTCTGAATCTCTGATACAAGAAAATTAGATAAATTCTAATAACAACACAGCATTTAAACATTTGGTAATTCTAAACTACAAGTAGGGGTTGAGGCAAAAGAAGTACTGGTTTCCTGCAGTAGGACATAAAATATAATGGCAAAATCAAAACCAGCACGGAAACAAGGCTGACGTTTAGGTTAAGATTTGTACTGACTCGGCCGGGCGTGGTGGCTCAAGCCTGTAATCCCAGCACTTTGGGAGGCCGAGACGGGCGGATCACGAGGTCAGGAGATCGAGACCATCCTGGCGAACACGGTGAAACCCCGTCTCTACTAAAAATTACAAAAAAAAAAACTAGCCGGGCGAGGTGGCGGGCGCCTGTAGTCCCAGCTACTCGGGAGGCTGAGGCAGGAGAATGGCGTGAACCCGGGAGGCGGAGCTTGCAGTGAGCCGAGATCTGGCCACTGCACTCCAGCCTGGGTGACAGAGCGAGACTCCACCTCAAAAAAAAAAAAAAAAAAAAAAAAAAGATTTGTACTGACTCAATTTCTGGAAATCAGGTCATTAGGTCTGTCTTAACTTCCATTCATGCTCCACAAAAAAAAAAAACCTAAATACATGTATTTTCTCACTATTTCAATTAATATCAAAAGCTCTGATTTTCAGTTTTAAGTTATGTTAAACAAAAAACGACGTCTTATTTAAAGAGCTGGCATCATTCCAATCTTCACAAGCTGAGTGTCTTCGGTGTGGTGTAGATACACCTTCAAAGCAGAACATATTATTTTAGTTACTATAGGAGGGTGATAACTGACCAAGATGTGGGTTATAAAACTCTGATCTAAAACCACGCTACCTGGAAGGCAAGTACTGGGGCACGGACTGCCTAGCGAGACCGTGGCCCCACACAGACACAGCTCTGCAAGGTGGGTTGTGCGCATGGGCACAGAAGATATTTAAGAAACAACACATCCATGAAATGTTAGAATTTTCTCTTCAGAAAGGTTTGCAATCTGAAAACTCTCAATTCTGTTTTTATCCTGCGAGTTGTGTTATTCGTCTCCATTTTAGAGCAGGAGGAGTGAAAGCAGCAGCATCAGGAAATGCAGTTCCTGAGGCCTGGGAAGTCTGGCAAGCCCGGGCACTTGGCGTACTGATGAAAGAGCAGATGGAGAGGGGAGAAAACACATAAATCCTGCCGCACAAGGAACCAGGAACAAGAAGGCGTCAGGTAAGGCACATGAGGCAAGGGGCGGCGGTAGAGGATGGAGAGCAGACACAGGACGGAGCCGCACTTGTTCGGGACCATGCATTTTAGAGAAGTCTTCAAGAAGAGCCATGGATTCTAAAACGGAAGCTGGCCTTTTCATGTTTGCCACGACCCACCTAAAGCACATTGCATTTTATCAAGTTTAGTGCTCAAGAAAATGGTAACATAGCCGGGCGCACTGGCTCACGCCTGTAATCCTAGCACTTTGGGAGGCAGAGGTGGGTGGATCACCTGAGGTCAGGAGTTCGAGACCAGCCTGACCAATATGGCAAAACGCTGTCTCTACTAAAAATACAAAAATTAGCCAGGCGTGGTGGTAGGCGCCTGTAGTGGCAGCTACTCAGGGCGCTGAGGCAGGAGAATCGCTGGTACCTGGGAGGTGAAGCCAGCAATGAGCTGAGATCGTGTTGCTGTACTGCAGCCTGGGTGACAGAGTGAGACTCCATCTCCAAAAAAAAAAAAAAAAAAAAAGGAAATGGTAACATAATAGGAATAAATGCTGTTGCTCTTTAAAAGCCTTCATATGCTAGGCATGGTAGCTCATGCCTGTAATCCCAGCACTTTGAGAGGCCAAGGTGGGTGGATCACCTGGGGTCAGGAGTTCGAGACTAGCCTGGCCGACGTGGTGAAACCCCGTCGCTACTAAAAATACAAAAATTAGCCAGGGGTGGTGCCACACGCCTGTAATCCCAGCTACTCTGGAGGCGAGGCATGAGAATCGCTTGAACCCAGGAGGCGGAGGTTGCAGTGAGCCGAGATTGCGCCATTGTACTCCAGCCTGGACAACAAGAGCAAAACCCATGTCAAAAAAAAAAAGCCCTTCATAAACTTTCTTCTAGAAGAGTAAAGCAGCCCATATGTGTTTTCAGTTAACCGGAGAAGGAAATGCTGTCCAGGGGAAAGGATGTGTATGCAGCGGCTGCCCTGTACAACACACTGCTTTAATTCCTGAACTGTGAATCTGCCCTGTGCACAGGATGCTAAAAGTAATCATCTAATTTATCCGAAGACTCTCATGCCAAGTGACTAGCTACTGCTCTTCACCTAAGCAAGTTAAACCGGATGCTCCCCTTTTCACTTAGTGAGATGCCCCACAAGGTCATCAATGAACACTTAGACACCTTCAAAAGTCAGCGGTGACAATGTTAAGCTGCCAGTTTTCAAAAATTATACTGGTTAAGAAATGGTCAAGAGTGCCAAGGACATACTCTTTAAGATGAAGGTTGGGGGCTGGGCGCGGTGGCTCATGCCTGTAATCCCAGCCCTTTGGGAGGCCAAGGTAGGTGGATCACGAGGTCAGGAGACCAAGACCATCCTGGCCAACGTGGTGAAACCCCGTCTCTACTAAACATACAAAAATTAGCTGGGCGTGGTGGTGGGTGCCTATAATCCCAGCTACTCGGGAGGCTGAGGCAGGAGGATGGCTTGAACCCAGGAGGTGGAGGTTGCAGTGAGCCAAGATCTCACCACTGCACTCCAGCCTGGTGACAGTGTAAGACTCTGTCTCAAAAAAAAAAAAAAGGTGAAGGTTAAGCAGGGTACAGATGCTCATGCCTGTAATCCCAGCACTTTGGGAGGCCGAGGTGGGTGGATTCCTTGAGGTCAGGAGTTCGAGACCAGCCTGGCTAATATGGGGAAACCCCGTCTCTACTAAAAACACAAAAAAATTAGCCAGGTGTGGTGACCTGCACCTGTAATCTCAGCTACTTGGGAAGCTGAGGCAGGGGAATTGCTTGAACCAGGGAGGTGGAGGTTGCAGTGAGCAGAGGTCGCGCCTCTGCACTCCAGCCTGGGCAACAGAGCAAGACTCCATCTTAAAAAAAAAAAAAAAAAAAAGAATGTTACATATTATATTTTAGGGATTCTGAATATAAAGATGTGGATTGTCCATAATGAAGACATACTTTTCTGCCTGGCTGAGACAGCATTACAGGCCATGCTTCTAGTACAGAATTTGATTGACTGTAACACTGCTCTACAAGCATATAGAAACTAGTTCTTTGGCCTCACTACCCTAAGGGACAGGGTGCACTTGGGAGCGCGAGTCAAGATATACCCTGTGTGCCGCCTCGGTCATCCCCTGGCGCGGCCGCATCTTCCATGGCCTCGCCCTCGGCCTCAAGCTTCGATGCTGCTGTCTTTTCATGGAAACCGTGGTGATGCTCAACAGGAGCTGTCTCCAAATTGCTTGGTGGTATCTGATCTTCCACAGTTGCCTCTCCAGCCTTCAGGTGTCCTTCTATTCCCTGTGTCCCCGAGGTTTCCTTTCTGGGTAGGGGAGGGGCCGCCTTGCGCTGGGGCTCTCGCACGGGTTTTTCCAGATGCCCCTCTGCTGCCCCAGGAGGAGTGGCTGGCAGCTGCCCCCCTGCTGTGGCCTCTTCTGCCAGCACAGTAGGCGCTGGGCTGCCCTTCGGTGGTGCAGACGACCCTGATTTTGTGTGGACAGGTAATGGTCCTTTAACTTCGAATGGCTTTTGGCTTTCTTTATCTATTTCATTTAATCTAAATGTTTCCTGCAATTGTTTTTCCTTTAAACTTTGCTTCAAAAACTCTTCATCTGCTTGAGATCTGGGCACTGTGGTTTTTGGTCTCGCATCTTCCCTGCCTTCTGATGGCTTAGCAGGGGGCCCTTTCTTCTTTGGCTGGTGGGGCTTCTCTGGACCGGTGACGTCCGCATGCGGCTTCTGCAGCAAGGTTTTCTCTTTTGCTGATACTGTAACTCGGGGGGCTCTGCTTTCAGAGGAACGAGAGGCCTCTGGTTTTCGAAGCCCCCCTCTGCCTTTGCTCACCACTCGAGGAGTGACCTCTGAAACGTCAGCCTCGTCATCAGATTCAGAATCAGAGGAGCTGGACGAGGATGAAGACGAAGGCGACGTCACTTTCCGACCCACCCGGAGAGCTTCTGAGTCGGAGCCCTGTTTTCTGAATGGAGACACAACTTTCTGTGGAAACTCTACCAAAGTCTTTCTTGACATAAATTTCGGAACCCCTTCATCTGTGAACAGCACGCTGCCACTGGGACGGGGACTAGCTACCATCCCGCCCTTATTCGCAGCTGGTGGGTAAGAACCGGGTGAAGATAAGTTTTTAGACAATTCAGCTGCTTCCTGGGTGGCTAGGAGCTTGCCCCTCTCCTTTGGTTCCACTACATCTAGGAAATGGCATAAAGAGGAATATCATTTAACAAAACAACTTAAAACTCAGTCAAAATCACAGACATTTCATGACACATTACTCGTCACTGATGGTATCTTCAATACACTCATCCTAAGACAGGTCCCATAGAAACCCACCAAGCAACCAACTGAGGATGGAAAATGTTCAGAAAATCATCTGCTTTGACAAGCTTTTTTCCTTGACGTTATTCCCTAAGCAGCACAACTATTTACATGGTATTTACATTGTATTAGGTATTGTAAGTAATCTAGAGACGATTTAAAGTATACAGGAGGATGTACTTAGGTGATATGCAAATACTGCATCACTGTATATCAGCGACTTGAGCATCTGCAAACTTTGGAATCCTGGTGGGAGGGGTGGCCTGGAACCCATTCCCCGCAGATACTGAAGGATGACTGTATAATAAAACACAAAACTACCGACCTAAGACTAGCTGCGTAGGCCTATCTCACAGCCTAAGATGGGGACTTTCAGAGACTGTTTCTCTTCCCTGAGAGACCATAACAAACTATGTAACATAAAGGTCTACAAATACTGTACTGGTAATTAGTAAAGGCAGGAGTTCGCCTTGTTGCTTCCCTATCTCCTCTCAATATAGAACTCAAATTTCCTGAATTTCCTTTCTGCTTTGTTGAAAAGTGAGGGCACGGCCTTCAAGTTTTTAGTGATCCCCCTATCAAAAGTAAAAAGGGTTAGGGTGTGAGACGTGGATTAGCAACCTTAAAATACTTCCGTATCTTGTCAAAAGGTCACAAAACTAACTTTGGAAACAAGGCACATTCAGAAACAGAGGTGCATTTAAACATTACATTAGAGAATAAAGTTACTCAAATTTTACATGGTAATGAAAACTTCTACAGATGTTTCACTATAAAAAGGTTTTTTTTTTTACTTATTTATTTCGAAATGCAATTTCGCTCTTGTTGCCCAGGCTGGAGTGCAATGGTGCGATCTCAAGTCACCACAACCTCTGCCTCCCGGGTTCAAGCAATTCTCCTACCTCAGCCTCCTGAGTAGTTGGGATAACAGGCATGTGACCCCACACCCAGCAAATTTTGTATTTTTAGTAGAGACAGGGTTTCTCCATGTTGGTCAGGCTGGTCTCGAACTTCCAACCTCAGGTGATCCGCCTGCCTTGGCCTCCCAAAGTGCTGAGATTACAGGCGTGAGCCACTGTGCCTAGCATTTTATTTTTAAATAAACACATGAGAATTGAGAATTTTCAGAAGGAAGACAGTACAGTGATTAAAATATAAACTGCACTGCCAGAATGCCTGGGTTCAAATCCAGGCTTCTGCGCTGACACCTGTGTGGATACCGCATGACTTGGGCAGCTCAGTCCCACACCTCGACTTCCTTGTCTGTGACATGGGGATAACAGTAGCATCTACTCCCTGGGTTGTTGAGAACTGGGGAAGATGAAAAAAGTGCTCAGAACAGTGCCTGGCACTGCTTGTTATAATTGGACATATATTTCGTTTTCTTTTTGTTTCTTTCTTGAGATGGAGTCTAGCTCAGTCACCCAGGCTGGAGTGCAGTGGTGCAATCTCGGCTCAGTGAAACCTCCGCCTCTTGGGCTCAAGTTATCTTCCTGCCTCAGCCTCCCGAGTAGCTGGTACTACAGTTGTGTGCCACCATGCCTGGGTAATTTTTTTTTGTTTTTTGAGATGGAGTTTCACTCTTTTTGCCCAGGCTAGAGTGCAGTGGCATAATCTTGGCTCACTGCAACCTCCACCTCCTAGGTTCAAGTGATTCTCCTGCCTCAGTCTCCTGAGTAGCTGGGATTACAGTCATGCACCACCATGCCAGGCTAAATTTTTTGTGTATTTTTAGTAGATACGGACTTTCACAATATTGGTCAGACTGGTCTCGAACTCCTGACCTCAGGTGATCCACTCCCCTCAGCCTCCCAAAGTGCTGGGATTACAGGCGTGAGCCACTGTGCCTGGCTGGATACATTAAATTTCTATTTCCAGATATTCCTCACTTTCAAAACTGAAACAAGGACTTCAAATGGATAATTAACTTTGGCTTCTGGACATACTCTTCAAAAAGCTACACAGAAATTACTCAGTCAACAATTTATTACTGACTGTTGCAAAATTAGGCCTGGTTACTGGATTCAAGGAAAGCAGCAAGCTGGAGAGCCCTGCGGTTCCCCAAGGTGCACCTCCAAGAACACCCAGCCCCTGACATCTGTACCGGCAGCCTTCATCAGGGAGAACGCATGTGCTGGGGAAAGCTGGACACCTCTGATGAAATAAGGCACAGCATGTCCCATCGCCCCAGGGTCTTGTCCCGTGGCAGACACTCTGACTAGAGATTTGATTCCAACAATAAGAGCTTTGGGTACCCTTACTTGCATGTAGGAAACTTCCATTAGAGCTTCCAAAGCCACTTCTGGCTGAGAAAGGTTTGATCTGGCAATGTGCCATGGAGGGCGAAAAGTTCCTCTGTATCTTACACTTACCAACTACCAACGCTTCCGGGGAAAATATGGGCCTGCACGTGTCCATTTACAAGGATTATTTATTTTTCTTTGTACAGGGATTTTTTGTTTGTTTTGAGATGGAGTCTCGCTGCGACGCCCAGGCTGGAGTGCAATGGCACAATCTCAGCTCGTTGCAGCCTCTGCCTCCTGGGTTCAAGCAATTCTCCTGCCTCAGCCTCCCGAGCGGCTGGGATTACAGGCGCCCGCCACCACGCCCAGCTAATTTTTGTATTTTTAGTAGAGACGGGGTTTCACCTTATTGGCCAGGCTGTTCTCGAACTCCTGTCCTCAAGTGATCAGCCTGCAAAAGTGCTGGCATTACAGGCGTGAGCCACCATGCCTGGACTCAGTATTTATTTTTGTCAAGACAGGGTCTCACTCCATCACCCAGGATGGAGTGCAGTGGTGCAATCATAATTCACTGTAACTTCGACCTCCTGGGCTCAAATGATCCTCTCGCCTTAGCCTCCTGAGTAACTAGGACCACAGGTGCACGCTACCATACCCAGATACTTTTTAAAATTTTTTCTAGAGATGGGGTCTCACTATGTTGCTCAGGCTGGTCTCAAACTCCTGAACTCAACTGATCCTCCTGCCTCAGCTTCCCAAAGTTCTGGGATTACAGGCATGAACCCCCATGCCCAGCCTGTGCAGGAATTCTTTTAAAAATTATGAGATACCTGGCCCGGTGCAGCGGCTCACGCCTGTAATCCCAGCAAATTTGGGAGGTCGAGGCAGGAGAATCACCTGAGGTCGGGAGTTCAAAACCAGCCTGGCCAACATGCAGAAACTCTGTCTCTACTAAAAAATACAAAAAATTAGGCGTGGTGGTGCACGCCTATAATCCCAGCTACTTGGGAGGCTGAGGCAGGAGAATAGATTGAACCAGGGAGGAGGAGGTTGTGGTGAGCCAAGATTGAGCCACTGCACCAGCCTGGGCAAAAAGAGCGAAACTCTGTCTCAAAAAAAAAAAAAAAGGTTACGAGATACAACTGTTCTGTGTATTGATGAGCTTAGTTCTGAAAACTCTCCTCCCACCTCAAAGCTCTCTGCAGTGTGCGCAGTAGCTACGTGTATCCCACCACAGCCAGTCTCACAACCACTCAGCGAGGCTGGCATGCTCATCCTGCTTAAGCACAAAGGAACCGAGGCTCAGAGGCCTGCAGGGCCCGTCAAGGCCAGAGGCAGGAGCCCCATGAGAGCCCAAGGCCCACTCCCAGGTCAGCGTTCCCCTCCCCAAACCACACCCCAGATGGCCACAGAATGAAGCATTCCGTTTCCACTCACACACACACGCATGTATCTAAAAAGGGGGCTCTTTGGCTCTGCCATGATATTTTAAAATCCATTTAATCCAAATTCATAAGTCTATGATGTAGGATTGCAGACACAGACTAAAATTCACCAAAGGAGAGGATAATGTTAGTAATGAAATTCAACTGATTGTTCATCAGTAAACATTTAGAGAAATGTCAAAAACATGCCAGGTAGGCTGGGCACAGTGGCTCATGCCCGTAATCCGAATACTATGGGAGTATGAGGTGGGGAGATTGCTTGAGCCCAGGAATTCAAGACCAGTCTAGGCAATATAGTGAGACTTCATCTCTATGGAAAATTACAATATTAGCCAGGGTATGATGGCGTGCACCTATAGTCCTAGCTACTCCAGAGGCTGAGATGGGAGGATCACTCGAGCTTGGAAGGTTGAGGCTGCAGTGAGCTATGATTGTGCCACAGTACTCCAGCCTGGGTGACAAAGCAAGCGTCTGTTTCAAAAAATAACAACAACAACAACAAAAAAAAAACAGGCCAGGGATACGCCAGGCATGGTGGTATGTGCCTGTAGTCTCAGCTACTCAGGAGGCTGAGGTGGGAGGATTGCTTGAGCTCAGGAGTTTAAGGCTGTAGTGAGCTATGACGGTGCCACTGCACTCCAGCCTGGGAGAGAGAGCCAGAGCCCCTCTCTTAAACTATGTAGCTAGTAAAACTCATTGTTGTGCTTGGAAGGCTGACTAATGTATTTTCTTTTTGCATTCTCTTTCCCTTATGACTACCATCAAAATCTTACTTTTTGGTGGACTCTGCTTCTTGGGATTCTGTGGCTGACCCTTTTCATTCTTCCCTGATTCCGCAGACAAAGAAACCGTAGAAGCAAGTCCTCGAAACACCTGGGCTTCCTGGAGTACAGCCTGACAAAACAATTAATGAATATGGATGTTTAGATTTATGCCATTATAATAGCTAGTACTATATACAAATACTTTTTTTTTTTTTTTTTTTTTTAGTCCGGGTCTCCCTCAGTTGCCCAAGCTGGAGTGCAGTGGCACAATCAATCATGGCTCACTACAGCCTCCAACTCCGGGGTCTAAGCGATTCCCTGACACAGCTAGGACTACAGGCACGCACCACCACGCCTGGCTAATATTTTTTATTTTTTACTTTTTAAATTTTTTTAATTTTTTTTTTTGAGATGGAGTCTGGCTCTGTCGCCCGAGCTGGGGTGCAGTGGCTGGATCTCAACTCACTGAAAGCTCCGCCTCCCGGGTTTACGCCATTCTATTGCCTCAGCCTCCCAAATAGCTGGGACTACAGGTGCCCGCCACCTCGCCTGGCTAGTTTTTTTTTTTTTTTTTTTTTTTTTTGAGACGGAGTCTCACTCTGCCGCCCAGGCTGGAGTGCAATGGCCGGATCTCGGCTCACTGCAAGCTCCGCCTCCCGGGTTCACGCCATTCTCCTGCCTCAGCCTCCCGAGTAGCTGGGACTACAGGCGCCCGCCACCGCACCCGGCTAGTTTTTTGTATTTTTTAGTAGAGACGGGGTTTCACCGTGTTAGCCAGGATGGTTTCGATCTCCTGACCTCGTGATCCGCCCGTCTCGGCCTCCCAAAGTGCTGGGATTACAGGCTTGAGCCACAGCGCCCGGCCTAGTTTTTTGTATTTTTTTTTTTTTTTTTTAGTAGAGACAGGGTTTTGCTGTGTTAGCCAGGATGGTCTCGATCTCCTGACCTCGTGATCCGCCCGTCTCGGCCTCCCAAAGTACTGGGATTACAGGCTTGAGCCACCGCGCCCGGCCTATTTTTTATTTTTTTATAGAGACGAGATTTGGCTATGTTGTCCAGGTTGGTCTCAAACTCCTGACCTCAACTGATCCTGAAGCCCCAGCCTCCCGAAGTGCTGGGATTGGCCAGGTGCGGGGACTCCCATCTATAATCCCAGCACTTTGGGAGGGTGAGGTGGGCAGATCACTTGAGGTCAGGAGTTCCGAGACCAGCCTGGCCAACCCCATCTCTACTAAAAATACAAAAAAAATTAGCCAGGCATGGTAGTGTGTGCCTGTAGTTCCAGGTACTCCAGAGGCTAAGGCAGGAGAATTGCTTAGACTCAGGAGGTAGAGGTTGCAGTGAGCTGAGATCACGCCATTGCACTCCAGCCTGGACAACAGAGTGAGACTCTGTCTCAGAAAAAAAAAAAAAAAAACCATCCAAAGTGCTGGGATTGTATGCATGTAGGTACTGTGCATATGAATATTATATATCACCACTACATATAAGTGCAAAATATTCACATGGTATACTTCTAATGGTTATTACAGTTTTCATAGTGTATGTATATCATGGACATTTTGTCAAATACAAAAAGGCTGCAAGAAGAAAACACCTGAGTTCAAGGACAATCACTATTAATATTTGGTTTAATAAAGATTATTTATTAACTTACAAAATACTATGTTCCTTTTTATTTTATTTATTTAGTTTTTTGGAGACAGGGTCTCACTCTGTCTCCCAGGCTGGAGTGCAGTGGCGCAATCTCGGCTCACTACAACCTCCGCCTCCTGGGTTCCCGTGATTCTCGTGCCTTAGCCTCCCAAGTAGCTGGGATTACAGGTGTGCACCGCCGCGCCTGGCTAATGTTTTTATATATTTTTTTGTTTTTTGAGATGGAGTCTCCCTCTGTCACTCAGGCTGGAATGCAGTGGGGTGCAATCTCGGCTCATTATAACCTCCGCCTCCTGGGTTCAAGCGATTCTCCTGCCTCAGCCACCCAAGTAGCTAGGATTACAGGCATGTACCACCATGCCCAGCCAAGTTTTTGTATTTAGTAGAGACAGGGTTTCACCATGTTGATCAGGCTGGTCTCGAACTCCTGGCCTCAGGTGATCCACCCACCTTGGCCTCTCAAAGTGCTGGGATAACAGGTGTGAGCCACTGCGCCTGGCTCTTTTTGTATTTTTAGTAGAAATGGGGCTTCACCATATTGGCCAGGCTGGTCTCAAACGCCTGACCTCAAATGATCCGCCTGTCTTAGCCTCCCAAAGTGCTGGGATTACAGGTGTGAGCCACCCACCAGGCCCTATGTTTCTTTCTGTAAAATGTTTTCTTATCCTTAGAAAATAGAGTAGAAGAAATATTATCTGGCCATTAAAATGATGTAGGTATATAATAACTGCTTCAAAAATGTCTACAATATAAGTATTTACATCTTACATTATGCCAACTCACTCAGCATATATTCACTAAGGCCTACTAAGTGCTAGACAGTACAATGTTCTAGATGCTGGATACAGAACAGAGGTGCCTGTATGTGCGCATATAAACATGAAACATTTATGTTCATGATTGTAAGCATGAGTACATGTGCTTTTGTGAACATATAAAAGCTGTTAAAAATCGTTAGGAACTAGATGCTTGAAGGAGTAATAGTGGACTGTCAATGGATTTCCCTATCTGTACTTTTAAATTATTCTGTAGGCTGAGGCACGAAAGTCGCTTAATCCGGGGAGGTGGAGGTTGCAGGGAGTTGAGATGGTGCCATTGCGCTCCAGCCTGGGCTTGGGCGAGAGAGTGAGGCTCTGTCTCAAAAAAAAAAAAAAAAAAAAAAAAATATATATATATATACACACACACACACACACACACACACACACACACACACACACGACCCCCCCACCCACATATATACATATTCTGCAGGGAATAGTTACTGTTTTTGTAATAACCGCCATTTTAAAATTTGTAAGATACCGAAGTGGCCTTAGTCTTATTTTATTTATTTATTTATTCTGTTCCCCAGGCTGGAGTGCAGTGGTATGATCTCGGCTCACTGCAACCTCCGCGTCCTGGGTTCATGGGATTCTCCCACCTCAGCCTCCCAAGTAGCTGGGATTACAGGAATGCACCACCACGCCAGGCTAATTTTTCGTATTTTTTAGAGACGGGCTTTCGACATGTTGGCCAGGCTGGTCTCGAACTCCTGAACTCAAGCGATCCGCCTGGCTCGGCCTTCCAAAGTACTGGGATTACTGGCAGAATCCCAAAGTGCCCGCGGCCGGCCTTGGCCTTAACTTTCTATTTGCAGAAAAGAAAGCCCTTCTTCCCCTTTCCACAGGCCGGGTCATGTCAGCTGGCTTCTCAACGGCTGTCAGTAAGTTACCGGGTTAACCAGGTCCCTGAAAGTTCCCTCATTTCCTCTCTTGGCTAAAAGGAGAAGTCATTGTCCTTCAAAGAAGCCGTGCGGGAGGCCACACTGCGGCTGACCCCAGCGGCGCGGCAGCATCACCTGGGAAGGTCCGCCCCTGTCTGCCGCCCAGGAATGCAGCCCCCAGGAGCGCCCGTCGGCACGGGGCACGCCAGCCTCGGCCTGCGCCTCGGGCAGCGGGCTTGGGGGAACCTCGGGACGCTCGCCGGCCACACCTGGCCTGGCCCCCGGCTGTCAGTCCTGGGCCCAGGGAGCGGGGTCAGCGGCCCAACCAGCACGGCTAAAGGTCGCGGACAGGCCCGGGCCTGACCAGCACCGCGCCCCCTCACCCCATCCCCTACGTGGGCTCTGGGCCGCGCAGCCAGCCCAGGGAGGCTCCTCCTTTACCTTCAGGGCCCCAGCTCGTCCTTGCCGCAGCAAACACGGGACAGCCATGGCGGTGACACTGGCGCACCAGGAAGGGCCGCGGCAGCTGTGCGGGCACCCGCGCCTGAACACCCGCCCCTTGGGCCGAGTGAGCCAATCACAGGCCAGCTCGGGGCGGAGCAGAAGCCGTAGGCCTGCGCGCGCATCCCCAGTAGGGCTACGTGCCGCCCTTGGGGCCACGCCCCGGACCAGAGCCACCAATCATAGGGAGCAGCGTGAAGGGCCCGTCCCCGGCAGGTGCCGAGCCCTGTGCCCGGCGGGCGCCTGGGCGCTGTGGCGGGGGCGCGGCAGAGACCTGTAGGGGCTGCTGGGTACCCCTCCCAGGCGTCTGCGCTGGGCCTGCCTGAATGTCCACCCGACCGCTTCGCACTTCTTTGCCCTTGTCCTCGCAACCTTAAATCTGCGACCTTCCCCAGGGGCACAGTTCCTACTTGATTGATAGTTCTGTGCTTTGAGAGGTTTTAAAGCTCCTCAGCTCGCGACCTCGGCGCCCGCACCACGCGCCCAGCTCCCTCACCCTCTGTCGGCAACGCGGCCACCACTGCACACCGCCCCTCCTGCACGGCCCCTGCCAACGCTAATACCAGAGTTAGGCCGACTGGAAATAGAAGCTTTGTTTCACCTAAGTGTTTATGACTTTCAGAGCAAAGAGTTTGCCCCCAACGTTAGTCTTAATTGTGGAGTTGGTGTAATTAGTTATTAGCTTCCTTCTCTGCCTCTTGAGTTCTCTGCCTTCCCCCGCGTGCCCAGCGCCCATTCGCATTTCATCGGAGATGGACGTGCCCACACCTTCAGCTTCCACAGGGTCTGAAAAGGCCCTGCCACAGTCATTTAAATGGATTGTGTAGGGATTCCTGACTCACAGCTAGCGATTCATTGAGGTGGCAAGATAAACTGGCAGAATGAGGTACCCCCAAGCCCTTATCAAAGAGGAGTCTGGAAGCAAGTAATTGCAAGGGCATCTGCCACCATCCACCCTGGGAGGCAGAGATCTTAGGATAATCTTAGATCTTAGGATAATCATGAGAAGGGAATCCTTTGTCTCTAAAGGGAGAAGGAAAAAAAAATACCAACAGATTTTTTTTATTTAAATTTTTTTTTTTTTTTTTTTTAAGACGGAGTCTCGCTCTGTCGCCCAGGCTGGAGTGCAATGGCGCAATCTTGGCTCACTGCAAGCTCCGCCTCCCAGGTTCGTACCATTCTCCTGCCTCAGCCTCCCGAGTAGCTGGGACTACAGGCGCCTGCCACCACGCCCGGCTAATTTTTTGTAATTTTTAGTAGAGATGGGGTTTCACCGTGTTAGCCAGGACGGTCTCAAACTCCTGACCTCAAATGATCGCCTGCCTCGGCCTCCCAAAGTGCTGGGGTTACAGGCGTGAGCCGCTACACCTGGCCAGATTTTTTTGTTTTTTCTTCACCACCAGGCTAATTCTGCTGTGTCCAGGGAAAAGGTCACATTTGCCTTTGTGAGGTGTGCTTAATTCATAGTTTAGTAACACATTTGGGGATCCTGATCTGGAATTGGAAGATCCACGTCACCGTCCTTCATGGACCTGCAGCCCCCCACTTCCACACCACCACCAGCGGGCACATGCAGCCAGATGTTGACATCTTGCTGGAGTTACAACACTCAAGAAGAAACAAAAAGAAAAGACCTCCTCCGGCATGGTCCCTGGCCAGGTTGGTACGGGTGGGGTACATATGGTTGAGGGGGCATGAACCATGTTGATTTTTTTTTTTTTGAGACGGGGTCTCACTGTGTTGCCCAGGCTAGAGTGCAGTGGCGCAGGGGCAATCTCGGCTCTCTGCAACCTCCGCCTCCCAGGTTCAAGTGATTCTCTTGCCTCAGCCTCCCTAGTAGCTGGGATTACAGGGGCCGCCACCATGCCCATCTAATTTTTGTATTTTTAGTAAAGACAGGGTTTCACCATGTTGGCCAGGCTGGTTTATAACTCTTGACCTCAAGTGATCCTCCTACCTTGGCCTCCCAAAGTGCTGGGATTATAGGCGTGAGCCACCGTGCCTGGCCTTTTTGCCCATTTTTCCATTGTGCTAATGGAAGGATTCTCAGGTTCCTAATACCTTTTACTCAGGACAGGACCAGAAATATAACACAACAATCCATAACTTTTTTTTTTTTTTCATTTTTCTGAGATGGAGTTTCACTCTTGTTGCCCAGGCTGGAGTGCAATGGGTGATCTCGGCTCACTGTAACCTCTGCCTCCCGGGTTCTAGTGATTCTCCTGCCTCAGCCTCCCAAGTAGCTGGGATTACAGGTGTGTGCCACTAAGCCCAGCTAATTTTTGTATTTTTAGTAGAGATGGGGTTTTGCTGTGTTGGCCAGGCTGGTCTCGAACTCCTGACCTCAGATGATCCACTTGCCTTGGCCTCCCAAAGTGTTGGGATTACAGGTGTGAGCCACCGCACCTGGCCAATCCATAAATTTCTTTCTTTTTTTTTTTTTTTTTTTGAGACGGAGTCTTGCTGTGCTCCCAGGCTGGAGTGCAGTGGCGTGATCTCGGCTCACTGCAAGCTCCGCCTCCCGGGTTCACGTCATTCTCCCGCCTCAGCCTCCCAAGTAGCTGAGACTACAGGCGCCCGCCACCACGCCCGGCTAGTTTTTTGTATTTTTAGTAGAGATGGGGTTTCACCATGTTAGCCAGGATAGTCTCGATCTCCTGACCTCGTGATCCACCCGCCTCGGCCTCCCAAAGTGCTGGGATTACAGGCGTGAGCCACTGCGCCCGGCCCATAAATTTCTTAATTGAAAAAGAAAGCCCACACTCACTCTAGGCTAATGTAATCGATGAATTATAAAAATGGCCATAGTTGGGCCAGGCGCAGTGGCTCATGCCTGTAATCTCAACACTTTGGGAGACGAGGCAGGCAGATCATCTGAGGTCAGGAGTTCGAGACCAGCCTGACTAACATGGAGAAACCCTGTCTCTACTAAAAATATAAAATTAGCGGCCGGGCGCGGTGGCACATGCCTGTAATTCCAGTTATGTAATCCCAGCACTTTGGGAGGCCGAGGCGGGTGGATCACGAGGTCAGGAGATCGAGACCATCCTGGCTAACATGGTGAAACCCTGTCTCTACTAAAAATACAAAAAAAAACTAGCCGGGCGTGGTGGCGGGCGCCTGTAGTCCCAGCTACTCGGAGGCTGAGGCGGGAGAATGGCGTGAACCCGGGAGGTGGAGCTTGCAGTGAGCCGAGATCGCGCCACTGCACTCCAGCCTGGGCGACAGAGCGGGACTCCGTCTCAAAAAAAAAAAAAAAAAAAAAAATATATATATATAAAAAATTAGCTGGGCGTGGTGGCACATGCCTGTAATTCCAGTTATGTGGGAGGCCGATGCAGGAGAATCGCTTGAACCCGGGAGGTGGAGGTTTTGGTGAGCGGAGATCATGCCATTGCACTCCAGCCTGGGCAACAAGAGCGAAACTCCATCTCAAAAAAAAAAAGTGATAGTTTTCATGAGCTTGTTGATCTGTATCTAGGACTACAAGGAAGATAGGCATGCTACAGACATTTGTATCTAGCAGTGGGTGCTACTGTAACATGTGGCATTAGCTTTGGACTAGATGCCTGGAAAAGCAGTGGGGAAATTGGTAGTGAACACTGGAACAATGGTGAGAAAAACTATGGGAGGTGCACAAATGGCGAACGACTCTGTGTCATGGTGAAGGATTTGTAAAATTGTTCCCTTCAGTAAGATGGGCAGAGAAAAAGGCAACTACTGAATTCTGGGACTTGAAAAAAATCATCTCAGTATAATGTTGAGATTAACCTGTTTTTCTTTTGCTTGAATATGTTGAGACACTTATAGAAAAGAGTGTGGTTAAAAACAAACAAACAAATTCGCTAGCAGAATTTAGAACATACATTGGGTTGGAGCTGGGGAAAGTATTATTAGACTCTATAGTTGGTAACAAGTTCTCAAAGTAAGTCATAACCTGGGCCAAAGATCAAATTCAGAGTGGTGCTAGTAAAATATGGCCTTAAGAATAATGCTGAAGTCAAGGTGATCTCAATGATTTAAATGTTAACTAGTATACCCTTTCAGCAATATACAAATATTTATTAAAAATCTTAGAGCGAGGCTTGTTTCAACAAGATTAGTGGTAGTGTTGGCCAGGCGCGGTGGCTCACACCTGTAATCCCAGCACTTTGGGAGGCCGAGGCAGGCGGATCACAAGGTCAAGAGACCCAGACCATCCTGGCTAACACTGTGAAACCCCATCTCTACTAAAAAATACAAAAAATTAGCCAGGAGTGGTGGCGGGTGCCTGTAGTCCCAACTACTAGGGAGGCTGAGGCAGGAGCATGGCATGAACCCGGGAGGCGGAGCTTGCAGTGAGCCGAGATCGCACCACTGCACTCCAGCCTGGGAGAGAAAGTGAGACTCTGTCTCAAAAAAATAAAATAAAAAAAAAAAAGACTAGTGAGAGTGGCTTCTGGGGCATGGAGAGCACCTGAATCAGATTCTTGAGAAGCCCACAAAGTTTTTAAGGGACTTGTAGTGAACAGAGCACCACCAGCTGCAAAAATGTGGAGAGAACAGTTTAGAGTGAAAAGATCTATGGGTCCACAATTTGCTAATGACAGGAAGTAGGTTGAGAAAGTGTCTCAAAAGCCTTTTTCTTCAAAATGGCCAAGAAGGTGCTGGAAAAGGAGGGACACCCAAGAGGGCAGAGGCAAGAGTTGTGCGGAGATACAGCCTGGGGAGGCACTCCCAGGAAGCAGAACTCGGGCCTGGTTAAGGAGGACTTCTTATTCTTGTAGGGCCTGAAAACAGCTTCCAATAGGATTTGAGAATTGCTCTGGCCCAGTGATTGCTCTGTCTCCTCCTCTTCTCATTTTCACATGCAAGTATTTATTGTGGTTATCTGGTCCTGGTTCACCATCATATGTTGGGTGCATGGGAGAGAAAATGCATCTTCTTAGTTCGTAAGTCTCTGAATCAAGAGAAGCTGCACTGGACAAGCCAATCTAAGACAGACCATGAGATCCTAGATTTTGTGCCTGATGCTGGGATTGTAAGAGGCTTTTGGGGATCTTGGGATGAACACTGGAAACTAACCATAGTTTGGGTTGGAAATACCACTCCAGTTTGGAGATTTTAAGTCATCTTTGGCTTTTCTAAGTGCAAAGATTAAGTAGGCTTACCTTTAGCGACCTCAGACTTAACGCCACCCGAGACACCCACACCCATGACCACATTTTGGACTTTTTTTTTTTTTGAGAGAGAGGGTCTCGCTCTGTCACCCCGGCTGGAGTGCAGTGGGGCAGTCTTGACTCACTGCAACCTCCACCTCCCGGGTTCAGGCAATTCTTCTGTCTCAGCCTCCCAAGTAGCTGGGGCTACAGTCGCACGCCACCACGCCCAGCAAATTTTTATATTTTTAGTAGAAACGGGGTTTCACCATATTGGTCAGGCTAGTTTCGAACTGCTGACTTCATGTGAGGCACGCATCAAGTAGCTATCAGGTCTCTCCAGTTACAGCGGAAAAAGATCCAGAACCAGCCCTACCCCGTCTAGAGGAAAGGACGAACATTAGGCAAGCACTTGGAATCGTGCGAAGTGCACGCCATCAGATCACCTTGGTGAGTTAACCGCCAAGCCCGAAACACCGAAGGCCACGAATCCCAACCGGGAGGACGGTCACAGCGCCTGCTGCGCATGCTCAAGGCAGGCTCGCCTGGAGCATGCGCAGTAGGTGAGGGCTACGTCATCTGACGGCGTCCGCGCCTGGCGTCAGCGACCGGTGCAGACAGGAAGAGGCTCTAGGCGGGCACATGTGTATGGCGGCGAGGCGGGCGGGTACATGGCGGGGTCTGTGGGACTGGCGTTATGCGGGCAGACGCTGGTGGTGCGGGGCGGCAGCCGATTCCTGGCCACCTCCACAGCAAGCAGGTGAGGGGGCCTTGGTCTTGGAACAGGGTGCCCAGGCTGCGGGCGCGCGTCGGGTCCTGGCGGCCCCGCTTCTCCGGCACCGCTTGGTCGCACCTGCTCTGGAGTGACCTCGGGGAACCCCGCTCCATCCTGCGAGCCCTCAGCCGCAGTCTCCGCCTGGCCGCGTGTCTGCGCCTGCAGGGTGCGTTTTCGGCGCTCCCTCCCCGGCCGCTGGCGCGCTCCTTGCCGTAGATGGCTGGTCTGCGGTATTCTTGCCCGGTTAGCGCTGGGTCACTTCCGGTCTCCGCGGCGCCGGCGGGGACCGGGTGGGCAGAGCACGTGGGACGTTGCTGACCAGTCAGCAAGGCCCGGCCGAACACGCTCTGGAGAACTGGGAAGAAGTGGGTCTCGGGTCTCCCTGGTGAGAAGGGAGGGGCTAATGGCGAGCTCACTGACCTCCGAGCGCGCTCCCTCTCCTTGCAGGGGTTGCCCGTTCCCTCTTCCCGGTCTGCATCCACTCACCCGGCCTTAATTGCTCCTTAGCGCTCCAGGTCATCTCCGACACTTACTTACTCGACCCAAGGGTGCACGTAGAGCTCGCAGCGCGCACCTCCTAGTGGCCCTTCACACGGCTCGGGTTTTGCTTTCCGTAATTTTATTCTCCTTCGTTAGTGTATCGCCAGTGCTAGGACGACGCCGGGGATTTTTAAATTAGTTAATGTTTGTTGATGAAATAGTCTTAACTCAGGACTCTGGGAGCAATTAGTAGTGCTGTCAGTTTCAGCCCCTCGTTTTCTTTCCCAGGTTATTTGTGATTTCACACTTGGACGACGTGTCTGTCACATGTACTGTATATTCTTCGTTTGGTTTCAGAAAGCCAATTCGATGTTAAATTAGGTCTCACAAAAATTGTACTCGGAAACTTGTCACGTATCCCAGGTGATTTTGTTTTAGACTCCCGGTCTAATACCTGCCAGAGTGAGCTGTGGATGTATTAGACATGATCTGCTTACCTTCAGTCTATGCATTTTGAGGAAATTCTAGTGGTTGGTGGAGTTTCTGACTTGGAAGACAAGTCTGCGGTTCCATATGGAAAGTTTTTTGGTGCACTCACTTTAAAGGCTATAAATATGTACAGGATACGTGCCGGGGGGTGGGATGGGATAAACCGAAGAGAGTTTAGCGTTTAGGTTCAGTGTGGAAGATGGGTAATTCTTATGTTGGTACGGTGTGGAAGATGGGTAATTCTTATGTTGGGGTCATGGGAACATTTTCAGGTAGGTGGGATATGTTTCTAAATAAGTAATGGCTCTTTGAAATTTGTATACAGAATCCCACTGAAAACTCAACAGTATCAGAACATGATTTCTTATAACCATGCCGCATAGATTTTCTGGTGCCTGAGAGAATAGCATAGTAATACCTGTTGAGTATTTATCCCTCATTAGTTTTACTGAACTTTTTTTTTCCCACAGAACTGTGCAGGTAGTGTATGACATATTCCAATAAGAGATTAAGCAAATAAAGTTTGTTAACTGTTCTCTGAAATATTGTATCTAGACAGTTTTCTTGTCAAGGAAAGACTTTTAATGAGTATGCAAATATTTTTTGTTCCACAGAGAAAAAAAAATCAACATTTTTTTGTTTTGTTTTATTTTAATAAAGTGCTCCTTTACAAATCATTGTTAGGCAGGCGGAGCATGGTGGCTCACGCCTGTAATCCCAGCACTTTCGGAGGCCGAAGCAGGCGGATCACCTGAGGTCAGGAGTTCGAGACCAGCCTGACCAACATGGAGAAACCCATCTCTACTAAAAATACAAAATTAGCCGGGTGTGGTGGTGCATGCCTGTAATCCCAGCTACTTGGTAGGCTGAGACAGGAGGATGGCTTGAACCTGGGAGGCCAAGGTTGCAGTGAGCCAGGATTGCACCATTGCACTCTAGCCTGGACAACAAGAGCGAAACTCCGTCTCAAAAAATAAAAATAAAAATCATTGTTAGGCTGGGTGCAGTGGTTCTACCTGTAATCCCAGCACTTTGGGAGGCTGAGGTGGGCGGATCACCTGAGGTCAGGAGTTTGAGACCAGCCTGGCTAACATGGCGAAACCCCGTCTCTACTAAAAATGCGAAATTAGCCGGGCATGGTGGCATATGCCTGTAATCCCAGCTACTCGGGAAGCTGAGACAGGAGAATCACTTGAACCCAGGAGGCAGAAGTTGTGGTGAGCCGAGATCGTGCCATTGCACTCCAGCCTAGGCAATGGGAGTGAAACTCCGTCTCAAAAAAAAAAAAGAAAAAAAAAATGTAAAAAGTTGCTATTTCTGTCTAATGGTAACTCCTTTTAAAATCATTCTGTTATTTCTCTTTAGTGACGATGACAGCCTCTTCATCTATGACTGCAGTGCTGCGGAAAAGAAGTCACAAGAAAATAAAGGGTGAGATGTGGGGAAGCTTTTCAGGGCCTGATTTAATGGTTCGATAATGGGACCAGAGGGTGTAAGAAGCGATTATTGTCTTACTTGCTGAATTCTTAGCTTCTGTCACACACTGGTGCGGGTAAGTACCACCTCAGCAGAGACATGTAAAAGTAACTTTCAAGTTAGGCATTAAGAGTACATTGTTGGCCGGGCGTGGTGGTTTATGCCTGTAATCCCAGCACTTTGGGAGGCCAAGGAGGATGAATCACCTGAGGTCAGAAGTTCCAGACCATCCTGGCCAACATGGCGAAACCCTGTCTCTACTAAAAATAAGTTAGCTGGACGTGGTGGCAGGCACCTGTAATCCCATCTACTTGGGAGGCTGAGGCACGAGAATCTCTTGAACCTGGAAGGTGGAGGTTGCAGTGAGCCAAGATCGTGCCATTGCACTCCAGCTTGGGGGATAGAGCAAGACTCCGTCTCCAACAACAACAACAACAACAAAAAAGAGTACAGTGTTAGTGCCAGGTGCGGTGACTCATGCCTATAACCTCAGCACTGTGGGAGGCCAAGGTGGGAGGATCACTGAGTTCAGAAGTTCGAAGCCAGCCTGGCCAATGTGGTGAAACTCCATCTCAACTAAAAATAAAAAGATTAGCCAGGCATGGTGGCAGGCACCTGTAGTTCCAGCTACTGAGGAGGAGACTGAGGCGGGAGAATCACTTGAACCTGGGAGACAGGTTGCAATCAGCCGAGATCACACCACTGCACTCCAACCTGGGTGACACAGCGAGACTCCGTCTCAAAAAAACAAAAACAAAAACACAGTGTTAGGACTTTTCTAAATACTTTTAGTTTCTGTCAGTAATCACATACCTTTTTTTTGTTTTTTTTAGACAGAGTCTTGCTGTGTCGCCCAGGCTGGAGTGCAGTGGCGCGATCTCAGCTCACTGCAAGCTCTGCCTCCTGGGTTCACGCCATTCTCCTGCTTCAGCCTCTGGAGTAGCTGGGACTACAAGCACCTGCCACCACACCTGGCTAGTTTTTTTTGTATTTTTAGTAGAGATGGGGTTTCACTGTGTTAGCCAGGATGGTCTCCATCTCCTGACCTCGTGATCCACCCTCCTCGGTCTCCCAAAGTGCTGGGATTACAGGCGTGAGGCACTGCGCCCAGGCTGCCTAATTTTTGTAGTTTTTTGTAGAGACGTGGTTTCGCCATGTTGCCCAGGCTGGGCTTGAGCTCCTGAGCTTAAGCGATCCTCTCGCCTTGTCCTCCCATAGTGCTGAGATTATAGGTGTGAGCTACCACACCGGGCCTGTTACTAGTATTTTTAGTGTGAGTTTATCCCTGCCTCTAGCCTTGGGTTAGTCCTTGCCCGTGAGGAAGAGGGTCATGTGTCTTTGAGAGTTCTTCCAGCTTAGCTCTCTGGGTTCTGGCACGTATGCTGGGAGATTTTCTCTTTAGTTAGGCTTCACGCTGATAAAATTAGAGCTGTTTGGAACTTCCCCATGTCCTTTTAGTATGTCTGTAATTTGGCTACATGAACCCCTTAACAGTTTCTACCTCCTTCCGTGTTAGAAATTACCATGCTGGCCATGGGGGAATGCATTCTTATTTCCTTAGCAGAAGCTTAACTGTCTTCCTCTCTTCCTCAGGGAGGACGCGCCCTTGGACCAGGGGAGCGGTGTGATTCTGGCGTCCACCTTCTCCAAGTCTGGCAGCTATTTTGCTTTAACCGATGACAGTAAGCGTCTGATTCTTTTCCGTACAAAACCATGGCAATGTCTGAGTGTCAGGTATGAGATGCTAACGCTGGATTATTAAGCTGTCGAATGCACACCTTGTCCTTGCATGCCTGTAGCAATAGTGACCATAACATGGTGATAGGTGATTGACATGGAGCTGCAGTTCGGTGCCAGGCACCGCTCAGTGCCGTATGTGTGTTGGCTGATCTGATCCTCACAGCAGCTCTGGGAGGGTGCAGGGGTGCTGTTCTGTTCCCCGTTGGGTGGTAAAGAGTTAGGTAGCAGACCTCTGGTGAGTGGGCTTGGAAGACAGAGCCGGGCCCTGTGGCTGGTCCCTCCGGCTGCAGTGTTGGTGCCGGTGCCCCTGCCTTCCAGGGCGGTCCTCTGTCGTTGTGATTAGCGGGAAGGAGGCTGTGGGCCTGCACTGGAGAGTGGTAGGGATTTGGGGTCTGTTGAGGGTGGGTTTAGTGCACATATGTCTGAGTGTCTGAAGAGTGGATGGGGAGTGCATCCGTGTGGATGAGGAGGCCAGTAACTCTGGCAAGAACGGAGATATCGCTATGCCTTGCCCTCTTACCAAGCAAAGTCCAGAAAGGTTCTTCTGCCTTCCCTAGTCCTCTTTTTTTATTTTTTTGAGATGGAGTTTCACTCTTGTTGCCCAGGCTGGAGTGCAGTGGTGCGGCGATCTTCGCTCACCGCAACCTTGACCTCTCAGGTTCAAACGATTCTCCTGCCTCAGCTTCCTGAGTAGCTGGGATTACAGGCCCTCGCCACTATGCCTGGCTAATTTTTTGTATTTTTACTAGAGACGAGGTTTCACCATGTTAGCCAGACCAGTCTTGAGCTCCTCACCTCAGGGTGATCTGCCGGCTTCAGCCTCCCAGACTGCTGAGATTACAGGTGTGAACCACTATACCTGGCCTGTCTTTAAGATTTTTATTTCATCTTCTTTTTTTTTTCTTTTTGAGAAGGGTCTCATTCTGTCACCCAGGCCGGAGTGCGGCGGTGCGATCTTGGCTCACTGCAGCTTCCGCCTCCTGGGTTCAAGCAATTCTCCCACCTCAGCCTCTCGAGTAGCTGGGACTATAGGTGCATGCCACCATGCCCAAGAATTTTTGTATTTTTTGCTAGAGACGGAGTTTGACCACATTGGCCAGGCTGGTCTCGAACTCCTGATCTCAGGTGATCCACCTGGCTCAGCCTCCCAAAGTTCTGGGATTACAGGCTTGACCCACCGCTCCCAGCTTCATCTCATTTTCAAAGAGAAGAGTAAAAATCCAAATTCAGCTGGGTGCAGTGGCTCCCACCTGTAATCCAGCACTTTGGGAGGCCGAGGCAGGTGGAGTGGATCACCTGAGGTCAGGAGTTCGAGACTAGCCTGTCCCACATGGCAAAACCCGTTTCTACTAAAAATGCAAAATTAGCCGGGCATGGTGGTACATGCCTGTAGTTCCAGCTACTCAGGAGGCTGAGGCAGGAGAATCTCCTGAACCCAGGAGGCAGAGGTTGCAGTGAGCCAAGATCATGCCATTACACTCCAGCCTGGGTAACAAGAGCAAAACTCCAAAACTCCATTTCAAAAAAAAAAAACCAAATTCTAGGTGGCATCAAAAGCAATGAATGCCTGTTCTGTCCTCTCTTCCAGTCAGGTTAAAAAGAAAGCCCTGAAACGCTGCATCATTTCTACTTTATGTGTTTTTGTGTATATGGGTTTTACTATACATGTTTTTATGTGTATGTGATTCACAATATGTTTTTGTGTATCAGGTAGGTAATAGATGCGCATGGTTTAAAAACTTAAAACACAACAAAATTAAACCAAACCAAAATTAAACAGCCTCCCTTCTCACCTGCCTTCCGGCTCCTTTCCCATAGGCAGTGATGGTTTCCCAGTAGGAAAATGACTTTTAACTGCATGTCCCCACATGTCCGAGTCATAACTGATAATAAATGGCTGCTTCCACCTGACTGCTGTGGATTGCATCATCTTTATCTTGAAAGACCTGTGAACGGCAGCCTCTTGCTAAGATAGCTGCAACACGAGTAAGTCATTTAGGACCTAGAATAGAGAAGATGGGAAGTATTTTCAGGATTCAGGGTGAATGCCTCAAGGTGGCCTTGAGGTGTCCTGCCCTGCGCCCTCCACAGGGATCTCTGCAGGTGGCAGGGGCTTTCTAGTAGGTTGGCCTTGACTTTGGATTTCTCAGACAGCCTGTGGGAAGGAGGGATGGATAGGTTTTCACCCTCTCAGTGTTGAAAGAAGATGGTAGTTGTCCTAGTCTGCTTGGGCTGCCTAACAAGATACCACAGACTAGCGGTCTTAACAATTTTCTCACAGTTGTAGAGGTTGGAAGACCAAGATCAAGGGGCTGGCAGGGCAGGGCTGGTTCCTCAGAGAACTCTCTCCCTGGCTTGCCGATGGTGTCTTCTCCCTGTGTCTTCACAGAGTCGTCCTTTTGTGTCTATGTCCTCATTTCCTATTCCTGAAAGGAGACCGGTCAGATGGGGTCAGGACTGCCCCATTGGCCTCTGTTTCACCTCCGTAAAGGTCCCATCCAAATACAGTCACATTCTGAGGTCGTAGGTAGGTCAGGGCTTCCACACAGGAGTTGTGGGTTGGGGGATTCAGTTAAGCACATAACAGTTCGTCTTGCCTTTTGGACACTGGCTGCTGTGGAGAGCTTTCATAATTCACATGAGATTCTCAAAGGGGGCTTTGACTCCCAAAAGGTAAAAATGAAATGATCTAAAAGAATCTGATGGTCATTAAAAAAAATTTTTTTTTCAGGGGGCGGAGTTTCACTCTTGTTGCCTAGGCTGGAGTGCAATGGTGCGATCTCAGCTCACTGCAACCTCTGCCTCCCAGGTTCAAGCAATTCTCCTGCCTCAGCCTCCCAAGTAGCTGGGATTACAAGCATGTGCCACCATGCCTGGCTAATTTTTTATATTTTTAGTAGAGAAGGGGTTTCATCATGTTGGTCAGGCTGGTTTAGAATTCCTGACCTCAAGGTGACCCACGCGTCTCAGCCCCGCAAAGTGGTAGGATTATAGGAGTGAGCCACCGCACCCGGCCTGGTAATTATTTTCCTAAAGTGAAGGACCTGGCTGAGCTCTGACAGGCATGTGCACAAGAGCCACCTGGGTGTCTTGTGAAAGGGCAGACTTTGTCATTTATTTCATCTGGGCTAGGCCATATGCTCTGCAATTTATTTATTTGTTTATTTGTTTTGAGACAGAGTCTTGCTCTGTCACCCAGGCTGGAATGCAGTGGCCCAATCCCGGCTCACTGCAGCCTCCACCTCCTGGGTTCAAGCGATTCTTCTGCCTCAGCCTCCCGCGCAGCTGAGATTACAGGTGCTTACCACAATGCCCAGTTAATTTTTGTCTTTTTAGTAGAGATGGGGTTTTGCCTTTTGGCCAGGCTGGTCTTGAATTCCTGACCTCAGGTGATCCACTCATCTCGGCCTCCCAAAATGCTGGGATTACAGGCGTGAGCCACTGAGTCCAGCTACAGCAATTTTCTTGACTGTCCGTCTACTGGTGGTCAGCATTTTTGTTTTGTTTTGTTTTTTGTTTTTGAGATGGAGTTTCGCTCTTGTTGCCCAGGCTGGAGGGCAATGGCACGATCTCGGCTCACTGCAACCTCCACCTCCCAGGTTCAAGTGATTCTCCTGCCTCAGCCTTCTGAGTAGCTGGGATTACAGGCATGCATCACCATGACTGCCTAATTTTTTCAATTTTTTTTTTTTTTTTTGAGACGGAGTCTCGCTCTGTCGCCCAGGCTGGAGTGCAGTGGCCGGATCTCAGCTCACTGCAAGCTCCGCCTCCCGGGTTTACGCCATTCTCCTGCCTCAGCCTCCTGAGTAGCTGGGACTACAGGCGCCCGCCACCTCGCCCGGCTAGTTTTTTGTATTTTTTAGTAGAGACGGGGTTTCACCGGGTTAGCCAGGATGGTCTCGATCTCCTGACCTCGTGATCCGCCCGTCTCGGCCTCCCAAAGTGCTGGGATTACAGACTTGAGCCACCGCACCCGGCCTTCAATTTTTTTTAGTAGAGACAGGGTTTCATAATGTTGGCCAGGGTGGTCTTGAACTCCTGACCTCAGGTGATCCACCCGCCTCGGCCTCCCAAGGTGCCAGGATTGCAGGTGTGAGCCACTGGTGCCCAGCTGGAAGAGCAACTTTTTATGTACTTAAGAATCATTTGTGTTTTGTAAGCTGTTTTTTTTTTCATATCCTATGTTTTTCCATTGGGGTATTGTTTATTGGTTTGTAGGAGCTCTTTATATTAGGACACTTTATTTTTACAGAATAAGCCCATCTACCAAAGTATCGCTCTCACATGGCCTTTCTGTGGCACAGGTGTGTAAGGTGAGCTGCACCGGTAACCACTGAGACTGGATTAGCATTTTCCAGTACCCTTGCCTTAACTTCAAAGCCCTGGGGTCGAGAACAGGTGCAGAGCTGAGATCCATGTGCTGATGTGTACGTGGATCTCAGACTTGATCCAGTTACTTAGACGACAGTGGAATGTGTGGGTTCCTGTTCAGCTATGGTGAGTGGAGTCGTAGAAGTTGAGAGCAAATTCTCACTTGTCTGCTTCCCCTAGAGTACAGTTCGGTGTCCTCCCGTGCTACCTTTTGCCTTTTTTATCCTTTGGTTTTGGTCCGTACAGAAAATTGGAAACCACTGAGAAGTACAAATGAGAACAGTAACAAAAACCACCCTGAATCTCACCACCCAGAGTCAGAGTATGTGATGAGCACTGGGGCCAGGCCCTCCTCGTCTCTGCAGATGGATTACAGTATTTGCATGTGTTACATTGTTGCGGTGGCATGTGCTAGCCTGTAGCCTGTTTCCCCACCCAGGGCAGTGTTGACAACACTGTGTCATTCCCTGTAGCTGGGCCATTCGATTGTTTACACTGTTCCACTGTTCAAATGCTACTGTTTCCTTGTACTTCTTCCTGCCTTTAAACTCTGGGAAGTTTGAGTGAGAGCAATTGGGACTGCAGAGGTGCGGACAGCGTGGGTTTACTGGCACTGATGTGTGACAACGCACACAGCGAAGCCTCCCAAGCCTTGGTGTCCGGCAGTTTTCTTGGGGTTGATCACATGCTGTCGGTGGCCGACCTTTAGTTCCCAGCCCCTCCAGAGGTGGAGTGGACACCTTGTGGCCGCAGGCCCCTGCCCTAAATCACATACTGAGGCTGCCTGTGGGGCCCAAGGCCCCTACTCTTAGAGATGAGGCCAAAGGCAAGGTTAATTCTTCACTGTGCAGAGGGTGTACCCTGTGCCAAGGCTTTTGATGTCTGGTACCAGACACCATTTGAGAAGTAGCCACTGCCTGCAGAGGGTAGAGGAGGCAGGATCTGGCCGTATGTGCCGCAGGCCTGGCGGCGGGTAGGGGTGAGGGGCAGGGAGCTTGCTCGTGTCTTGAACACGCTAACTCTTTCAAGTCCGGACAGTGCTGTGGCTGTGAAGTTCTGAGGTCACCAGAAAGATGGAGACGTGGGTGGAATGTCACTTTACTTCAATGTGGGCTCGCTGTCCAGAGGTCGTGTCTCACTTTGAACTTGGGAGAAAGGGTATGTCCAGTCCGCCTGCCCGCTGTGTCCTGGTTCCTAACCGTGGAGCTTCTTCACCTTGATGGAAGCGCGGAGGCCCAGGGCTCCTCCAGGGGTTCTGACTCCTGCAGAGGGACGGGGCCTCTGCTCCTGGCATCGTGCATGGCCCGGAGCAGGGAGGAATCTAGAATTCTCTCCCCTCAATGCGGTTGCCTGTGCAGTCGGCTTCTCGGAGGAGGCTGTTTGAGGTTCTCGGAGGAGGTTTGAGGTTCTCGGAGGACGCCGTTTGAGGTTCTCGGAGGAGGTTTGAGGTTCTCGGAGGAGGCCGTTTGAGGTTGGGAGCTCCGTGATTCGGGACTGACGGTGGGTGCAGACACCGCTGCCGCCTGGTGGGGGGCGGGGCCTCTTCGTCTTGGTTGCAGGTGCTTTGCCGAGAGGGAGATGTCTTGCTGTGTTGACTCCCCTTTTGAAGGTCGTGTGCTGGTGTGATTCTCTTTATGTAAACACCTGGTAAAACTCTGGGAGGCTGGCATGGTAGCTCACGCCTATAGTCCCAGCATTTTGAGAGGCCAAGGCGAGAAGATTGCTTGAGGCCAGCAGTTCGAGGCCAGTCTGGCCTCAACATAGTGAGATCTCATCTCTACCAAAAAAAAAAAAACAAAAAGCACAAGTCCAAGAGTGGGCAGTGCACTCAGTACCCCTAATCTGAAATTCAGAATCCTCCAAAATCTGAAATTTTTTGAGCACAGGCAAGATGCTCAAAGGAAATGCTCACTGGAATGTTTTGGATTTTGGATTTTTAGGTTAGGGATACTGAGCCAGTAAGTATTTGCAAATATTCCAAAACCTGAACAAATCTGAAGTGCAAAGCACTTTTGGTCCCACGCATTTGGGATGAGGGATGGGCAGCCTGCGGCGTGTGAGCAAGGAGCAAAGGCTGGCTCCTGGCAGTGACCCTTTACCTGTGAGTTCACTGTTTTTTTGTTTTTTTTTTTTTTGTGGAGCGGAGCGTCTCTCTGTCACCCAGGCTGGAGTGCAGTGGCGTGGTCTTGGCTCACTGCAACCTCCGCCTCCTGGGTTCAAGTGATTCTCCTGCCTCAGCTTCCTGAGTAGCTGGGATTATAGGAATGAACGAGCATGCCTGACTAATTTTTTGTATTTTTAGTAGAGATGGGGTTTTGCCACGTTGGCCAGGCTGGTCTTGAACTCCTGACCTCAGGTGATCTGCCCACCTTGGCTTCCCAAACCTCTAGGATTACAGGCGTGAGCCACTGCTCCCGGCCTGCTCTTGGTTTTGAAAGTGATGTCAGCGGTATAACTTTGTGTAGGAAATGTTTGCCTTAGGTGGTATGGAAGACGGACTCTGTGATTTGATGCGGTCCAGGCAGCAAATTACAAACTCCGGCCTCGATGGTGTGCTTGGGATTTCTCCTGACCTTGGTGTAGGGCACGCATTGCTGCCTCCCCTTTCTCTAGTTGAACTGCAGGACAGTGGGCACAGGTGTGAAGTTACTGCCACTTTCAACATCCCTTGGCAAATTCCTCAATAATCTTTTTAAAATTCCTTTAGAATTGTGGGTTTGTAAACTTTTCAGCATCAGGTGGAGTGAAATCTTTACCCTTTCTCTCAGTGAGAAATTGGAGGGGATTATTGTGGCAGGAGGAGTACATTTGGGGGATGAGAGTGGGGCAGGGAGAAGAGCATAGGGTGAGTTTTATCAGGAGCTGCTTTCAAGGAGAGGACGGGGGTGAGTGGAACCATGCTGAGCTGGCAGGCAGCACCCTGTGGCTGGTCCGCAAACATGGGGCTGCTCCCCACACCTGGAGGCTTTTTACGCAGACTCTTAGATCAGATGCACCCTCTCCCCAGAAAACCACCTACGCTTTGCACATCCACCTCCATTCAGTTTTAGAGGTTCCATGTACTCGTGGCCTATGTGCATTTCACTGAGGCCCTGCACCGCTGCAGGATGCGCCTGAGCTGGGCGAGACGCCAGGCTCTGTCCAGTGGTGGCTTAGTTACTGGGCTGCTGCTGGTAAGCTTCCTGTTGAAGGGTTTTGAGGCACAGCCAAGATGGAAGTTGTGGGCAGCAACGATTCTTGCCCAGGTAGCGGTTTAGAACCGCGAGGGCCAGAGGGCCTGCCACCTGGGCAGTCAGGAGACTCCTGGCCCGAGAGACTGAGGCCAGGTTTTCCAAACCGAAGATGAGGACACAGGGTGACGAGTGATACATTGATTTTGACATGTGCGTTTATGAGGGAGAAATCCTCGCAGTGGAGTCAGTGTTTCCGCAAATGCCTGTGAGGGCCGCGGCAGCGCGTGGGAAAGGCCGAGCCGGGAAACCATCCGATTCGCTCTGCCTGTCGGATGGAGAGAGAGTGCCTGGCTGCTGGAGTGTGGGTGTGGATGGCGCCTGGCGTCCTCAGTGCCCTGTTGGGGCTGCCCAAGTGGCTCTCTGGAGGGGGGCTCGGGGCAGCGCCAACTCAGTCTGGGGGTTCAGGGCTCAGCCACTCGACTTCCGGCAGAGGACAGAGGGCCTGGCCCCCCTGGGGGGCCTGTGGAGATGGGCGAATACTTGCTGAGTTCTGCTGGTCTCTGGGTCCTGAACCCAGTGACTGTGGAGGGAGTGCTGAGACCCGAGACCCTGCACAGGCTCGTGGTCTGAGGGTGGGGTTGTGCCTCAGCTAGGGTGACAGGCCGGCTTGCCATTGGTCCAATGACCTGCTCCATTCTGTGACCTCCCTCGGATCCTAGCACCCAAGCCCACGAGTACGGCTCAGCTGCGTCCTAGAATCGGTGCCAGGATAAGCTCAGCTGGAGAGGCTGGGAGCCTCCGGCTGGGGCAGGACAAAGGGACGAGGAGCAGTGCCCTCTGCTGAGCTGGGCAGGAGGCGCGGTGTTGGGGGCCATCTGTGCCACGCGCCTTCCAGCCTGGCTGTGGGGATGAGCGCCCCGTGAGTCCAAGTCCATCTCCCCTCCCCGTGGCGTCCTCTTGGGCTGCTCCTCTGTGCCACCATGGTCGTGTTTGTGGCAGCTGCTTAATGAGCCCATCGGACATTGGGGGCTGTGTTGCTGGCGCAGTGCAGGGCTGTTTGTTTAAATTACAGTGCACCCTGAGAATTCTGATTAATCTTGCCCCAGAGCGTAATTATCTTTCTTTGTCCTTGTTTTCTCTGTGTTTACCCTGTTATGCTTCCCTTCTGCCTCCTTTCTGCAGCTGCGCTGCACAGCTGCGGGGGAGGAGGAGGGGCGCTGCTTCCAGGCTGGGGTGTGACCCAAAGGTCCTGCCTACCCTTTTCTGTCGTTTTGTCCCTCTGCCCCTGAGAGAAACAGGGGCCTTGCTAGGACAGCATTCCTGAAGCTTTCATCTGCATTTCCAGCCGCAGGGGGCCGGGCACGCTGTACTTGTCTGCCTGGTGTTGGCTGTGTATTGGGCAGTGTGCACCGCCACAGCCCTGGGGGTGGTGAAGCAGGGCTGGCCGCTGTTCTACGGTGAGGCCCTGTGGCTAACTGCGTGTGTGGGAAGCAGTGTTACAACTCATATCTATGTAAAATAGAACACAGGGTCCCTGCCTTGTGGAAAGGACACAAATACGGGATGATTCCAGTAGAAATGGTGTGGAAATGAGAGCCCCAGGAAGTAGTGTAGCCCTGAGCCCTGGTGAAGGAGAGGGAGCGAATTGTGACTTTGGTTCTTACGGAACGAGTGTGCAGACGTGCTGCATCTGGAACTCTGGCGCATCCGTGGCTCTGGGTCAGGGTTGGATTCGTGGATGTGCTGATCTGGATGTGGACTGTGGGGAGTGCAGGCCTCTCACGCGCTGGGTAGCGGCGCTTCCTCCCAAGGAGGGTAGGGTGCTGCCTCACTGCTGCCCTGGGCTGGGTCCTGCGCCGAGGGTGGCCGGGCCCCTCCATCCCTCTGCAGGGCACGGGGCATGGCTGTCTGTCTGAGGCTCCTGGTCCGACGCAGCAGAATGATAGCAGGGGTCAGTGCAGGTCAGGGGAGCAGCAAGGCTTGGGGGGCCCTGGAGGCTGCTGCCTGCCTTTGTCCTTGACAGTGGCCCCCAGCACACTCAGCATTTATGGAGAGGGCCGTTGTCTCCCTCAATGTACGATGAAGACTGTGGGGTCAAGGAACCATTCCCCCATTTCTTGATGACAGTTTTCAAACACACAGGAAAGTTGAGGATTTTGTCACCCTTTTATCTACCTCCTAGATCCCACCATCAGGAACAATTTTCTTTTCTTTTTTTTTTTTTTTTTTTTTGAGACGAAGTCTTGCTCCGTCACCCAGGCTGGAGTGCAGTGGCGCCATCTCGGATCACTGCAAGCTCCGCCTCCCAGGTTCACGCCATTCTCCTGCCTCAGCCTCCTGAGTAGCTGGGACTACAGGCACCTGCCACCCCGCCCGGCTAATTTTTTGTATTTTTAGTAGAGATGGGGTTTCACCGTGTTAGCCAGGATGGTCTCAATCTCCTGACCTCATGATCCTCCCGCCTCGGCCTCCCAAAGTTCTGGGATTACAGGCGTGAGCCACTGTGCTCGGCTAGGAGCAATTTTCTTAAAGAAAAATGTTGTGAAAGTAAATTTGTCAAAGGCACTGGCTTTGTTCCAGTTGTTAGCATTGCTTAATTTTTTTGGCACCATCTTCAGCAGCTGGAAAATAGAGCATATGGTCAGGTACCGGTGCCTACCACTGCCCACAGGGCCTTCAGGGCTGTCAAGGACCTTGCGCTGCTTCTGGAAGCTAATGGGGGTGTCTCTCTGGCCTTCTAGGACTGTGGCGAGGAGGTGTACAGCCCTGACCTTCATAGCCTCTGAGGAGAAGGTCTTGGTGGCCGACAAGTCTGGAGACGTCTACTCCTTTTCGGTGCTGGAGCCACACGGGTGTGGCCATCTAGAGCTGGGGCACCTGTCCATGCTGTTAGATGTGGTAGGTGGGGGACATGGTAGGTGCAGGACGCGGTACATGAGGGACACGGTACGTGGGGCATGCGCTGAGTCAATGTCTGCCCTGTCAAGGCTCAGGCAGGTGGGGCACCTGTCCATACTGTTAGACGCAGTACTTGGGGGGCATGGTATGTGGGGTACAGGCTGAGTCAGTATCTGCCCGGTCTGTGCCCCATCATCTGGTGGGGAGAGTGGGGCTCCCCCATAGCAGGGATAGCCTTCTGCAGATTTGGGAGCAGGGGAGTGGTGGGAACAGGATTTAGGAAGATGAAGCAGGCAGCAGGGAGAATGAAGAAGGCAGGTGAGGCAGGAGGTGGCCAGTGGGGTGGCCCCAGATGGGAAGTGAAGGTGTGGGAGGAGCAGGTGCAGCCACGAGCCTCTGGCTTCGCCTCCTTGGCCCGGAGCTGTGCCAGGTGCTGTAGGAACATCACCTCAGCACTGCTCCCAGCAGCCCCTGTCACCCCATTCTGCCTGCCCCATGTGTCCAGACAAACACCTGGAGCTCCAGAGGGCCCAGGCCCACAGCCTGGGTGGTAGAGCTGGGATTGGACGCATGCAGGGACAGTCAGGAACAGTGGCAAGTGCGGGGTATCAAGGGAACCTCACTGGGACTTGGTGACAGCTGGGTGTGGGGACACGTGTGACAGGAAGGCAACCCAGTGTTGGGCATGAGGGTGCAGCAGGCCTGGGGTGGGTGGAAATGGGAGTGGGGCCTGGATTTGCCGAGTTGCGGGAGACGGGCAGACGGGGTGGCCCAGCCCTACCCCAGAAGCCTGCTCTAGCACTGAGGAGTGAGGGCTGGAGGTGGTCGGGGACCCTCTGGGGAGGGAGAAGGAGGGCCAGCGATTAGACGCAGGGACAGGAGGAGGGGAGGAGCCAAGCTGGTCTGTCATTGAAGGCCGCGTCGTCTTGGCAGCCAGGCTGCAGCCTCCCTGCCTGCTTCCATGAGGGACTGGATTCAGGAAGACTCAGGTGAGCATCTTTTTCTTTTCTGGCCCCTGGTGATGCAGGCTGTGAGTCCTGATGACCGCTTCATCCTCACTGCCGACCGAGACGAGAAGATCCGAGTCAGCTGGGCCGCGGCGCCCCACAGCATCGAGTCCTTCTGCTTGGGGCACACAGAGTGAGTGCCCCTTCCTGCCCCTCCAGCAGAAAGAAGCTCTTTTTGAAAACAGCATCAGCTTGCAGCTCAGCAGGTGCCACTGTAGCTGGCGAGGCCCCACACAGGTGACAGCAGCCCTGGTGCTTGGTCACCGCAGGTGCCGTGGGTGCTGCCTGCAGAAGCCCTGAAAGGGTGGGGTTCACTCTGCGCTGTTACCTGTAGTCTGTGTGGTGACTTCCCATTGGTCCTGATCGAACGGGAGGGCTTGTTTCTGGGAAATCCCTGTCTCAGTGTGGAGACCCCTGCGCCATGCCCGGCCGTTGTTGGCTGGTGGGCGGTGGGTGTGTTGGGAGCGAGGACGAACTTCCATGATTTCAGCTATCCAAGAATTAAGCAGCCTCTACGGCCCGGTGGCAGCCTCTCGTGGCAGCAAGTTCTGCCAGGACCCACGTGGAGGTGTTCCTGAGTGCCCGCTTCTCTCTCACAAAACAAGTTCTGCCAGGACCCGCGTGGAGGTGTTCCTGAATGCCCGCTTCTCTCTCTCTCACAAAAGGCTCATTAGAATTTACAGAGGAAAAGTGCTTAGTGTAATTGGCTGAAATGTTTTAAAATACATTATTTGAGGCAGTGGAAGAAATTGGAGGGAGGGAATTCAATGCCGAGGTTGCCTACGTTTTCCTGGTTTTGAACGGATGCAGACATTTCCCTGTTTAAGAAGGCCAGTCACTGATGTGTGCCTCGGGATAGCTTATTCTGACTTGCATTTAGTTCCCTAGTGATCCAGCTCCGGAGTTCTCTGGACTGCAGCCCCTGGGCCCCTCCCCTTCGCCATCTCTAGCTGGGGTGTCTGCAGCTCCCTTGCCTCGCCAGGCACGTGAGGGAGGCTTCTGCTGACAGGAACACACTTCCCACCCCTTTAGGGAAATGCCTCATCATTTGGATATATTGAGTAAAAACATAGTATTAAAATGAACTTCAACAGCTCTTTTCCTTCCTCACTCCCCTCCTCTCCCCTCCCCTCCCCTCCCTCCCTCCCCTCCCCACGACTCCCTCCCTCCCCTCCCCACCACT
>NC_037670.1:20154819-20192712 GCF_003255815.1 Theropithecus gelada
CTCCCTCCCTCCCCTCCCCTCCCCACCACTCCCTCCCTCCCCTCCCTTCCTTTCTTTTCTCCTTCCCTCTGTTGCCGAGGCTGGAGTGCAGTGGTGCGATATTGGCTCCCTGCAACCTCCGCCTTCCAGGTTCAAGCAATTCTTCTGCCTCAGCCTCCCAAGTAGCTGGGACTGCAGGCTCCTGCCACCACACTTGATTACTTTTTTTTGTATTTTTAGTAGAGATGGAGTTTTACTATGTTGGCCAGGCTGGTTTACTATGTTGGCCATGTTGGTCTTGCTCTCCTGACCTCGTGATTTCCCTGCCTTGGCCTCCCAAAGCGTTGGGATTACAGGCGTGAGCCACTGCGCCCGGCCTGCTCGTTTACTTTTCAACACAGTGGCTGGCAAGCTGAAAACAAACCCCCGTGGCCCCCGTGTGTGGCTGGAGCTGCGTTTCTGCTGGATGGCGCTGTTCCGTACCCTTTGCGGACACTGCAGTATCGGTTGGTTCACTGGCCGACTCCTGCTGCGTCTGAGTGGTTCTGGGGGTTGGTTGGGCCTGTTGCTGTGTGCAGCCCTCAGCGTGGTGCCTGGCATGAGTAGGCACTCAGTAGATACTGCAGTGATTAGAAGAAGAATTTTTTGAGATTTTTGTTTCAAACCCATGGTGAAACCCCTTTCAAACTGTTGAGAACTGTGAGGCCACTCGTACCCTCTGCATGGGGCGTCCTGTGCCCTATCTGTCCTGGGCCGTGGGCTGCTGTCACTGCTGTGGTGCCATGCAGGGCGGTGGCTGCAGGACTGGGCCCAGCTCATGCCATGGCTAGCTCAAGGTAGCAGAGGCCATGACTGGCAGAGATGGAGTGAGGCTCACGAGCCACCCCATTCCAGGGTCCCTGGGAACCCCGTGCATGAGGGATTGCTTGAGGTCACTGTTAGAGCGGGAAGAAAAGGAGCCTTGTCACCCTTGTAGGTGCCCGAGCCAGATGGGTTTCCGGGTGAGCTGGGCTGCTCGGGTCACTCTTCGTGGCTGTGCTGATGGGAGGGTGCCTATGACTTCGGGTCCTGTGCAGCTGCAGGCCAAGCCCTCACAGGAGGACTGGGCCGGGCTCAGCAGAGACAGCTCTCTGGCCAGGTCACTCAGAGTTGTTGCTGAGGGACTGTCGGACCCTGATAGGAATCTGTCTGGGGGCTTGGCTGCTTCTCCTCCCTCCTCCCTCCTCCCTGTGTGCTGTGTCTTTGAGTCTCCCCCAAGGCTCCTTTCATCACAGTGCAGGTGCCTTGGGCCAGGGTGGGTGCTGGGGGGCCTATGGAGGTGCCGCTGAGCAGAGCTGCTGCAGAGGGGGCTGCAGAGGGGCACGGGGTGCTTGGGTCTCTGGCAGGCATGGCTGAGGAGCAGCCTGGGTTAGAGCTTGCTGTGCTGTTGGGGACCCAGGAATGACCTCACTCACCTCCCCGATCATGTCCAGGGGATTTCACCTGGTTAACCCTAACCAGGTTAGGGTTAGCAGATACTTCCCATGTGGCTGTTTTTATTGGGTCAGGGGGTTTGGGGCAGAGGCTTCTCTTCCTTAGATGAACAGGCGGCTTCCCCAGGCCTTCCCGTCCCCGCGGGTGCCGGGCTAGCTGACTCTGCTTCTCTCTCTCGCCCTCACAGGTTTGTGAGCCGCATCTCCGTGGTGCCCACTCAGCCTGGACTGCTTCTGTCCTCCTCTGGGGTAAGTGTTCTGCCCAGCGTCACTCACCTCTGGATTCTTGAGCCTGAGGGGGAGGAGGGGGTGGGCGCCTCCTGGAACTGGCCCCTCTGGATCGCTGGCCCCTGGATGTCCGCGGCTGTCCACTAGATGGTGCTTGTTTTCGAATCTTAGAGCCGCCTGCGGCTTGCTCCCCACTCATGCTGCTCATTCAGGACTGTGTGTGGGGCGTGTGCAGGTGCATGTGTTCACACGTGGGATGAACTAGAACAGGTGTGTGGAAGGCTCCCTTCTGAGAGGGCGGCTGCTCCATCTGCGATAGTATCGGCGATCAGGATCTCAGGTAGACACCGTAGATGGGGGCCTCTCTGACTCCTGGAGGGGTCTCAGTCCATCCCATTACGGGCTGCATTGTTTTTTTCTTTTTGAGATGGGGTCTTGCTACATTTTTTTCAGGCTGGTTTCAAACTCCTGGGCTCGAGCGATCTGCCTCCTCGGCCTCCCAAGTAGCTGGGACCACAGGTTTAAGCCCCCGCACCCGGGTTACCACAGTGCGTGTTTACTTGCTGGCTGCAACTTCTGCGTCCCAGCAGTTGGGTCCGGGGAGCCTTACAGTTCAGTGATGAGAGACGTGTTTCCCCTGAGGAATATAGTAGAAGGACTGTTAGTGATTTTGCCAAAGTGAGGGCCTCGGATTCCGCACAGGGTCTGATTCTGTCCTCTCGCGGAATTGTTGCCCGCGTCCCACCACCTTCCTCTCCGCTGCCCTTCCCTGTGTTGTCTGTGTTGGTCCCTTGTGTGGTGTGGCAGGACGGCTGATGGACCTTCCGGCCGCTCCTGCATTTCTTCTCTGATTGGGCTTCGTTCGAAGCCTCCTGTTCCTGCTCTTTAAATTAACGCACAGCCATGTGCCCTGAGAGAAGAAGAACAGTGTGGCCACAGTCCCCAGAGGGTCAGGGTCAGGGTCAGGCTTCGTCAGCGTTTTGTTGGGCACCTTCCAGTCTTTTTCATGATAGTGAGGAGAATCTTCCACGGGCAGAGAGGCCTCCCCAGGCCCCATCTGTCCCTCAGGGTTTTCTGCTTTGTTTGAGTGGAATGCATCATCTGGTCGCTGCCAGAAGGCAGGAGGAGGGTGTTTTCTGACTTTGCCTTTCTGGAAATACCTTTAATCTCCTTTTGAGGCCTGGTTGTTAGTTTGGCGGACAAGTCCTGGTTGAAATGGTTTCCCTCAGAGCTTGAGAGGCCTTGCCCGCTCTGCTCTCCCGCTGGTTGCTCCTGTGGGCTTCCCTGCGCTCTTCCTGTAGAAGCCTGCAGCCGTCTGCTGTGGGTCCGTGGGGTGACAGCGGGGCTGTCCTGCCTGGAGGACCTTCTCTGCCCCAGTGTGCAATGTCGAAGCCACTGAGGTGACTTGGTGGACCCCGGAGAGGAATTGGCTGTGCAGCCAGTGATCTCCAGTGTCCTCCGACCTGGGGCATTTTCTTACGTAATTGCTTTCTGTTCTCTATCCCCGCTTCCTGCTGGCTTTTTCTAAAGCTTGTGTTAGTTGAACCACTTTAATTCTCCGATTCTTATTTTTTTTGAGATAGGGTCTCGCTCTGTCACCCAGTCTGGAGTGCAGTGGCGTGATCTCGGTTCAGTGTAACGTCTGCCTCCCAGGCTCGCGCAATCCTCCCACCTCAGCCCTCCCGAGTCGCTGGGATTACAGGCAACACACCACCACTCCCCGCTCACTTTTTATACTTTTGTAGTGATGGGGTTTTGCCAGGTTGGCCAGGCTGGTCTCAAACTCTTGACCTCAAGCGATCCACCCACTTCCACCTACTGGGATTATAGGCGAGAGCCACCATGTCTGGCCATAATTCTCTGATTTATTTTCTTTCCTGTTCAATCTCGTGTTTCTACTCCTTTAGGAATAGTCTTACTTGGGAGATTGCCTCAGCTTTACTTCCAGCCTTCTGTGGAGACTTGAGTTTTATTAGGATTATTTTGAATCTTCAGTTTTTTTTTTTTTTTTTCTTTTTTTTATTTTTTGAGACGGAGTCTCGCTCTGTCACCCAGGCTGGAGTGCAGTGGCCGGATCTCAGCTCACTGCAAGCTCCGCCTCCCAGGTTCACGCCATTCTCCTGCCTCAGCCTCCCGAGTAGCTGGGACTACAGGCGCCCGCCACCTCGCCCGGCTAGTTTTTTGTATTTTTTTAGTAGAGACGGGGTTTCACCGTGTCAGCCAGGATGGTCTCGATCTCCTGACCTCGTGATCCGCCCGTCTCGGCCTCCCAAAGTGCTGGGATTACAGGCTTGAGCCACCGCGCCCGGCCGAATCTTCAGTTCTTTCTTGCCCTCGGCACGTTCTTTTTTGCAGCCACCCATTCTCGGATAGCGCACGTGTCTCTTATCTCCTGAGATGAGCATGGGCTTGTCTTTCTTCGATTTGTTCCTGGCGTTGTGTTTGATTCCCTTCTCTGGAGCGTGTTGCCGCCTTTCTCATTGGAGGTTTTCGTCGGCTGTCTGGTGATCCCATCTGCCTGTGTGTGGTGGGAATCAGAACCAGCCGGCCTCAGAGGCTGGATGCGTGCGCCCAGGATGGGGCCCGAGGGGCTTCAGAGCAGGTGTCTGAGTGTGGGCAGCAGCCCTTTGCCTGTGAACCCCGTAGAACGTGTGGGTCAGTCGGTCTCTTCTGGGTGGTCAGTGTCCCGGCCTTCACTCTTGCCCACGTCTGTCCCCTGGGGCTCTGGGAGGTGAGCGCGAAGGGGCTAGGTGGCCCTCTCCTCAGTGGGTATTTGGCATCCCCGAGACAGGGCCTCTCGGCTCCGTTTCCCCAGAGCCTTCTGCTGGCCTGGAGTTTGGGGCTGAGGATGCATTGGGGAGGTCCTGCTTCTCTTTGGAAAGACATTTGACAGCTCCCCTCACCACCTTGGCCTTCAGCTGCCTGGCCCAGTTTGGTCTTCGGAAGGTCCTGGCACCTCTCGGGCTTCTCTGTGGCTGGCGTGTTTGTTCCCCGGCCTCTAGTCCCCAGATTTCCTTGTCGTCTCTCCGCGGCTGCCTTCTCTACTTACCTGTTGTCTTTGTCTTAGTGGGTTCATGGTTATTAAATATCTTTTTCTTGTCATCGTAGAGAGGTTTGGAGGTGAGTGAAATGCCTGTAGATGTGTGTGTTAGTCTCCATGTTTGTCTGCCACATTTGTGGCAAGGTGTGTGTGCGTGTGTGTGCCTGTGTGTGTGTGTGCATTCATACATCCACCCTTACCTTGGCACCCAGAGGATATGCATCTACTGTTAGCTGTTTGGGGTATTTACTTTTCATCTTTTTCATTTAGTCTTTTAAAAATATTCACAGGTAGTGCACAGACACTCTCTCATTAGATTTAGTGAGTATTGATTTATTTCTCTCCACTTCATTAGTGCTGTAATGAATTTTTTTAAGCCAGGTGTGGTGGCTCCTACCGTAGTCCCAGCCACTCGGAGGCTGAGGCAGTAGGATTGCCTGGACCTGGGAGTCAGAGGCTGCAGTGAGCCGGGAGCAAGCCTGTGAATAGCCACTGCACTGCAGTGGGCCGCGTGGCATAGACCCCATTTCAATTAAACAAAAAAATAGCAACAGATAAAACCAAGAAAAAAGAGAAACCCTTTTTTCCATTTATGGTGGTTTTAGAGCGTGGAGGCTCTTGGTTCCCGTGTTGGCTTCCCGAAGGGTTGTACCAGTCGCCATGGAATGGTTGCCGATGACCATGTCCTTCCTGTCATCCTTAGTGAAATGGAACAGTGGCCACGCACTCGTGAGGCCACGCGTGTCTCCCTGTGGGAAGTGAAGTGTCTGCACCTGTGTGCATTCCCTTGTCTGTGCCTGGCCCGGGCATAGCAGATGTGGTCTGGCCTCCTGGCAGATGACAACCTGGCTGTCTGGTGGCCTTGGCTCATTTTGCTGGGATCTGCCTCATTGCCTTTGTCATCTGCCTGGGCATATTGGCACTCAAGAAACAGGCAGTCGGTCACCTTCCTTTCCCCACTCTTGTTCTTGATGATTTGCATGAGTGATTTACGCAGTCCGAGCAGAGAGCCTTTAATTCCTGAAGGTGGGTGGCATGGCTGTCACTGAGTGGACCCCTGACCACATGCAGCTGTCCTCTTTGTCACCTTGCCTGACGGAAGCCCTGCGACCGTGTGCTAACCTGTGTGTTTGGTGTGTGCAGGACGGCACCCTGAGGCTCTGGGAGTACAGGAGCGGCCGCCAGCTGCACTGCTGTCACCTGGCCAGTCTACAGGAGCTGGTGGACCCCCAGGCCCCCCAGGTAGTTGCTTCTGTTCACTCCTGGGCGACTGAGTGCTTGTAGGCACCTGCAGTCGCTTGACTTGAGTGAAAAGGCACTTCGCCATTGGAAACGTTTGCTCTCAATGCCAGACTTCTTCCTGTGTGAGGGAAATCTCATATTTCAAATTCTGAAGGTGGCTAGTCACGTCAGTGGGAAATAGTTTGTCTCACCGTTGCATGCAAACAGTTAACGTACAGGAAGACCTCTAATCCTTTTCTGAAGTGGAAGGAGTAGAAGTGCTTGAGCATGCACCTTTGTGGGTCTGCCAGCCAGGCGGGGTAGGGGTGGGACCAGGCCCACTCCAGCATTCTCCGGCCAGCTTGGAGCAATCTCATGATGCCCTGAAAGCCCAGGCCTTGGTGAAGTTTCCCACCAAATGGTCTGTTCTGTTTCCTAGAGAACTGTGTGGTGTGGCCTCTGCCCCCTGCCAGGCAGCCGTGTAAGAGAGGACCAGGCCTTTTCCTCCATGCTTCACATGGACTCAGGTTCCTGGAAGTTTCCTTCATTTAAAAAAAAATTTTTTTTTTTGAGATGGAGTCTCACTCTTGCCCAGACTGGAGTCCAGTGGTGCTATCTCGACTCACAGCAACCTCCCCCTCAGGCTCCTGAGTAGCTGGGATTAAAGGCGTGAGCCACTGTGCCCGGCCTCTTCTTCATTTTTACTATTTCCTCTGCCAGGAAGTGTGGGAGCTCCCAGGGCAGTGGTGTGTGTAGCTCTCGTCTCTTCCTTTCCCTGTGTCCTCCGCTCCCTCCTCTCCTCACTGTCTGACCCATTTTGTTGGCTTTGGAGGCTGTCACAGGCCCTGTAGGGAGTGCCAGAGCCACTGGGGGGCTTTTGTCATCTGCATGGGAAACAGGGAATCAGCTACCCTCCTTTCTCTGCTGATTCCAGAACGTTCCAGCGCTATTTCCTCTTCCTTGGTATGTGGGGGCGTGGGCGTCCTTCGGTTTTGCTCTTGTTGGATCAGAGCGCCCAGCGTCGGGCCCCTGCAGCTGGCGTGAAATTAATGGGCTGCTTCTTTCAGAGGTTTGCTGCGTCCAGGATTGCGTTCTGGTGCCAGGAGAACTGCGTGGCGCTTCTGTGCGACGGGTAAGCTGCGGCGGCACCTCTATGGCCTCCGGTTCTGCAGACCTGCAGGGGGAAGAGTTAGGGGGTTGGCCACTGGCCCACGTCCTTAATGAAGATGTCCTGGACAGTGGTGGTGTTGGTCTAGCACCTCCCCCTGAGAATGTCACTTTTGATGACTGCTGCTGCGTGAGGGTGGGGGCTCCTCTCAGCCAGCGCTCTGCAGCCTGACGTTGAACTCCCCTGGCGTAAAGAGCATCAGCAGCCTCTGCCTGGCCTTCTGAGATGACAGACTTTCCCCTGGGCCAGTCGCGGTGGCATCACCTCATTCCCTGCTCAGGGCTGGTTGGATGGGACCCCCCTGGGGTTGGCGGTGCTGACAAGGTGGGTTTAGGGGTGGAGTGCAGTTCTGCTGCTTCTTCCCGAGCAGCCTCTGTGTGTCAGGAAAGGTATTCTATTTGGTGCTTTCGGCACTTTGCATCTTGTCCTTATGACAACTTGGGGAGGTCTCTTAGCTCGTTCTAGAAGCACGCAGATGTGAGAGGAGAGCCTGTGTCTGAGCCCAGGGCAGGCGTCCTCCCGCCCTGCCCGCCTGTACCGTGTGGTTATCTGTTGCTGCACCATGAGCCTCCCCAGAGCTTAGGACTTAAACCATGAGCGTGCATCACCCCATGGTTTCCCCAGCGCTGGCACTTGGGAGTGGCGCAGCTGGAGCTTTTAGCGCAGGCTCTCCTGAGGTGGCCCCAGTGAGGGCTGCGCCGTCTGGGGTGCTGACTGCAGAGTGGTGACTGTGGGCCTGCAGTCCTAGTAATCGTGCTCTCTTTCTTCATGGCAAGCACTCCTGTGGTCTACATCTTCCAGCTGGACGCCCGCAGACAGCAGTTGGTGTACAGGCAGCAGCTGGCGCTCCAGCACCAAGTGTGGGACGTGGCTTTCGAGGAGACCCAGGGCCTGTGGGTGCTCCAGGACTGCCAGGAAGCACCCCTGGTGCTCTACAGGCCTGTGGGCGGCCAGTGGCAGGTGAGACTCGGGCACCTTCTTCATGTCCTGTGCTCTGCTGTTCCATAAGCCTATGGGTGACCAGTGGCAGGTGAGACTCAGCACCTTCCTGATGTCCTGTGCCCTGCCGTTCCATAAGCCTGTGGGCAGCCAGTGGCAGGTGAGATTTGGTGCCTTCCTGATGTCCTGTGCCCTGCTGTTCCATAAGCCTGTGGGTGGCCAGTGGCAGGTGAGACTCGACACCTGCCTTATGTCCTATGCCCTGCCTTCCATAAGCCTGTGGGCGACCAGTGGCAGGTGAGCCTCGGCACCTTCCTGATGTCCTGTGCCCTCCTGTTCCACGAGCCTCGGGGTGTGGGGCGGCAGCTGTGGTTTTTGGGTCCAAACATGAGCCTTTTTCAACTCAGCCACTTCTGGGGCCCAGGGTCTGTGTCCTGAGGGGCAGTGGTTGGGGCTTCCACTGTGGGTGAAGGGAGCGGGTGCCTGGCTGGCTTATCCCGTGTGGTGATGTCTGTAGCAATTCTTTTTTCAGGAGAGTGTGTGCCCCCCACACCACACTTAGTGATGAAGTTGGCGCTCAGTGTGGCTAGGGTGTGTGAGACTAACACTTGCAGGCTGGGTTAGCACAGCCTCGGGCCTGGGGCACGGGCTGAGCCTTGTACCTTGTCTGTGTCGCTCCTGGTAATGTGGGAGCAATGCCCCTGCCCGCCGTGTCTCACGGGGTTGCTGTGTAGTTGAGTGGAGTAGGTGCCCATTTACTAAAGCTCATTTGAGCACTTTGGAAGCACTTTCTTTTTTTTTTTTTTTTTTTTTTTTGAGACTGAGTTTGACTCTTGTTGCCCAGGCTGGAGTGCAGTGGTACGATCTTGGCTCACCACAACCTCCGTCTTCTGGGTTCAAGTGATTCTCCTGCCTCAGCCTCCCGAGTAGCTGGGACTACAGGCATGCGCCACCACACCCGGCTAATTTTGTATTTTTAGTAGAGACGGGCTTCTCCATGTTGGTCAGGCTGGTCTCGAATTCCCAACCTCAGGTGATCCACCCACCTTGGCCTTCCAAAGTGCTGAGATTACAGGCGTGAGCCACCGCACCTGGCCTGGAAGCACTTTTAAGCCATCTAGCTTTTTTTACCTGAGAAGTGGCGGGCCACATGATGTCCCCAGTGGGTGCCTGTTGCACCTGCTGGAACCCTGAGGTTGATGAGCTGGGTGTGAAGAGCTCACCCTGGCATCATGGGCCACCTGTGGGTGCTGCCTCCCCGGGTCTCCATGGAAGGCGAATGGGGGTCACCAGGCACCAGGCGGGGACCTCCCCTGCAAGCCTCTGTGGCCAGTGTGTGTTGCGTCCTGGTGCTGGGTTTCCAGGCCTGCCTCTTTCTGATGAAGGTTTTCCGTTTGTCACCTGCAGTCTGTTCCTGAGAGCGCCGTGTTAAAGAAAATCTCTGGTGTTCTTCGTGGGAACTGGGCCATGCTGGAAGGTGAGAGCACAGGTGCAGGCTGCCCTTGGGGGTCACACCCAGCGCGGTCCCCAGAGAAAGCAGAAGCACACACTGTGACCCGCCCGAGGGACCCGGTGTGCAGATAAAGAGGGAGGGTAAGCGTGTGTACCCATCCAGAAGGCGGGCCGGGGCAGGAGGAGGGTGGCGCACAGCAGAAGGAGGACCCCCCCATGGGAGTCAGGCTAACGAGAGCCATGCAGGAACCAGGGGCTCAGGGTCTGAGCAGCATCCCCCACTCACCACCTGCCTTCAGAGTTGGCATTGAAGGTCCCCAGGGCAGGGCTGGCACCTGGTGGTTCCCAGAGGGAGCGGGCGCTGTGCTGCCTTGGGCCTGGTCCATGGTGTTGAGGGAATTGATCCCACTACAGCGTGCGTCAGCAAGTGCAGGACCCCACTGGGAGGTCAGGTGGGGGTCCAGCCAGAGGCGTGGGGGTCTTCAGGAGGCTGAGCAGGGGCTGGATGGTCACTGTCCTGACGGGAACATTCAGCTGAGGGGAGGGAATCTGGTCAGCAACTTGTGTGGCTGCGGCTGCAGGAAGGAGAGCAGTCGGGCTGAGGGAGGAGCTGGACGAACATTTTCGGGGGACACGGCGCACTGTAATTCTGGGTGTGCCATTGCGCCAGCACTGCGCTGTCTTGGAGGCGATGGTGTCTGCAGGATGGGTTAGCCCAGCACGGAATCCTGGTACCTCATTCACGACAGGAAGTTGCTGCTCTGAGGAAGTCTTGCAAAGCCAGACCCGCTGCAGTGAGCACTGAGGTTCCTTGGAGCTCCGGAGGGAATCAAACGCAGGTCGGAGGAATTGCCGCTGACGGTGGCCCGACCGCCTTCTGCCAAGCTTCCTGAGTGGTGGTGGCGCACTGGGTCTGCCTCTGAGGCTTCTCTCCCTCCTGCTTTGCTTAGGATTTTGAGGGTTGAGACAGGCAGGGTTGGGCCCCCGCAGTGTGGTTGGTATCTGCTTTAGGAACACTCCGAGTGGGCCTGTCACCGGCTGTGTCAGGGACTGCAGGCGGCAGTGCTCATGGCTGGGCATCTGCAGTGCTCATGGCCCCCGTGCTCTAGGCCACAGGTAGCCTGGACCTGTTTAGTGTCACCTTGCACAACATTCTCAGTCCAAAGCCCGGGCTCGCTCTCCTGAGACGTTTCATAGATAGAGTGGCACGTTCCCCGCGCAGACTTGGGGGCCTTGTTGGGAGAGGGACGGGGGAGGGCTGCTGCTTGAGTGTCCCACAAGCAGCAGAGTCACTGGAGGGGCGGGGTGGCTGCGCCACCTGCCGGATGGATGGGCTTCAGGCCATCGCTGGTGCGTGAGTTACCGGCTGGGCCTGTGGTTTCCTGGCCAGGCTGAGGCCGTCTCTGTGTGCCTGTGGTCAGTCATTGCCCCCCAATCCTTGGCATTTAGATAAAGTAGATGATATCCATGTCCATTCCCTGTGGCTGCAGAACATGTTATCCCACACTCGATGCCTTAAAGCACCCCACCCTGAGCGTCTCACTGTTGCTGTGGGTCAGGGGTCTGGACTCCGCTGAGCTGTGTCTCTGCAGGTGGCCACCTCAACTTCACCAGGCAGGGCCTGACCTCGCTCAGTCCGGGTTGTTGGCAGGACAGGGGGCCTCTCTGGCTCTTGGCCAGAGGCCGCTGCTTCCAATCCCTGGCCACCTGGGCTGCTTCACTGGGCGGCGCATGGTGCAGTAGTGGCTTTCTCTGGGTGCATGAGCAGAGAGTGCTGGCAGGGTGGAGGCCCAGCCTTGGTGCCCTGGTTTCCGATACATTCTTTCGTCTTTGCCCCGTTCTGTTAGGAGGCAGTCCTCAGGTCCAGCCAGGGTGTGGGTGCCAGGAGGTGGGTACCATGGGGAACCATCCCAGAAGATGCCCTCCATGCTCCACCAAGGACTCCGGGTGTCACAAAGTAACTCCCGGCTGCAGGGGGTCCGCTGTGGCGGCCGAGTCCCATGTTCCTGCCGCACCTGGCACCTGTCCTTGTTCCCCCATCACAGGCTCTGCTGGTGCGGACGCCAACTTCAGCAGTCTCTACAAGGCCACGTTCGACAACATGACCTCCTACCTGAAGAAGAAAGAGGAGAGACTGCAGCAGCAGCTGGAGAAGAAGCAGCGGCACCGGAGTCCCCCGCCCGGGCCCAACGGACAGGCCAAGAAGATGAGGCCCGGGGAAGCGACCTTGAGTTGCTGATTGTGGCGGTCAGTGGTGCCTCTCACCTCAAATTAGGAAAAGCTTTTTCATTTGTTCCCCTGCATCCTGGCATCTCCCTTCAAGAAGGAAAAGGTGAGGTCAGTTGTGACCAGCTCAGAGGACGGGACTGTCCCCTGGGCTCTAGAAAGAACATGCTGTGTCACCAGCACAGGCTCTTGCTGGGTGCCTGTGCCCCCTTTCTGGTAGAAGGGAAGCCAGACCAGTGGAGTGGAAACTCTCGAAGCGCTTCCTTTTCACGTTGGAGGCTGCGTGCGAGCCTGTGGTGGCGGCAGCTGTGTTTCTGCTGTTCTCATCTGCCCTTCATGTCTGCTGCGTCTTCCTCTAGGAGCATCTGTGGGCCGGTGTTCCTGGCACGGTGGACTTTTTCATGTTGTTCACGCCGTGTCAGCGTCCAGGTGATGCGCTGCCCCGCAGTAGCTGCTCGCCGCACAGGCTGTTGAAACGCAGCATGAACGCTTCAGCCCGCCCCAGCCCCAGCCCCAGCCATACCCCTGTGCTCAGGAGCTGCTCCTGGAGAGTGGCTCCCCTGTGGGAAGTGAGAAATGTGTTTCGGAGTCGCAGGGAGCTCTGTCCGGCAGCGCTGGGGCAGACGGTGAACTTGTTTCAGGAAGTGTGAGCACACGGGCCCGGCTGGCACCCGGTTTACAGGGAGGTGATTGAGGACGTCGTCGTGATTTGATTTGACCTTGGCACACACTGCAGAGCCGCAGGGATGTTGCTGAATTTCAGTCACCAGTCAGCAAGGATGAACCTTTGCAACCTCCTGGAATGTTTAGCAGCAACATAATGTACCAAGCAAAACGCCTGGGTGCCTGCACTGTGTGTGAGTGAGGTGCGCACTGCGTGAATTGGGAAGAGGCTTCTGCAATGGGCAGGCTTTTGGGTACATCACATAATTCGTTCAGGCCGGCTCCTGCCTGCTCTCCAGTGATGAAGTCTCCACACAGGAACAGGTTCATGCTGGCGATGACTTTGATGTGGGGTATCGCTGGGGACTGAGAATCCTTTTGTGGATCAAAAGCTGGAATGCTTCAAATTTTTCATAAGTGCCTTGTTTTCCTTTTAACACTGATCTGGAAACAGTGCTGTCTGCAAAGCTGAGGCCCACTCCTCTCTGCTGGGGATCAGGGGTTTTAGAAGGCAGGGGCCACGCTGGACCACCATCCTGTACGAGCAGCCTGGTCTCCTTCACGCTGCTGGGGCAGCTGGCGCAGGGCACGCTCTCTCGTTCATAATCTGCTTTCAAAGTCTTGGTTTTAGGAGAGGTTCAGGTTTGCCTTGCTGGCATCTTCACCTAAGATAGGGGCTGGCAGACAGGCCCATGCGCTGCATCCCGCCCGCAGCCTGATAGATGGCCTGGGAATGGCTTTTTTACGTTTTAAAAATGGTTGAAAACAAATTAAAAATATATTTCGTGACATGAAAATCATGAAATTCACATTTCATTGTCTGAGAATAAGCTTTTATGGACGCAGCCATGCCTGCCTGTCCACGTCTCATCTGTGGCTGCTTTGGGCTACGGCCGCAGAGCGGAGGGGCCTGGACTGAGACCGAATGGCCTCCCCACAGGGCCGCGTCTTTCCATGAGGACTGCAGGGCTTCTCCGAGGCTCTGCTTCCTCCCCAGCGGTGCCGGCTTCCTGCTATTCCTCAGCATCCTGCCTTGGTCCTGTGTTGGTCCCTCTGCCGGTAGCCGTTTGTGTGTCTCAGTGGATGGTGCAGCCGCCTTCTTGCTGGTACCTTGACTGATAGACTGGTTCCTGTTCACCTGCCCGAAGTCTCCCGGAAATACCTCGTACACTTGTGTGGGTGGAACCCAGCTCCGCATGTGTTTAGGGTTCTGTCTCTTGCCCCTTCACCCAGAACAGCAGTACCCACCGCCTTTCTGTCCGCTGTGACTGCCTCGCAGCTGGGTCTGTTCTGTGAGACATCGCCACCCTGATTGCCATCTGCGAGGATCTCACGCCTTCAATTTCATCTGCTCCCTTCCATTATTTTTTAGTTTCTGTGTATTCTACTTTTGGGACATTCATTCCTTGGACTTTGTTCTACCTCTTTAATTAAAAAATGTGGTCATTGTATTTTTTTTTTTTTGAGACAGAGTCTTGCTCTGTTGCCCAGGCTGGAGTGCAGTGGCGCGATCTCGGCTCACTGCAAGCTCCGCCTCACTGGTTCAAGCCATTATTCTACCTCAGCCTCCCAAGTAGCTGGAATTACAGGCACCCACCACCACGCCTGCCTAATTTTTGTATTTTCGGTAGAGATGGGGTTTTGCCATGTTTGCCAGGCTGGTCTCCAACTCCTGACCTCAGGTGATCCTCCCGCCTTGCCCTCCCAAAGTGCTAGGATTATAGGTGTCAGCCACTGCACCCAACCTGTTGTATTTAATTCTAAGCACTTTCTTCGAGACTGTCTCACACTGTCACCCAGGCTGAAGTGCAGTGGTGTGATCTCGGCTCACTGCAGCCTCAACCTCCCAGGCTCAAGCAGTCCTCCCACCTTGGCCTCCCAGAGTGCTGGGATTACAGGCATGAGCCACTATGCCCAGCCCCTCTTTCTCCATTTTGCTTACAGTATGCGTACTGTACATCTGAAAAGTGTGTGTGAAATACTAGAACTGGGATTTCAGCAACTGAATGCACGTGTGTGACTACCGATGAGAAGCAGGACACTTAGCACCTGCTGAGAAGCCCCCATGCCCATGTTCCCTTCTAGGCACTGCACACGCTTGCTGGCCGGCCTGACCTCAGTTTCCCTCTGTTGCTCTGGCTGCTTCTGCTTCACCCTCTGAGGCTCATCCCCCTTGTTGCTTGTGGTTGTGGATTGCTCATTCTCAGTGCTATGCCAAGTACTCCATTATGTGAAAATTCACAGCGCGTTCATTCTATTATTGATGGGCGTTTGGGTAGTTTCCACAGTTCAGCTGTTAGGAATAGTGCGGTGATGAACATGCTGGCACCTGTTTTCTGTTTTTTGTTTGTTTGTTTGTTTGTTTTAATTTTTAGAGACAGAGTCTCGCTCTGTTGCCCAGGCTGGAGTGCAGTGGTGTGACCTTGGCTCATTGCAACCTCAGCCTCCTGGGCTCAAGTGATCCTCCCACCTCAGCCTCCTGAGTAGCTGGGACTGCAGGTGTGTGCCAGCATGCTGGCTAATTTTTGTAGTTTTTGTAGAGATGGTGTCTTGCTCTGCTGCCCAGGCTGGTCTCGAACTTCTGGCCTCAAGCAGTCCTCCTGCCCTGATTTCCCAAATCACTGGGATTACAGGCACGAGCCACCGCCCCCAACTAGCATCTGTCTTCTGGAACATATGTGAGCAATTTCTGTTGGGCGTGTACTTGCGCGTGGAATTGCTGACTCTCAGTTATGCACGTTTCTCTTAGAAGATCCTGCCAGTCCTTCATCCCAGACCCCGACCCCAGCGTGGAAAACGCAGTGCATCCTCATGCCTCGTGTTCGCGGCTGTGATGGCTTATGATCGACTCGGAAGGCCCACAGTGTGTGGTGTGGAGTTTTGCAGGGGGCCGACCTGCGGTTCCTACAGACTGGTGTAGGAGCCAGTGACGCTGCCCACCTACGATCCAGACCTAACCTTGATCCTGTTCTCCGAGGCCACCTTACCAAAAGCTTGGGTCACCCAGTCTTAGATCACTCACCCTGGGGGAAACCTGCCGCAAGGTCACGAGGGCACTCAGCCAGCCTACAAAGGGTACCATAGCAGAGAACTGAGGCCTCCTGCCAGCAGCCAGTAGCAGCTGACCAGCCACGAGGGCCCCTCCGGGAAGGAGAGCTTTCTGTGTATCTTCTGCACCCCGTATATGTTGACGTGATACGTTTTTCTTTCTGGTTTCCCTTGTGATTTCTTTGGTCCGTGGGTTATTTGGAAGTATGGTTTAATTTCCAAACATTTAGGGTTTTCCTCCAGAATTGGTTGTTTCTGGTTTCTGGTTTTAATTCCATTGTGGTCTCAGAATTTACTTTGCTGACTTCCCTCTGTTTAGATTTGTTGAGCCCTGTTTTGTGCTTCATGGTTGGGGGATGACGATTGCATGTGCACGTGCAGATGTGTGTGGCCCCCACACGGTGTCTCCAGCTATCCCTGTCTTGCCTCTCCGTGCCCAGCGCACCCTTCTCAGCCCTGCTGTGTGACCCTGGAGCTGGGCCCTCCCTGTGCCCTCCTTTGCAGGTTGGCACAGTGTTTGGCTCTCACTGGAAGGAACTGGAGGGACTCCACAGGAGGGAGGGCCTGCCCTCCTGGTTCCAGTGTGCTTGCTTTTCCTGGCTTCCATGGTGCGTGCCTGCCAAACTCACGGTGGGGGGGGGGGGGGGGGGCGGGGGCTCTCAGTGACAGTCTCCAGGAGTTTAGCGACACCCAGGTTCATTCATCATGGTGGGAAGGATTCCTGCTAAGCTTCCTTGTCTTTGTCCAGCTCCCAGGGGGTCTGCCTCCCTCCTGCCCCAGGGAGGGCTTCTGGGTGAGGCTCACTAGCACTCCTGCCCCGGGTTTCCTGCTCTCAGGCCTTGGCCTGCTGCACCTCGGCCAACTGCACCACCTGGCACATCATAGCCCCACTCAGGTCAGAGCTGCGTCTCAGCCGACGTGGGGTTCCGAGGTTCTCACGGGGATCCAGACTCAATGCTTGTAGGTTTGTTGTCTCAGTCCTGGAGGTGGAGGTTCTCCCGAGGTCTCAGCGCCCCTGTTCTTGGAAGTCTCTCTACATGTTAGTGGAACCCTCTGTTCCTTTTGAATCATTCTTCGTGTTAAATGTTTCTGTCTCTTGACTGATACATGATGTATCAGTCATCATGTAAGTATTCTGTGGCTGGTTTTGATTTTTTTCTCTTTATCCCTGGATTTCTGTAATTTGATAAGCTTTAGGGTATGTGTGTGTGTTCTGGGGTTTGTCAAGATTAGTAGGATTTGTCATTTTTATGCAATTTGGAAATATTCCAGCTATTCACAGACTCCTACCCTGCCTCCTACAGTCCCAGGTACTCGAATGGGCTGCTTGCTCTGGACTCATGGGTCCGTGAGTCTCTGCTCACCTTTTTCAGTTTGCGTTTCATTTTCAGTAGATTCTGTTTTCACGTCTTCAAGCTCACTGATCTTTCTTTTAAGCTGCTGTTACGCCGTGGCCGTTTTCCGTATAAGCCATTGTATTTTCTCATCTCTATAAATTTGGTTTTGGTATTTTAAAAAATGTCTTCCAGGTAGGCTGGTGCTCACACTGGTGATCCCAATACTTTGGGAGGTTGAGGCAGGGGGATTGCTTGAGCCCAGGAGTTTGAGACTAGCCTGGGTAACACAGTGAGACTTCATCTTTAAAACAAATTTAAAAAGCTAGATGCTGTGGCTCACGCCTATAATCCCAGCACTTTGGGAGGCTGAGGCCAGTGGATCACGAGGTTAGGAGGTCAAGACCAGCTTGGCCAATATGGTGAAACCCTGTCTCTACTAAAAATATAAAAAATTAGCCGGGCACAGTGGTGCACTCCTGTTGTCTCGGTTATTTGGGAGGCTGAAGCAGAAGAATCGCTTAAACCTGGGAGGCAGAGGTTGCAGTGAGCCAAGATTGCGCCACTGTACTCCAGCCTGGGCGACAGAGCAAGACTCCGTATAAAAAAATTAAAAAAAAATTAGCCAGGTGTGATGGCACATGCCTGTAGTCCCCAGCTGCTCGGCAGGCTGAGGCGAGAGGATCACTTGAGCCTGGGAGTTTGAGGCTGCAGTGAGCCATGATCACACCACTGCATTCCAGCCTGGGTGACAGAGTGACTATCTCAAAAAAAAAAAAGCACACCAGTGTCTTCCATTTCTCTTCTAATCATCATCATGCTTTAAAAAAATACCCTTGGGAAAAAAAAAATACCCTTGAGCATATGGAGCAAATTTAAGATAATTGTTCCTTTTCTGCTAATTCATTGTCACTGTCATATCTAGGTCTGTTTCTGTCGACTGTGGACCACTTACGTGCAATCTGTCGGCCGAAGATGAGCTTACTGGGATGTAGCTCCATCGTAAGTCAAGGAGCATCTGTGATTTGTCCTCTGCTTGTGGGATATGTTTTTCTGCTACTGAGTCTGTCTAGTAAATTTTTGATTATGAACATGTGGAGATTTACATTGTTGAGTGCGAAGTTTTGTTACGTTCCTTTAAAGAATATTACACTTTCTGGCAGGCTGTTAAGCCCCATGTAGATTAATTTGGTCTTTTTCAGGTTTGTTTTAAGCTCACTAGAGTGAGGCTGGAGTGGCCTTTCCTTGGGATGATTTAGTCCTTCCAAGGTGTGACCCTAGAATCCTGTGTATTCAGAAGTGTCTGCACACTGGCTGGAGGGACGAGGGTGATTTCTGTGCAAGGCGCAGGAATTGTTTGTCTTACCGTCGGGGGATTGTTCTTTCCTCAAAAGCTACTCTTTGGCGTCCTGGGGTTTTACAGAACGTGTAGGTCGGTGTTCATTCGAAGACCCTGATGGGACCCTGGTGCGTGTTTCTCTCTGTCTGTGCGGCTCCCCTCCCCTCTGCGGGTATTCTGTCCCAAATTCTAGCTGCCTTCGCCTTACCTATACCAGGGAGGCCAAGGGGCCTGCTCAACCCACTCCCCTTCCAGACAGGGTGCAGACAGGGGCCCTCCCATCTCCTGGACGGCCGCGGCCCCTGTGCAGAACTTCTGCAAGGGCACCTCGCAGTCTGGGGGCCTCTTCCCCAAGGAGTCCCCGGTGGTGACTGTATTGCCTCAGGCTCACTGTGCACCAGGCAGGTCACATTGATGCTGCCTGAGGGGCAGGGGTTACCACCCGGTGGTTCAGGTGAGAAGCCCGAGGTCCAGGTGAGGAGTGTTTGGCTGCCCATGCGGTGTTTGGACAGTATGCCAGCCCCTGCCAGGAGGCCCAGCTTCTCCAGCCCAGCCCACGCCCCCCAGGAAATGTCCCAGTTTACTTCCCTGGGGCAAAGGCCCTTGGCTGGCTGAGCGTCCCCTCTCCCAGCACTCGGAGGCACCTACAGTTGCTCGTTCATTTACTGCTGGGAGTGGAAACTCATACGCTGAGCGGCAGTGATGCTGCGGAGCTGACACCAAACCCCACACCCGCCTGGTCACCTGCTTCACCGAGGGCCTCAGCCCTCTGGGGTCAGGCGGCCATAGGGGTCCTGCCTATGTGGGATATCCATTCTGTGGCCCTGCTCAGGATGGCACACATGGCGGGGACTGGCCCTGGGGTCGAGGCATGGGCTCAGCCACCACCCTGCAGGGATGCAGCCAGGGACCTCTTCCCGGCTGAACCATTTGGACCAGAATCGCACAGCAGCACCCGCTCCCCTACAGCAAGACCTCACCCAGGGGTCCCCACGGAGGAGGCAGGGAAGCTTGAGAGTCCCAGAGGAGTGTGGAGTATGCACCATGCTACACACACGTGCATCATACATGTACGTACGCATGTGCCACACCACATCACACCATACATGCACAGACACCCACCACACCATACTACACTGCACACACTCGTGCACCATACATGCACACCCACACACCACACATCACACATGCACATTCCACACCATACATGCACACAACCACACCATGCTACACTACACTATACACATGCACCATACATGTACTTACACATGTACCACACCACATCAGTTGTACACACTCCACACCATACACGCACATACCATACCACACACTATACACATGCACCTTACATGTACATACACAGGTACCACATCATGCATTCGTGTACCACACATCCACATACACATGTGCCACTAAACTCACGCACCATACATGCACATTCACGTGCCGCACCACACCACACTACACACACGCACCATACATGCACATACACTCATACATGGCACACATACACCATACACACAGGCACACACCACATATGCCACACAACACACACATGCACACACCATAAATGCACACATGCACAACCACAACACATCACATATGCACATTCCTGCACCATATATGCATATATTCATACACCACACATATTCATACAGCACACATCACATCACATCACAGTACACCACACCATGTATGCACTTATGCACCATATGTGCACATACACTCACATACATACACTCACACCACACATACCCTCACTACATACATGCACACAAACATCACATATGCACACTCGCACCATATGTGCATTGTGCACATACTCATACACCACATTACACTGTACACACGCCACACCACATGTGTACACATGTCCACTCGTGCACAGACACCATACAGATAAAGTACACACCACATATACCACACACATTATACCACATACTACACCACACACAAACCATACATGCACATGCATACACACAAATACCATACCATCCCACTCACACCATACATGTACATACACACCCTACACATGCATACATGCACACAGCATCAAATACACAGACACACCACACATGTACATGTGGTACACAAACATGTACCACACTGCATACAGCTATGCACACACAAACACACCAGACCACTTACATCATACATGCACACACACATTACACTATATAGACACCATACAGACACACACCACACCACATACACGCCACATAGATATGCACATACACAAATACCACATCATACTATTTACACACACCATATATGCACGCACACCATACAGACACACCACACGCTCATACACATGCAGAGTTGGTCTGGAGATGGAGTCACTGCAGCCAGCAGGGGTGGCGTGCAGACAGGAGGGCCTAACTCAGGCAGGCACGGCAGGTACACAGAGGTGGCCCCAGGAACCCTCCTCCTGCCCGGCCCCTCCCATCTACCCACCCACCACGTTTGGGGGTTGGGGACCTCCAGAGTAGATAGGGGCTTGCTTCCAACAGATATGGGAGAGGGCACCCATTAGGGAGAAAAACACAGAGGCCTTGGGAGTGAAAACTGACCGTGGAAAGCAACAGGAACACATTCTGCTAAGGAGCGGAATGAAAAACCCTGGAGAACAAATTCCTGAGCAAGAGAACGGAACGGAAGAGTCAGCCGAGGAGGGTAAAGAGATGGGAACAGGAAAGAAAACCTGTGGGACGAGATGTTGCTGTGTTGCTCAGGCTGGCCTCCAACTCTTGGGCTCAAGTTATCCTCGTATCTCAGCCTCCCGAAGTACTGGGATGATAGGCATGAGCCATCACACCCAGCCAGAAAGCAGAGGTTTTTTTTTGTTGTTGTTTTTTGAGACAGAGTTTCGCTCTTGTTGCCCAGGCTGGAGTGCAGTGGTGCGATAATGGCTCACTGCAACCTCAACCTCCCACGTTTAAGAGATTCAACCTCCCAGGTTCAAGAGAACCTCCTGAGTAACTAGAATTACAGGTGTCCACCATGCCTAGCTATTTTTTTGAATTTTTAGTAGAGACGGGGTTTCACCATGTTGGCCAGGCTAGTCTCGAACTCCTGACCTCAAGTGATCCGCCTGCCGCGGCCTCCCAAAGTGTTGGGATTACAGGCGTGAGCCACTATGCCTGGCCTTCATTTTGCCTTTAAAAATCTGCTTGGCTGGGCGCGGTGGCTCACACCTGTAATCCTAGCAGTCTGGGAGGCCGAGGTGGGTGGATCACCTGAGGTCTGGCCAACATGGTGAAACCCCATCTCTACTAAAATTACAAAACTGAGCCAGTTGTAGTGGTGTGTGTAGTCCCAGCTACTTGGGAAGCTGAGGCAGGAGGATTGCTTGAACCCGGAGGTGGAGGCTGTAGTGAGCCAAGATCGTGCCATTGCACTGCAGCCTGGGTGACAGAGACTCCGTTTCAAAAACAAACAAGCAAACAAATTTGACAGGAAACAGTCACACAGTTCAGAAAGGATTATGCAAACCAGAATCAATAGTGACCTGATGATTCCGGGTTCCTGACGGTTCTAAACCACGGAGGCTGAAGGTCCCAGCTAAACAATGACAGCACCTCGGGGAAGTGGGGGAGACGTGCAGTGGGCTGTGGAAGGAGGCCAGAAGGATGCAGGCCCTAGTCCAGGCTGCTGGTGATGAGAACTAAACAGGGTACAGGGCGACGAGCAAGTTCTGGAGCCCGAGGAGCAGCCGCGGCGCCAGCGCTGTGGGTGGAGGTCGCCGTCCCTCCTAAGGCGCAGCCAATGCATTTGGGACCTGGGAGAAGAGCCCGCGCCTCCCCAGTGGCCTCCCCGGGGTCTCGGGATCACCTGGCCGGGGAGGAGGCCTCGGCTCCTCCGCAGAAACCAGGGGTGGCCGCAGGGAAGCAGCGCCCTCAGGTGACTCGAGGATGAGTCAGAGGAGCCCCGAGAAGGACCTCGCCCATCCCCGCCGGACTCCATCCTCCTGGATTAGGTGCGGAACGGCCCAGGCCACCAGGACCCCCACGCGCAGCTCAGTCCGCGGGCTCTACCTTAAGGCCGGCAGCAGAGGACGGGGCCGAGGCCGGGGCGGGGCTGGGGCTGGGGCTGGGGCTGGGGCTGGGGCTGGGGCTGGCAGAGGGTGGGGAGGGCTCTCCGGGGAGGTCAAGGCCAGGGCTAGGCTTTTAGGGTCAGCCCTTTTTTCAGCCCTTTTCAGAGGGCTCCCCGGGGAGATGGGGAGGGGGGCGCTGTGAGCAGAGGGGCCCCGGGTGGAGAAGGTGCTGCAGGCCAGGGGTGGGGAGGGCAGCGGGGGCGGGGCAGAAACCCAGGTGGGGACTTGAGGTGGCCGAAGGGACCCTCGGGCTGCAGGGACAGGGGAGGGGAGCAAGGGGTATGGCTTGGGCAGGTGCCGGAAGATGGTGGGTGCCTTTTATTCTGAAGGGGGATGTGCTGCCCAGGGCAGTGGGACCTGGAATTACATTTTGAGATTTCCAGGACAGTTTCAGGTGGAGGCAGAGGCTGGGCACAGAGGAAAATGTGGCAGTGGCAGAGTGTGGGGTGAGAGCTGCGAAGAGAGGAGGTCACTGAGGTGGACAGTGGGTCAGAGAGAGGGACAGAGAGAGGAAGAGGGACAGAGAGACAAGAAGAGGGACAGGAGTTTCATAAACATCCTGGACGGGTTTGGCAGCCATCAGCATTGCCTTCCATTCATGGACCAAGCGCGGGTGCCCAGAAGAAGCCAGAAGCCAGCATGGAAGCCCAGGCCTCCCTGCCGCCACCCGGTGCTGGCTGAGCTGCAAATGGCTGTGCAGAACCCCCTCCACGCCCCACCCTGGTCTGGCCCGGACCACAGGGCCCTTTGGTTCTTTTTTTTTTTGAGATGGAGTCTCGCGCTGTCACCCAGGCTGGAGTGCAGTGGCACGATCTCAGCTCACTGCAAGCTCCGCCCCCCGGGTTCACGCCATTCTCCCCCCTCAGCCTCCTGAGTAGCTGGGACTACAGGCGCCGCCACCACGCCCGGCTAACTTTTTTGTATTTTTAGTAGAGACAGAGTTTCACCGTGTTAGCCAGGATGGTCTCCATCTCCTGACCTCGTGATGTGCCCACCTCGGCCTCCCAAAGTGCTGGGATTACAGGCGTGAGCCACCGCACCCGGCCCGGCCCTTTGGTTCTTTTCCCAGATCCTAAGTCTGAGAGTCCGACCCACACTCAGAAGCAGTGCTTGGTGGAGTCTGCCCTGAAGATGCACGTCCAACAAACACACACCCAAGGTTATTTGTTGTGCTTTGTTCACAAGGGAGCACTGTGCAGCTGTGACAGATGAGTGACAATGTGGGGTGGTTCCCACGACCCGCTGCTGAGCATGAAGGCAGGTGCAGATGTGTGTCTGCAGTGTGTGCCCTTCAGGTAAGAGAAATGGGGAGAGAAGCAGTTACTCGGGTGCCCTGGAGGAAGGAAGGATAAACCAGGACCTAAAGAGAGTGGTTGCCTGCGGGTGTGGATGGGAGTGGGGCAGAAAGAAGGAAACAGGAATGGAGTAGCAGGGATGGAGTGGGGCAACATTTTTCCAAGGAGACTTTCTGTGAAGTGCCCCATTCTTCGAATCACAGTGACATATCACAGCCCCCAAAATAAACAGTGAAGATCAACCAGGTTGTGGGAGGAATCCCAAATGGATAGAAACAGTAACAAGCAAACTTCACTGTTCAAAAATAAGTTCACCACCCTGAATTCAGGGTGAAGGAAAGAAACGAGTAACTGTGGGCCAGGGACGGTGGCTTACACCTGTAATTCCAGCACTTTGGGAGGCTGAGGCAGGATCACCTGAGGTCAGGAGTTCAAGACCAGCCTGGCCATCATGGCGAAACCGTGTCTGTACTAAAAATACAAAAATTAGCTGGGCATGGTGATGCACACGCCTGTAGTCCCAGCTACTGGCAAGACTGAGGCAGGAGGATGGCCTGAACCCAGGATGCGGAGGTTGCAGTGAGCTGAGACCACACTCCAGCCTGGGCTACAGAGTGAGACTCTATCTCAAAAAAAAAAAAAAAAAAAGTAGTAACTTTGGAAAACAGGATTGTGATGGATACCCTAAGTTTAAAGACAAAAAGAACTGGACAGAATACCGGAGATCAAGCTTGTCCAACTCGCAGCTTGTGGGCTGTATGCGGCCCAGGACAGCTTTGAATGCGGTCCAACACAAATTTGTAAACTTTGGTAAGACATCCTGAGATTTTTTTGCAATTTTTTTTTTTAGCTCATCAGTCGTCATTAATGTTAGTGTATTTTATGTGTGGTACGATACAATTGTTTCATGGTGGCCCAAGGAAGCCAAAAGACTGGACACCCCTGCTGTAGATCGTGAATGTTTTTCACACAGGGGTCGAGGCTAGCAGTTCTGAAATGTCTGTACACATGAGGATTGACCACACAGGGAAATCTAATCTAATCTACAGTGGACAGTGAGAGCCGGGGGAGGCCAAGGAAATTCACCTTTGGTGTTGGGTTGGCATCCGAGGTATCTGTGTAAACCCATGGTTTTTACCATGTGTGTATGCAGGTAGATACAGGAATAAATGCAGAAGTGTGCCTATGCTTGGGCTATTATGTATGCACATCTTTTCTAGGTCTTTAAGCTCGAAGGGCCTAGAAACGATGATGTCCCAGCCACAGTGAGCTCACCTTGCACTCAGATCTTCGTTTTCCAGCACTATTCTTTCTCTCTCTTTCTTTCTTTTTCTTTCTTTCCTTCCTTCCTTCCTTCCTTCCTTCCTTCCTTCCTTCCTTCCTTCCTTCCTTCCTTTCTCTCTCTCTCTTTCTCTCTTTCTCTCTCTCTTTTTTTCTTTCTTTTCTTTTTTTTTTCCTTTCGGAGTCTTGCACTGTCACCTGGGCTGGAATGCAATGGTGTGATCTCGGCCTACTGCAACCTCTGCCTCCCGGGTTCAGGAGATCCTCCTGCCTCAGCCTCCCGAGTAGTTGGGATTACAGGCTTCCACCATCATGCCTGGCTAATTTTTTTGTGTTTTTAGTAGAGATGGGGTTTCACTGTTGACCAGGCTGGTCTCAAACTCCTGACCTCATGATCCACCCGCCTTGGCCTCCCACAGTGCTTGGATTACAGGCTGCGCCTGGCCTCCCAGGCTGGGATTAAACTGCACCTGGCCTCTTTTTTTTTTTTTTTTTAATGTAGGCCCTATGGCTATAAACTTCCCTATTAGTACTGCTTTTGCTTTTTCCCATAGTTTTGATGTATTGTGTTTCTATTATCACTTGTTTCAAGAAAACTTTCAATTTTCTTCTTAATGTCATCATTGACCCACTGGTAACTCAGGAGTATATTGTTTTTGTTTTTTTTAATTTTTGTTTTTAGATGGAGTCTTGCTCTGTCGTCCAGTCTGGAGTGCAGTGGCGCAATCTTGGCTTACTGCAACCTCCACCTCCTGGGTTCAAGCGATTCTAGCATATTGTTTTATCTCCATGTATTTGTATAGTTTTCAAAATTCCCCTTGGTACTGATTTCTGGTTTTATTCCATTGTGGGCAGAGAAGATGCTTGATATTATTTTGGTGTTTTGAATGTCTTCAGACTTGTTTTGTGACCTAACACATGATTTCTCCTTGAGAGTAATCCATGTGCTGAGGAGAAGAATGTATATGCTGCAGCTGTTGGATGAAATGTTCTGTAAATATCTATGAGGTCCATTTGGCCTGTAGCAGAGATTATGTCTGATTATTTTTGTTGGTTTTCTGTCTGAAAGATCTGTTGAATACTGATAGTGGGGTGTTGAAGTCTCCAGTTACTGGTGTATTGGGGTCTGTCTCTCTCTTTAGCTCTAATTATATTTGCCTTGCGTATCTGGGTGCTCCAGTGCTGGGTGCATATGTATTTACAATTGTTATATCCTCTTGCTGAATTGACCCCTTTATTATTTATATAATGGCATTCTTTGCCTCTTCTTTAGTTTTTGTCTTGAAATCTGTTCTGTCTTACAGAACTGTAGCTACTCCTGCTGTCTTTTGGTTTCCATATTCATGGGATATCTTTTTCCATCTGTTTATTTTCAGTCTATGTGTGTCTTTGTAGATGAAGTGTGTTTCTTGTGGGCAGCAGATCATTGGGTCTCTTTTTGGTTTTTGTTTGTTTGTTTTTAAATCCTTTCAGCTACTCTGTCTTTTCTGGAGAGTTTAGTGAATTCTCCTTCAGTGTTATTGCTGATAAGAAAGGACTTACTCCTGCAGTTTTGTTATTTGTTTTCTGGTTGTTTTGTGGTCTTCCTTCTTTCCTTCCTGTCTTCTTTTCAGTGAAGGTGATTTTCTCTGGTGGTATGATTTAATTTCTTGCTTTTTGTTATTTGCATATTCATTGCATTTTTTTTTTTTGATTTGAGGTTAACATGAGGCTTGCAAATACTATCTTATAATACATTATCTTAAACTGATGACAGCTTAACATTGCATAAACAAACAAGCAAAAAGAAAACTAATGAAAACTCTACACTTTAACTTCATCCCTCTGCTATTTAACCTTTTGTTGTTTCTATCTATACCTTATTGTACTGTCTATGTCTTAAAAAGTTGTTGTAGTTATTATTTTTGATTGGTTCGTCTTTTAGTCTTTCTACTTAAAAGTAGCTTACACACCATAATTACAGTGTTATAATATTCTATGTTGTTCTGTGTACTTTTATTTTTTTTTTGAGATGGAGTCTCGCTCTGTCGCCCAGGCTGGAGTGCAGTGGCCAGATCTCAGCTCACTGCAAGCTCCGCCTCCCGGGTTTACGCCATTCTCCTGCCTCAGCCTCCCAAGTAGCTGGGACTACAGGCGCCCGCCACCTCGCCCGGCTAGTTTTTTGTATTTTTTAGTAGAGACAGGGTTTCACCGTGTTCGCCAGGATGGTCTCGATCTCCTGACCTCGTGATCCGCCCATCTCGGCCTCCCAAAGTGCTGGGATTACAGGCGTGAGCCACCGCGCCCAGCTCTGTGTACTTATTATTACCAGTGACTTTCATACCTTCAGAAGATTTCTCACTTCTCATTAATGTCCTTTTCTTTCTTTAGTGTTTCTTGTAGGACAAGTCTGGTGAGGAGTGTTCTGTAACCTTCTTATACTTGAATATTGATCTCTTTCTCTAGGTTTGGAAAGTTCTTTGTTGTTATCTTTTTGAATAAACTTCTACCCCTGTTTCTTTCTCTACCTCCTCTTAGATTCACCCCTTTGAGGCTATTTTCTAGTTTTTATAGGCATGCTTCATTATTTAATAATGCCCCTAGGCATTTAATAATGTATTAAACATGTGTTAAATATGGTACATTCATTTTACGGGTTACTATACAGCATTTAAAAGAATGTGAAATCCCTCAGCTTTTGTTTGTCTGGGAAAGTCTTTATTTAAGGATATTTTCTCACCAGGTGTACTATTCTAGGGTAAAAGTTTTTTGGTTTTTTTTTTCCTTCAGCACTTTAAATACATCATGCCACTCTCTCCGGGCCTGTAAGGTTTCCACTGAGAAGTCTGCTGCCGGTCATATTGTAGCTGTATTGTATGTTATTTGTTTCTTTTCTCTTGCTACTCCTAGGATCCTTTCTTTGTCCTATGGAAGCTTGATTATTAAATGCCTTGACATACTCTTCTTTGGGTTAAATCTGCTTGATGTTCTATAACCTTCTTGTGCTTGACTATTTTTTTTTTTTTTTTTTTTGAGACGGAGTCTTGCTCTGTCACCCAGGCTGGAGTGCAGTGGCCGGATCTCAGCTCACTGCAAGCTTTGCCTCCCGGGTTTACGCCGTTCTCCTGCCTTAGCCTCCCGAGTAGCTGGGACTACAGGCGCCCGCCACCTCGCCCGGCTAAGTTTTTGTATTTTTTAGTAGAGACGGGGTTTCACCGTGTCAGCCAGGATGGTCTCGATCTCCTGACCTCGTGATCCGCCCGTCTCGGCCTCCCAAAGTGCTGGGATTACAGGCTTGAGCCACCGCGCCCGGCCGTGCTTGAATATTAATGTCTTTCTCTAGGTTTAGAAAGTTCTTATTATTATCCCTTTGAATAAACTTCTACTCCCATCTCTTTCTCTTTCTCCTCTTTAAGGTCAATAACTCTAGTTTTGCCCGTTTGAGGCTATTTTTTAGGTCTTGTAGGCATGTTTCATTATTTCTATTCTTTTTTCATCTCCTCTGATTGTGTGTTTTCAAATAGCCCATCTTCAAGCTCACTGATGTTTTCTTCTGTTTGATCAGTTCTGCTGTTAAGAGACTCTAATATGTTCTTTGTTATGTCAATTGTGTGTATCAATTTCAGAATTTCTGCTTGATGCTCTTGAATTATTTCAATCTATTTGTTAAATTTATCTGATAGAATTCTGAATTCTGTCTCTGTAATTATGTTGAATTTCTGTGAGTTTCCTCAAAATAGTTCTTTTGAATTCTCTGTCTGAAAGATCTCATATCTCTGTTTCTCCAGGATTGGTCCCTGCTGCCTTATTTAGTTCATTCACGTTGTCCTGGGTGGTCCTGATGCTTGTGGATATTCACTGGTGTCTGGGCCTCGAAGAGTTAGGTATTTATTTTAGTCTTACAGTCTGGGCTTATTTGTATCCATTTGTATCCATTCTTCTTGGGGAGGCTTTCTAGGTATTTGAAGGGACTTAGGTGTTTTGATCTAAGCTGTATCTGTACTGGGCAGGGAGGCAGGGGGGAGCACCTGAAGCCCAGTAACAGTGTGGTTGTTGCAGACTCATTGAGGTATTTATTGCCTTGGTGGTCTTGGATAGGATCCAGAAGAATTCTCTGGCTCACCTTGCAGAGATTTTGTTCTCTTCTCTTACTTTCTCCCAAACAAATGGAGTCCGTCTCTCTCTGCTGAACTGCCTGGAGCTGAGGGTAGAGTGATACAAGCACCCTTGTGGCCACCACCACTGGGACTGTGCTGGGTGAGATCTGTAGCCAGCACAGCACTGGATCTCACCCAAGGCCCACCGTAATTACTACCTTGCTGCTGCCTATGTTTACTCAAGGCCACAGGGCTCTACAATCAGCAGGTGGTGAAGCCAGCCAGGCTTATATTCTTCCTTTCAGGGCAGTGAGTTCCCCCAGGCCCCAAGTGGGTCCAGGGATGCCATCTGGAAGCCAGAAACTGGAGTCAAAAACCGTAGAAATCTAGCTGGTGTTCTATTCTGTTGCAGTTAAGCTGGCACTCAAACCACAAGACAAATTTCTTCCCACTCTTTCCTCCCACTTCCATAAGCAGAGGAGCCTCCCCCGTGGCAACCACCATTACAGGCCCATGGAGAGTATTACCTGATTACCGTCAGTGTTCACTTAGGGCCCAGTAGGCACCCCCTTGCCCAAGGCAGGTCCAGAATTGCTGTTCAAGAGACAAGGCCTTGCATCAGGGACCCCAAGAGCCCACTTGGTGCTCTACCCCATTGTGGCTGAGAGAGAACCTGAAACCAGCACATCTCAGTCTCACTCAAGGCCCATGGTGCACTACCTGGTATCGTTACTAGTTATTCAGCGTCCAAGGGCCCTTTCGTCAGCGGGTGATGCATCCTGCCAAGACTGAGTCCTTCCCTTCGAGGCAGTAGGTTTCTCTCTGGCCCAGGGTGTGTCTGGAAGTATCATGCAGGATCTAGGGCTTGGAACGGGGGTCTCACAGCTCTGCCCAGTGCCCTGTCCTGCTGTGGCTGAGCTGGTATGCAAGATGCAAGACAGAGTCCTCTTTATTTTTCCGTCCCCTCCCCTCCCCTGCCCTCCCCTCCCCTCTCCTCCCCTCTCCTCTCCTCTCCTCTCCTCTCCTCTCCTCTCCTCTCCTCTCCTCAAGCAGAAGGAAGGAGTCACTTTCGTTGCCGCGAGCTGTGCTGCCTGGAATTGGAGGAGGGATGGTGCAAGCACTCCCTTAGCCACCAAGCTGGTGTCTAACTAGGTCACATGCCCCCCAAGCCCACTGGGTCTGAGCCTAGCACAGCACTAGGTCTTGCCAAGGAGTTGCAGTCCTTGTGGCCTAGACTGCCTTTAAAGCTTATTTAGGCCCCCAGAGAACTTTAGCCTGTGGTGGCAAAGCTTGCTGAAGTTCCAGTCACTGGGATGGGCAGTTTCCCTCTGACTAGGGCTGGTCTAAGTGCTCCCTCCATGGGTGGGCGCTGGCTGAGTTCAGCCCAGTATTGCTTTCTGTTGTGACGAAGCAGCAGCACTGAGTTCAATGCAAAGTCCCACAATCACTGCACCTTCCCTCCCACAAGCACGCAGATGGTTGCTCTGTGCCATGCAACAGCTGCCGGGGGTGGCAGAGGGATGGTGTCAGCAATTAAAGAGTGCCTTTCCTACCCCTCTTTGGTGCCTCTTTCAGTAATACGAAGTTAAAACTGATTGCTCACCTGATTTTTTTTTTTTTTTTTTGAGACGGAGTTTCACCTTATCACCCAGGCCGGAGTGCTATAGTGTGATCTTGGCTCACTGTAACCTCCACCTTCTGGGTTCAAGCGATTCTCCTGCCTCAGCCTCCTGAGTAGCTGGGATTACAGGCACCCGCCACCATGCCTGACTAGTTTTCGTATGTTTAGTAGAGACAGGGTTTCACCATGTTGGCCAGGCTGGTCTTGAATTCCTGACCTCAGGTGATCACCTGCCTCGGCCTCCCGAAGTGTTGGGATTACAGGCGTGAGCCACTGCACCCAGCCTGATTTTTAGTTCTTAATGCAGGTGCTTTTTTGTGTAGATTGTTGTTGAATTTGGGAGGACAATTGGTGGAGGATTCCATTTGGCCATCTTGCTCCACCTCTTTTCCCCTGTGTTGTTTGTTTGACACGTCCCATCATTCTTTGAGCACTGCCTTCTTTCTATAAAAAAAAGATTTCAGGCTTATTTCGTACCTTTCCTGCCCAAGCTCTAGACTCAGTCATTTCTCCAGGAGCCCTGATTTCATATATTGGAGAATGGTGTTTAGAAACCAAGATCTGGGCTCTAGGTGTGTTTATTGCTGTTGAGGTCTAACGCCCTCTCAGTGGACAGAGCAAGGAAACAAGCACATTAATACACACATTTCTATGCAGATCTATTTTGCATTCACTCATATATATTGAAGACCATGAGTGCACACCAGTTCCTCCAGCCCAACCCCATGGAGCGCATTCTCGTTTTCTCCCTCTCCAGATTTGTGACTCCCTTTTCCAACAGTGGAAACCTGGCTCCCATTATCATCAATGTATTTACTATTGTATCAATCCCCAGTGTCTAACCAATCTCCAGGGGATGACCCTACCTCCTAACGTGGATGCCCTGACCACTCTTCTTGGGCCCTGGCACCCTGTGGGCCACTGATGTCCCCTTAAATAAACCCTCCTCACCCCTTTTGGGATCTGGAACTCTGCACCAGGACAGTGCTGGGGCCAGGTCCCATGGATGCCTCCTCGTCGCACTGGGGCTTCTGGAGGCAAGAAGTCTGAGATCAGGGTGCTGGCCTGGTCAGGTTTCCAGTAAGGGCTCCCTTCCTGGCTTGTGGACAGCAGCCTTCATGCTGTATTCTCACACAGACTTTCTCCTCTCCTAGAGGGGTACCAATCCTATCAGGTAAGGTCCCACCCTTAGGACCTCATGGAACCTTATTTACCTCCTAAAAGCCCTATATCCAATGCAGTCACATAGGGATTCAATGTTTGAATGTTGGGGGATACAACTTGGTCCATAGTGCCCAGATGGGCCCTGCCACCCTGCTGGTCTGCCATCTTGGCCCCTCCACCACCTGGACTCTGATACCTACTCCAGGCCTGTGATGCTGCCCCTCCTCCTGCTGCTGCCCTTCACACCACTGGGGCTCCACCATCATCTTGCTCAGTCTAATGGATATTAGACTAAATTATTAAGGAAGGGAGAGAAGGAGAGAGTGAGGAAGGAAAAGGAAGAGGAATGGATGAAGTTGAAAATTTATTAACTTTTTGAATTTAGGTTTTACGTATTTTAAAACATTTACTTAGTGGCTCATAGGTTCAAAGTTTGTTTGTCTTTCCTAAAAAATTCTTCCTTTTACTACTAAGCCAGGACCCTCAGTATCCCTCATAATGCTATTTGTCTCAAAGTCACTTTTGTGTGATATCAAAATTGTGACAACAGCTTTCTTTTGATTTAGTATTTTCTTGGTATATTTTCCCCAACTCTTTTCTTAGGCCTTCTTTTTTCATTATATTTTAGGTATGTCTCTTGTAAACAGCAGATGGCTGGATTTTTTTCTTTTACTTTAAGAAATCTGTCTTTTAACTGACAAGATTATATATTTTTATGAAATAGAATTCTCGTATATTTTGACTCAGTTTTCCCAACTTATTTTGTATTTTCTTTTTACTGCATCCACTTTTTAACTGTCATCAACCCCCTTCTTTTGGGTTGGTTGTGTTTTATCCACCCCCTCCTCTTTTCCTCACTCTACTGGTTTGCAAGTTATACATTTGATTTATCTTCTTTCAGTGCCATGCTCTGATAAAATAAAGGACATTTATTACAGAAAAAAACCCCATAGTGTAACAACTACCACTTCCTGGTGATGAGTAAGCACCCACTGACATGGAGCACGGATTTGCTCTTAGATAAGGAGGAATAGAGACCCTCTGGAAGGGCTGTGGGGATGCAGCGGTGGGGTGGCTAGGCTCAGCATTGAGGAGCCCCCCTAACTCATGCTCATTCCCTGCACACAGTGAGGACTGTGGAAGCGTTTCTTCTGCTTCTCCTAAAGTGGGCCCTGGAAACTGAGCTGTGGCTGATGGATTGGCCTGTTGGGGGTATCCAGGGAGTGTGTGGGAGATGTGGACCAACAGACTTGATGATTGTTCCGCAAGCACAATCTTCCTGGGGAGAAGAACAGACAGCTCAGGCAGTGAGATCCCAATAAAATGAAGATGGGAATTTATTGTTGAGGAAAAATACATGCTATGTTTGAATGCTTGTCCTTTCCAAAACCCATGTAGAACTTAATCCCCAATGTAGAGATTAAGTTTAAGAAGTGATTGGGGCTGGGCATGGTGGCTCACGCCTGTCATCCCAGCACTTTGGGAGGCCAAGCCTGGTAGATCACCTGAGGTCAGGAGTTTGAGACCAGCCTGGCCAACATGGTGAAACCCCGTCTCTGCTAAAAATACAAAAATTAGCTGGGTGTGGTGGCGGGCACCTGTAATCCCAGCTACTCAGGAGGCTGAAGCAGGATAATTGCTTGAACCCAGGAGGGGGAGGAAAAAAAGGTTTTCACCTTTTTTTCTGAAATGCTTGAGTTATCACTTTGGTTAAGTGAATGACCTATTTTATTTTATTTTATTTTAGATGGAGTCTCGCTCTGTCACCAGGCTGGAGTGCAGTGGTGTAATCTCGGCTCACTGCAACCTCTGCTTCCTGGGTTCAAGTGATTCTCCTGTCTCAACCTCTGAGTAGCTGGGACTACAGGCACCCATCACCACACCCTGCTACTTTCTGTATTTTTGGTAGAGATGGGGTTTTGCCATGTTGGCCAGGCTGGTCTTGAACTCCTGACCTGGGTGATCTGCCCACCTCAGCCTCCTAAAGTGCTGGGATTATAGGCATGAGCTACCGTGCCCAGCATGAATGATTTATTTTACAATGATCTGTGATCCTACTTTGTGATATCAAGTGTCTTAAACCTTTCATATTTGACAAATTTTCCAAAATTACATGATAAATTATGTCTTTTTCTGACCTAATTAATCCTTTAAGATATTAGGTTCCCTAAAGTCCAAACAATGACATAATTTGGCTTATTTAGCACAAAAATTATATAGGAAGCATTGTCAAATATGAAATGGTGTTGGGTTTTCTTTGGGCTGTATTTGTATAAATATGTTATTGGTATGTGTTCCAAAATTTTGGGAAACTCCTGTAATTCTGATATAACAGTGTACATTATCAGAAATGATCATGATTGTTATGTTAAAATTATTGTGTGCCATAGAGGTAACAAATTTCCTTGTCAGTTGTGGCTTTGACTATGGCTGCCCTAAAACTTTCTGTCATTCATGAACAGTTGTTGTCTTATTTTGGTCCTGTTTAGAGGATGATTTTATAATCAGCTATAAAACTCTACCAGGTGCTCTTGAATGCAGGTTTCTGGGAACTTTGGAGATTGTGACATCAGAATAGAGGAAAAGCTTTCAGGACTCAGGGAGAGTTAAAATGTTCACGAGTGTCAGGCAGAACAGGAGTTAACTGCACGGACTGAACTGATCTTTTTGACTTTTTGCTTAAAATGCTTGCTGATCCTTTGTTTTGTTTTTCAGAGTCTCAAGACTTTTCTTTTAAACGATCGACAGTTTTTAACAATTTAGTGTACTTTTAACAATTTTGTATACTTATTATAGAAAATAATGTTTTCAAATTGTTTTCCTTCTTTCTTTCAATTTTTTTTTTCTAATTTGGAGTCCCTGAAAACTAAGCTGTGCTTTCTTAAAGCCCTGTGAACTGAAACCAGACAACTTAAACTTCAGAAGAAAATAACAGCAACATATTTACATACATAAGCCACTTTCATACCTGCCTACTGATGTGTAGACTTCAGAGTCGTGTGGCCTATATCACATTTTCAGGATTGTTCTTTTGTTTGTTGTTGTTTTTCTCCCTTTCTCCCCCTATTTTCTCTTCACAGGACATGAGACTTCACAACCTGCTAAAAAGGAGCTTTGGGGACCTACCCATCTAGGAATAAACTGTCCTAGCCATAAGAAATCATATAAAACCTAAGATCAGAGACTCATTTTCTTCTAAACTGCTTTCTCCAAAAGATTTTAAAGAAGGAAAGGGGGGACATGTGAAAGGAAAATATCTTGGGCCCCCAAAATCCCTAAAAACTAAAAGGAAAATTCAAGCTGGAAACTACTCAGGGCAAAGCTACCTTTCATTCTATTCCAAGTCACCTCTCTGCTCACTGAGATACATGCATATCTGAGTGCCTTCTTTGGAAAGGCTTATCAGATACTCAAAACAGTGCAACCATTTGTCTCTCACCTACCTGTGACATGGAAGTGTTTGAAATGTGTGCTCCCCATGCCATAAATAGCACTTGAACATAAATTAATTTATTTAGTAAGGCCATTTTTACTTCCTGCAGAAAGGGTACACTCGCCAGCAGTTTTGCCATGAGAGTACACCGAACAAAGGAGACAGGGTCATTTATAACCTGACAAGTCCACCCTACTGCTTCCATTGTCTGGAACGGGACCTCACATTCTGTATTTGTCCCGATTGGCTAGCAACTTAGAACTTTCTTTTTTTTTTTTTGAGATGGAGTCTCGCTCTGTCGCCCAGGCTGGAGTGCAGTGGCCGGATCTCAGCTCACTGCAAGCTCCGCCTCCCAGGTTTACGCCATTCTCCTGCCTCAGCCTCCCGAGTAGCTGGGACTACAGGTGCCCACCACCGCGCCCAGCTAGTTTTTTGTATTTTTTTTTTTAGTAGAGACGGGGTTTCACCATGTTAGCCAGGATGGTCTCGATCTCCTGACCTCGTGATCCGCCCGTCTCGGCCTCCCAAAGTGCTGGGATTACAGGCTTGAGCCACTGCGTCCGGCCACAACTTAGAACTTTCTAAAAGAGGCAAAGGTAGAGGGGAACAAAGGAAGGAGGAAGTAACTTGTGGAATGCTGAGAAAGGTAAACACTTTTAAATAAGGAAGAAGAACAGGCTATGACCTAATGCTTGCTTGGACCAGTATAAGCATGCCAGGGCAAATATTTAGGGGTACAGGTCTTTGAATAAATTTTGCTTCCAAGAGAAGTTACTATTTATTCCTAATTAATTAGATGGGGAGGAAAGTCTTTGAAGAGGAACCTCTACTTTTGCTTTTTACAGAAGCCTTTGCCTTTCTGGGTGGAACCAATGTACTTCTTATATATATTGATTAATGTCTTATGTCTCCCTAAAATGTATGAAACCAGGCTGCACACTGACCACCTTGGGTACGTGTTGTCTGGACCTCCTGAGGCTGTGTCACGGGCATGTGTCCTTAACTTTGGCAAATAAATCTCCTAAAATGATTGAGACGTGTCTGGTCATTTTTCTCAATTGACAACTATACACCTGAATGTCAGGTTAGTCGACAGAAAGGACAAGAGAGAGACACAAGGCCAGGCGTGGTGACTCACGCCTGTAATCCCAGCACTTTGGGAGGCCAAGGCAGGTGGATCACAAGGACAGGATCGAGACCATCCTGGCTAACAAGGTGAAACCCCGTCTCTACTAAAAAAATACAAAAAATTAACCCAGAGTGGTGGTGGGTGCCTGTAGTCCCAGCTACTCAGGAGGCTGAGGCAGGAGAATGGCGTGAACCCGGGAGGTGGAGCTTGCAGTGAGCCGAGATTGTGTCACTGCACCTCCAGCCTGGGCAGCAGAACGAGACTCCGTCTAAAAAAAAAAAAAAAAAAAAAAGAGACAAGTTCAGGCAAGCCTTTATTAACCCATCAGCTGCTCCATTGCAGACAGAGGAGGCAGCCCTGAGCTTACAAAATGAGGGGTTTACATGGGAGAGACCGACCCTGGGGTCATTTGTTGGTTAAGTTTGCCGTATATCACCTTGTGGCATTTATGGTAGCAGCCAAATGAAGGAACTTACAGGAGGGTGTAGGTAAAGTTTGTTTATGCTTCCCATGACCTCCCCCTGTGCGGCCTGGATGGTTTGTAATTGGGGTTTGTTTATCATAACAAGGGCCTGATAGGTAAAGTCTGCTGGTTTCACTGCGGCACCTAGATAAGGGCTTAAAAATGTAAAAAGATTTTGGGGAAGGGTGGGCAGCACGGAGAGGTTTGGGGGGGGTGTTGGCAGTACCAAGCTTTTTGGGGCAATTTGTCCCTAACACTAAAAATAGTTAAAATCATAAAATGTATGTTACACAGTATGTATTTTACCACACACACACAGACATTTTTGTGGAAGACCAAACACTTGACCCGTGGATGTCCATACCAAGAGGGGGTGTGGTCAGCACAGAGGCAGTCCTGGAGGTGGACGTCACCTGGTCTAGAATAATACAATGGCTGGGCACAGTGGCTCGCACCTGTAGTCCCAGCACTTTGGAAAGCCGAGGAGGGTGGATTGCTTGAGCCCAGGAGTTCAAGACCAGCCTGGGCAACAGTGAGACCCCATTGCTACAAAAAATACAAAAATTAGCCAGGCGTGGTGGTATGCACCTGTCAGCCCAGCTACTCAGGAGGCTGAGATGGGAGAATCACTTGAGCCCTGGAGGTGGAGGCTGCAGCGAGCCAAGATAGCACCACTGCACTCCAGCCTAGGTGACAGAGACTGTCTCAAAAAAAAAAATAAAAATAACTAAAAAACTCAAAAACCAAACATTTTCCTCCCATGATGGGAGGACAGTAAGAGCTTTTTCGTGGGTGCCTGTGTCTGCACAGCCCTGCATAGGTGCACCACATTCGCGATTTCATTTAATCTTCACAACGGGTGATGTGACTCTTACCCCTTTTAATGAAGGCAGTGGAGGCCCAGGAGGTTAAGAATTGATTTTTTGCCAGCGTGGTGGCTCACGCCTGTAATCCCAGCACTTTGGGAGGCCGAGGAGGGCGGATCACAAAGTCCGGAGATTGAGACCACGGTGAAACCCCGTCTCTACTAAAAATACAAAAAATGAGCTGGGCGCAGTGGCGGGTGCCTGTAGTCCCAGCTACTCGGGAGGCTGAGGCAGGAGAATGGTGTGAACCCAGGAGGCAGAGCTTGCAGTGAGCCGAGATCACGCCACTGCACTCCAGCCTAGGGGACAGAGTGAGACTCCGTCTCAAAAAAAAAAAAAAAAAAAAAAGAAAAAATAAAACAA
>NC_037670.1:20192769-20243841 GCF_003255815.1 Theropithecus gelada
AAAAAAAAAAAAAAAAAAAAAAAGAATCGATTTTTTTTTTTAATTGAATCGGAGTCTCACTCTGTCACCCAGGCTGGAGTGCAGTGGCATGCTCTTGGCTCACTGCAAACCCCACTGCCTGGGTTCAAGTGATTCTTGTGCCTCAGCCTCCCAAGTAGTTGGAACTACAGGTGCATGCCACCATGCCCGGCTAATTTTTTTTTTTTTTTTTTGGTATTGAACTGTTGACCTCAGGTGATCCGTCCGCCTCAGCCTCCCAAAGTACTGGGATTACAAGCATGAGCCACTGTGCCCGGCGAAAGAATAGATTTTGAATGTAAACCCGGCTATCTGGCTGCAGAGGCAGAGTCCAGAGTCCCTGCTGGCCCAGGGGAGATCACCAGGGCGGCAGGCCCCGGTGCTGGAAAGCCCCAAGCTGGGGCCTGGGAGCCTCCTTTGCAGCCTCCACCCAAGTAAGTGTTTCCTCCTCACCCCAGGCGGTCCCTGCCCACTCCAGTCAGCAGCTCCAGAACAGAATCACCCAGGGTTCCACCCTTGCAAAACACCTGCTTTCTTCTGCATCAAAACCCTTTCTTGTCAGTTGCAATTAGAAATAATTAGAGGAGCTAATTCCCATTAAATTGTCAATGACTCATCAAGGCATCCATGCTTGCTTTTTGTTTTTTTAAAAGCTTCCAACTCAATATTTTTCTGTTCTTCCTTTGAACTATTCTTGCTCCGATTGAATCAAAGCAGGACCCGGCACCACCTCCCTTTCCCTCCCTGGGGTTTCCCATTTCCCAGTCTTCCAGGAGGGTTAGGAGGCGCTCTCCATCCTTTTGTCAACTGGCAGTCACCACCTTGCATTTTAATAATGGACAGTTCCCTAATGGAGAAAAGTGAATCTCTGGTGGAGGAATGACAATTTCGTTTTTCCTGTGGGGAGAGGCAGGAGGACAGTGTGTGTGTCCTTTGCCAGGGGTACTGACCGCTCGCTCAGGGGAAGGCAACTGTGCCCACGGCTGCTTCCCCAGGACGTCGCAGCTCCAGAGCAAGAGAAGTGAGGAGCAAATCTCAGCGCAAACGGAAAGAAAGCATCTCCTGATCCACTGCTAGCAGCAGGGGAAATGGAAAACCGCAGGGAGGGAAAGGCAGTGGAGTGTGTGCATGTGTATGTGTGCCTGTGCCTGTGTGTGTGTGCATGTGCATGTGTGTGCGTGCCTGTGCGTGCCTGTGCATGTATGTGCCTGTGCGTACGTGTACCTGTGCATGTGTATGTGCGTGTGTGCGTGCCTGTGTGTGCCTGTAGGTGTGCATGTGTGTGTCTGTGTGCGTGTACTTGTGCATGTGTATGTGCATGTGAGTGCCTGTAGGTGTGCATGTGTGTGCCTGTGCATGTATGTGCATGTGTGTGCATGCCTGTGTGTGCCTGTAGGTGTGCATGTGTCTGTGCGTGCATGTCCGTATGTATGTGTTGTGCCTATGCATGTGCCTGTGCATGTGTGTATGTACGTGTGTCTGCATGCCTGTGCATGCATGTGCCTCTGTGTGCCTGTACCTGTGCATGTGTATGTATGTGTGTGCATACCTGTGTGTCTGTAGGTGTGCATGTGTGTGCCCATCCGTGCGTGTACCTGTGCATGTGTATGTGCGTGTGTGCGTGCCTGTGTGTGCCTGTAGGTGTGCATGTGCGTGCCTGTGCGTGCATGTGCATGTGTGTGTGTACTTGCAGCATTTGGGTCCTTCACATAATGGTTGCTCTCATTTCCTGAGAATTTTTGATGCATTGGATTAAAAGCTGCCCAGCTCGGAGAGCTGTGAAAGGCTTTTTAAGGCCCTTATTCTTCCCTTTCCCTCCTGTCATGCGGTTCCCCAGGGAGGCGTCCCTGCTTCCCAGCTGCTGGAGCACACTCCAGTCTCAAACATGCAAAGGACCTGTTCCCCTGTGTGTCTTTAGGACACAGTCTCTCCTGAACTCAGTAATTTTCAGCTTTTGCTTCATTTCATCATTTCCATCGGCTACAAATGATAGAGTTTAAAGGGAACCATTACTCTGCGGTAGACTCAAGGCTCCAGTCCCTGGGACCTCACCGAAGCTTGGAAGAGGACCTCTGGCCCCCCAGGAAGGCCCCCTGCAGTCTTTAGGGAAGATCTTCCTTCCCATCCCCGTGGGGCTTTTGCTTTTCTCACTCACTTGCTCTAGGGCAATTTTAAAAAGCCAATTCTTGGAAGAGCCAATTTGCCAAATGACCAGCTTCCCAATGTATTGCTTCTTTGAACTAAGTCGTTTTCCTTGGGCGTTGTCAATTTGTGTTTCTATCAGCACACTGACCCTTCATTCTGTCTCTGCCTCAGTGCCCTGGAGATGGGGTGTGTGGGGAGCAAAGACAGGGGGATTTGCGAAGGCGTCAGAAGAGTATATTTGGAGCACGTAATCGTGACTGTGAAGAATTCTTGTCAATCAATCCTTTATTAAAGTAATTGTCTTAAAACAATTATTTCATATTGAAGAATAAATTCAAGACGATATTCAGTGATGCATTCTTCGTAAATCTATTTATTAAATGTATTTGATTGATGTCTCACGTCTCCCTAAAATACATAAAAACCAAGCTGCGCCCCGACCACCTTGGGGACATGTTCCCAGGACCTCCTGAGGGCTGCGTCACGGGCCATGGCCGCTCATATTTGGCTCAGAAGAAATCTCTTACAGTATTTTACAGAGTTTGACTCTTTTTGTCAACATCGTTACTTTTTCAATCTTTATATTCTGTGTTACAGCACTGGCCTCTGCTTTACTGTGTAATCCTTATGTCAAATATTTTATGTCAATGAATCGTAATAACTAAATCTAACATTTTTATTTGCTTTAAAAGATTCTCCTTTAAAAATGATAACTTCTTTCATGGTTCGTGGATGCTATTTTTTTAATCTCTATGTTATCTAAAAGAAACTCATTCGTTTTAAGTATAAAGACATAGTTAGTGTGAACCTGGACAACTGAGACAAGTCTTAGTTAATTTAGAAAGTTTATTTTGTCAAGGTTGAGGACATGCACCCATGACACAGACTCACGAGGTCCCGATGACAGGCGCCCAAGGCGGTCGGGGCACAATTTGGTTTAATACATTCTAGGGAGACAGGAGACATCAATCAACATACGCAAGATGACCATTGGTTCAGCCTGGAAAGGCGGGACTACTCAAAGCAAAAGCAGGAAGACTGGAACCCGGGAGGGGGCTTCCAGGCCACAGACAGATAAGAGACAAATGGCTGCATTCTTTCGAGATTCTGATTAGCCTCTGGGAAGGAGGCCATCAGATACGCATCTATGTCAGTGAGCAGAGGGGTGACTTTGAATAGAATGGGAGGCAGATTGGCCCTAAGCAGTTCCCAGCTTGACTTTTCTCTTTAGCTTAGTGATGTGCGGGCCCCAAGATTTATTTTCTTTTCACAATAGGTTAAAAATAAAAGGATGAGAAAAGATATGTTGTGCACACAGACGCTATGAAATCAGCTGGAGTGCAATATTCATATTAAACAAAGCTCAGTACAAGAAATGTTACCAGTGTGAAAGTTGTCAGAATCAAAATGGAATCTCTTGTGTTAAAACAAAACAATACAAAAAAGACAAAAACAAACAAACAAACAAAAAACCACCTTGTGGGTGGATGTGGTGGCTCACACTTGTAATTCCAGCACTTTGGGAGGCCAAGGCGCCTGAGGTCAGGAGTTCAAGACCAGCCTGACCAACATGGAGAAACTCTGTCGCTACTAAAAATACAAAATTAGCCGGGTGTGGTGGCGCATTCCTGTAATCTCAGCTACTCAGGAGGCTGAGGCAGGAGAATTGCTTGAATCCGAAGGCTGAGGTTGCAACGAGCCGAGATTGCAACATTGCACTCCAGCCTGGGCAACAAGAGTGAAACTCTGTCACAAAGAAGAAAAAAAACAAACAAACCTTGACAGAGAAGACCAGGAAGAGAGGGTTCTCAAGCATGAATGTCTGACAGCAAAACTATCCCAGAAGAATGCAAAACCCACAGCCTTGCAAAAAGGCCATTGCAAACTCACATCAAAGGTCCTTCTGCGAGGACACCTGCCCAACCTTGGCTTGGTGCCACCTGTGTTATTGGTCTTCGTAGCCAAGGATAATGATCCCAAAACAATGATGTGATCCTTCTCATTTTCCCGTCGTCCTCCTTTACCTCCCTGGGTAACACAGAGTGTATGATGGTGCACGGATTTCCACGGCAGTGCTCCAATCCCAAGTAGACTTCATCTTCTTTCAGAAAGCCTCTCTCTGTTTAGGTTGACACCATGGATAAAGAGGGATATTGCATAAAGATCAAGGGGTCAAGTCTGTGGAGTCCTGATAAGGTAAGTAAGCAACAATGAGGAAGAGGTCCCAGGTGAGGGAGAACAATTGCTCTGAGAGATGGCTAATCACAGGCAACCTGCTGGCAAACTACGTGGCTCAGCATGTAGCCCCTGCAGCACCACCCTAGAGAATCTCCCTCCAGCCCCTGCCTCTTTGCAGACAGCTCCTTCTCTGCTGTGCTGCCTGTTGCATCCTTGCAACGCATCTTTGTACTTTCTCTAATAAATCTGCCTTTCTTTTTTTTTTTATTCTGAAATGGAGTCTCACTGTTGCCCAGGCTGGAGTGCAGTGGCGCCATCTCAGTTCAAGGCAACCTCCACCTCCCAGGTTCAAGGGATTCTCCTGCCTCCTCCTCCCGAGTAGATGGGATTACAGGTACGTGCCACCATACCTGGCTAATTTTTGTATTTTTAGTAGAGACAGGGTTTCACCATGTTGGCCAGGGCCAGGCTGGTCTCGAACTCCTGACCTCAGGTGATCTGCCCACCTCGGCCTCCCAAAGTGCTGGGATTGCAGGCATGAGCCACTGTGCCTGGCCGGTAATCCCAGCACTTTGGGAGGCCAAGGCAGGCTGATCACATCACCTGAGGTCAGGAGTTCGAGACCAGCCTAGCCAACATGGTGAAAACCTGTCTTTACCAAAAATACAAAAATTAGCTGGGCATGGTGGCACATGCCTGTAGTCCCAGCTACTTGGGAGGCTGAGGCAGGGTGAATTGCTTGAATCTGGGAGGGAGAAGTTGCAGTGAACCAAGATCGTGCCACTGCGCTACAGCCTGGGCAACAGAGCAAGACTTGGTAGCAAAAATAATTAACTAACTGGCTGGGCACAGTGGCTCATGCCTGTAATCCCAGCACTTTGGGAGGCCAAGGCGGGTGGAGCATGAGGTCAGGAGATTGAGACCATCCTGGCTAACACGGTGAAACCCCGTCTCTACTAAAAATACAAAAAATTAGCCAGGCGTGGTGGTGGGCACCTGTAGTACCAGCTACTTGGGAGACTGAGGCAGGAGAATGGCATGAACCCGGGAGGCGGAGCTTGTAGTGAGCCGAGATCATGCCACTGCACTCCAGCCTGGGCGACAGCGAGACTCCGTCTCAAAAAAAAACAAAAACCAAAAACAAACAAACAAACAAACAAAACACAAAAAACTAAATAACTAACTAAATAAATAAATCAATAAAGGGAAAAGTCAATCTGGGATCTGCTTAGGGCCAACCTGCCTCCCATGCTATTCAATGTCACTCCCCGCTCCCCCACTGAGATAGATGCATATCTAATGGCCTTGGTTGGAAAGGCTAGTCAGAAACTCAAAAGAATGCAACTCTCTCACCTCCCTGTGACCTGCAAGCCCCCTCCCAGCTTCGAGTCTTTCTGCCTTTGCTTCAAGTTGTCCCGCCTTTCCAGACTGAACCAATGTACTTCTCACATACGTTGATTGATACCTCCTGTCTCCCTAAAATGTATACCAAGCTGTGCCCCGACCACCTTGGGTGCATGTTGTCAGGACCTCCTGAGGCTGTACCACAGGCCCGTCCTCAACCTTCAACCTTCTCCTCAACCTTCAACCTTCGCAAGATAAACTTTCTAAATTAACTGAGGACGGATGGGGATTTCCCTTTCTTCTGCCCTAGAATCCAGAGAGCTTAGCTTATGTCCTGGGAGCAAGACGGTTTAATGCGCCTTCCTCAGCAGCTCAAGTCTTCCACTTGTAAGAGTGTCCAGGGAGCAGGTGGGGCTCCTACCTGCCCCAGCACCGTCCGCTCCCACACACGCGTGTCACCCACAAGGGCTCTCTGTCATCACCTGCCCTGTCCCGGCTCTTTCCTTTTTTTTTTTTTTTTTTTTTAGACAGAGTCCTGCTGTGTCGCCCAGGCTGGAGTGCAGTGGCAAGACCTCTGCTTGCTGCAAGCTCCGCCTCCTGGGTTCAAGCAATTCTCCCGCCTCAGCCTCCCGAGGAGCTGGGATTACAGGCGTCCACCACCACACCCGGTTAATTTTTGTATTTTTAGTAGAGATGGGGTTTCACCATATTGGCCAGGCTGGTCTCAAACTCCTGACCTCGTGTTCCACCTGCCTCCGCCTCCTAAAGTGCTGAGATTACAGGCATGAGCCACCGTGCCTGGCCAGTCCCTGCTCTGTCTTAAAGACCCATGGTGGAGAGTTTAAAAATGAGTGCAAGATTCCCTCTGTATGGGACCCCAGCTCTCCCTATCTGTCACACAAATTGGCCTTTAAGAATTTTACTGAATCTTTCTTGTCCATCCGTATGGTGGCCACTGTTTTTTCTATACACTGTGATAAGATTCTCTGCTCGATCAAAATTTAGTCAAGCTTCTGAACCTTCTCTTGGACCATCTGTGCACTTCCTTGTAAAGTCCAGCTTTAGCAAAGAATCCTGCTAAGTCAGTTTATTTATTTATTTTTATTTTTATTTTTTGAGATGGAGTCTCCCTCTGTCGCCCAGGCTGGAGGGTAGTGACGCGATCTTGGCTCACTGCAGCCTCCACCTCCTGGGTTCAAGCGATTTTCCTGCCTCAGCCTCTCAAGTAGCTGAGACTACAGGCATGTACTCCTACGCCCAGCTAATTTTTGTATTTTCAGTAGAGGCGGAGTTGTACCATATTGGCCAGGCTGGTCTCGAACTCCTGACCTCACCTGATCTGCCCACCTTGGCCTCCCAAAGTGCTGGGATTACAGGTGTGAGCCACCCTGCCTGGCCCTAAGTCAGTTTAGGAAGAGCCTTTCCATCCTCGATATCTGGGTAATTTCTTCATCCCCAGGTGATATCTGATTACCCCGTGCTCTCCTTGTCAAGAATCCTGTTAAGTCAGTTTAGCGAGAATCTCCTAACCGCTGATGTTTTCCTCTGTGTAATTTTCCATCCACTGACCCCCACGCCCCTCACTCCTTGGCGAGCAATTCCCACTTGCCTGAGCCAGATTTTTTTATTTTTATTTTTATTTTTATTTTTGAGACAGAGTCTCCAGCCCAGGCTGGAGTGCAGTGGCGCGATCTCGGCTCACTGGAGGCTCTGCATCCCGAGTTCAGCCTCTGCCTCCCGAGTAACTGGGATTACAGGCCTGCACCATCGTGCCTGGCTCCCTTTTGTATTTTTAGTAGAGACGGGGTTTCGCCATGTTGGCCAGACTGGTCTCCAGCTCCTGGTCTCAGTGATCTGCCCATCTCAGCCTCCCAAACTGCTGGGATTACAGCCGTGATCCACCACACCTGGCCGGCCTGAGCCAGATTTGAAGTTGAGCTTAATTTCTTAAATCCCTGCAAATCCCTTGGCTGTGGTCCCTACACCTACCTTGATGGTCCTGAATAGAGTCTGCCTTACTGTGTTTTAACAAGTATCATTCAGCCTGGGCAACACAGCCAGACCCCATCTCTCTAAAAAAAATGATTAGCTGGGCTGGTGGCACACGCCTGTGGTCCCAGCTCCTCGGGAGGCTGAGGTGGGAGGACCGCTTGAGGCCGGGAGGTTGAGGCTGCAGTGAGGTATGACTGTGCCACTGCACTCCAGCCTGGGTGACAGAGCGAGACCCTGTCTCAAAACAAAACAAAACAAAACACCCCCAAACCAAAAAAGACACAAGTGTTATTGAATATGTTTTTCTTTGACACCTGTCAAAGCAGTTCATGTGCTCTCTCTCTGCTCGAAGGGCCCCTCCTTTCTGGAATTCAGTTCACTCTGTTCCCCTGTGATTCCCCTCCCCAGTGGTGTTGAGGACTGTCTGACTCTTCTCATTGTTAGTGTGAGAACAATGCTCTTTGCGGTTTTCTACATTCTAAGAGGAAATGGGAGTCTCTGTTATGCATCTTATTACAGCCAGAGCCTAATGGACTCACTCTGTGAGCTCATTTTCAGTGGGAATTTCTTCCATAGGAGTCCTAGGTAATGGCAGTAGCCCCCTGGGATATCTGTCATAAGATAAGGCCACAGCGGGCCACAGATATCACAGAAAACTGGGTCACTGAGGAAAGTTTAGTAATGAGACTATTTACAAAGCTATGGGCCGGGGGACAGAGAACTCAGTATTCCAGGGCTAGGGAGAGCAGGCAGCTGTGCCTTTCCTGCCTTCCCTGAGGTCTGAAATGGCAGAGAGGAGACTCACCCGGATGCAGCGCAGATGGCTGCATGGAGAGGACTGTCTGGCAGGGGCTGCAGCCCTCAGTGAAAGACCGTTACCATTGTTGCTGGACATAAAACAAACAAGGATGTCGAAGTACTCAGCACACTATCGATCTATGTGACCTTCCCAACATTCACAGAACTCTACCCAACAACTGCAACGTACAGTCTTTTAGTTCTTCCTCTTCCTCTTCCTCTTCCTCCTCCTCCCTTTCCCCTTCCCCTTCCCCTTGAGACAGGTCTCACTCTGTTGCCCAGGCTGGAGCACAGTTGTGCAATCTCACTTCACTGCAACCTCTGCCTCCCAGGCTCAGGCAATCCTCCCTTAGCCTCCCACGGGGACTACAGGCACGCACCACCATGCCCAGCTAATTTTTGTATTTTTTGTAGGGATAGGGGTCTCGCCATGTTGCCTAGGCTTGTCTCAAACCCTTGGGCTCAAGCAATCCACCTACCTCCGCCTCCCAAACCACTGGAGTTACAGACGTGAGCCACTGCCTGGCTGTACGCATTTGTTTCAAACATTCATGGAACATGTACCAAGATGGGTTGCATGATAAGCCATAAATTAAACCCCAATAAGTGTAAAAGAATTGAGATCATATAGAATGTGTTCTTTGACCACAGGGGAATCAAACTAGATGTCAGTAACAAAAAGACAACCCATTTGTGTATTGCTGGTGGGAATGTAAAAGGTACAGCCGTTCTGGAAAACGGTTTGGCAGTTTCTTACAAAACTCCATGTGCAATTACCATACGACCTCAGGATTGCTCTCCTGGGCATGCCCCAGGCAGGCGAAGACTCATGTTCATAAAAACCAGTGGATCAATGTTCATAGCAGATTTACCTGTAAAAGTCAAACAGTGGAATAGCCTGGATGTCCTCAATGGTTATACAAACTGGTCTCTTTTTTTTTTTGAGGCAGAGTCTCACTCCATCTACCTAGGCAGGAGTGCAGTGGCGCAATCTTGGCTCACTGCAGTCTCCACCTCCCAGGTGCAAGCGATTCTCCTGGCTCAGCCTCCTGAGTAGCTGGGATTATAGGCACCTGCCACCATACCCGGCTAATTTTTGTATGTTTAGTAGAGACGGGGTTTCACGGCCGGGCGCGGTGGCTCAAGCCTGTAATCCCAGCACTTTGGGAGGCCGAGACGGGCGGATCACGAGGTCAGGAGATCGAGACCATCCTGGCTAACACAATGAAACCCCGTCTCTACTAAAAATACAAAAAAATTAGCTGGGCGTGGTGGCGGCGCCTGTAGTCCCAGCTACTTGGGAGGCTGAGGCAGGAGAATGGCGGGAACCCGGGAGGCGGAGCTTGCAGTGAGCCGAGATCCCGCCACTGCACTCCAGCCTGGGCGACAGAGCGAGACTCCGCCTCAAAAAAAAAAAAAAAGAAAAGAGACGGGGTTTCACCATGTTGGCCAGGCTGGTCTCGAACTCCTGACCTCAGGCGATCCACCTGCCTTGGCCTCCCAAGTAGCTGGGATTACAGGCGCCTGCCACCATGCCCAGCTATTTTTTTTTTTTTATTTTTAGTAGAGATGGGGTTTCACTCTACAGGGATCCTGTGGATCCCTGGAGGGATGTCTGTGATTTGGGAGGTGACTGGGGAAGGTTCTGGATCTTGTGTGTGTCACTGTCAATACTTGCCTGTGACATCATGATATGTTAGAGAAGATGTGAGCATTGAGGAGAGCTGGGGCCTTTTATTACAGACGGGGAGGAAGTATTTCCAAGCCCTATATCTGACAGAGGATGAGTATGTAGAATAAAGGCACATGGGATTGTTCTATATTATTTCTTTTTTTTTTTTTTTTTTTTTTTGAGACGGAGTCTCGCTCTGTCACCCAGGCTGGAGTGCAGTGGCCGGATCTCAGCTCACTGCAAGCTCCGCCTCCCGGGTTCACGCCATTCTCCGGCCTCAGCCTCCCAAGTAGCTGGGACTACAGGCGCCCGCCACCTCGCCCGGCTAGTTTTTTGTATTTTTTAGTAGAGACGGGGTTTCACCGTGTTAGCCAGGATGGTCTCGATCTCCTGACCTCGTGATCCGCCCGTCTCGGCCTCCCAAAGTGCTGGGATTACAGGCTTGAGCCACCGCGCCCGGCCTGTTCTATATTATTTCTTCTTATTTTATTTTGAAATTTTGTTTTATTGTGTTTTGTGTAACCAATGTAGTGAAAAAAAGTCTTATGTGAATTAGATATTCATGTATAACATGTGTTAATACACAGATGTGATCATGAAAATCAATCTTAGCACTGAAAGCCATTTGTCAACAAACAACAGTGCTGTTTACTCTTGCCATAATTAGTTTAACTTAAATTTTTTTTTTTTTTTTTTTTTGAGACAGAGTCTTGCTCTGTCGCCCAGGCTGGAGTGCAGTGGCCGGATCTCAGCTCACTGCAAGCTCCGCCTCCCGGGTTTACACCATTCTCCTGCCTCAGCCTCCCGAGTAGCTGGGACTACAGGCGCCCGCCACCTCGCCCGGCTAGTTTTCTATATTTTTTTAGTAGAGACGGGGTTTCACCGGGTTAGCCAGGATGGTCTAGATCTCTTGACCTCGTGATCCGCCTGTCTCGGCCTCCCAAAGTGCTGGGATTACAGGCTTGAGCTACCGCGCCCGGCCTAGTTTAACTTAATTTTTTTTTTTTTTTGAGATGGGGTTTTGCTCTTGTTGCCCAGGCTGGAGTGCAATGGCACGATCTCGGCTCACTGCAACCTTCGCCTCCCGGGTTCAAGTGATTCTCCTGCCTCAGCCTCCCAAGTAGCTGGGATTACAGGCACCTGCCACCACGCCCAGCTAATTTTTTTGTATTTTTAGTAGAGATGGGTTTCACCATGTTAGCCAGGTTCCTGACCTCAGGTGATTCATCCACCTTGGCCTCCCAAGGTGCTGGGATTATAGGAGTGAGCCACTGTGCCTGGCCCACAATTAATTTTTTGATTCACGTTACTTTAGGATTCGTGAGGGTAAGAATCCTATCCTTCTTCATTTGCCATTATATATATTGAACATACTATGCCTAGAATAAAAGAAGTTCTTTTTTTAAAAAAAATTCAATTTTTATTTTAGATTCAAGGGTACATGTGCAGGTTTATTACCTGGGTACATTGCGTGATTCTGATGTTTGGGGTACAACTGATCCCGTCACCCAGGTACTGAGGATAGTACCCAACAGGTGTTTATCAGCCCTGGCCCCTCCCTCCCATGTCTAACAGTCTCCAGTGTCTCTTGCTGCCCTCTTTACGTCCTGTGCACCCAATGTTCTGCTCCCACTTGGGAGTGAGCACATGCGGTATGTGATTTCCCTTCCTACGTTAATTCGCTTTGGACAGTGGCCTACAGCTGCACCCATGTTACTACAAAGGACATGATTTCCTTTTTCTCTATGGCTGTGCAGGTGATCCTTCTGCCTCAGCCTCCCAAGTAGCTGGGATTACAGGCACGTGTCACCATGCCTGGCTAATTTTGTATTTTTAGTAGAGACGGGGTTTTGCCATGTTGGCCAGGCTGGTCTTGAACTCCTGACCTCAAGTGATCCACCCGCCTCGGCCTCCTAAAGTGCTGGGATTACAGGTGTGAGCTATCTCACCCGGCCTGTTTTATTTATTTATTATTATTTTTACTTTTTGTAAGGACGTTTATTCTGTAAATTTTCTTTTCTTTCTTTTGTTCTTTTTTTTTTTTTCCCTGATAGAGTCTCTCTCTGTTGCCCAGGCTGGAGTGTAATGGTGCAACCTCTGCCTCCTGGGTTCAAGCGATTCTCCCACCTCAGCCTCCCAAAGTGCGGGATTACAGGTGTGAGCCACTGCACCTGGCTGTGCTTTGTTTAATTTGAAGTTTTTTCTACTTGTAAAACACTGTTATCTGCCTTCCTTAGAGTTGCCTGAAAGCTTCGAATCTCCCTTAAACTTGGCAGAAATTGAGTGACTCTGCTCTCCCACCAGATGGAAGGCCAAATGTGACAATTTCAGTGAGCACGGGGCACTCAGAATAAAACCTTGCACTCACTTTTGAGAATCCCTTAATTACAGATTTGCACTGCAAGGAGGATGTGTAAGAATTCTTTACATTTTAAAGTTTCCTTTGATGGCTTGCGAAAATAAACACCTATGTATAAAAACTGGTGAGGCAAAATAACACCAGATGTCAGACACTCATTCTTCACACACTCCTGAGTCTTGGAAGTTAGCCGCTGACTCCCTCCTTGACTCGCACTGGTTATAACCAACACCCCCATCGGTGCTGGGGTAGCATGAGGCAGATCAGCAGCAGGTCTCCGGCAGTCTCTCAGCACCACATGGAGGGTTTCAACAGTCTTAGAAGGTGGAATCCTTCAGTGTGAGTTCAAGGAGAATAGCATCGGATGCCAAGTTAACGTTTCAGCTATTCTTTCTTTCTTTTTTTTTTGAGACGAAATCTCGCTCTCTGTTGCCCAGGCGATCTCGGCTCACTGTAACCTTCACGTCCCAGGTTCAAACGATTCTCCTGCCTCCGCCTCCTGAGTAGCTGGAATTGCAGATGTGCGCCACCACGCCCAGTTAATTTTTTTATTTTTTACTTTTGTATTTTTAGTAGAAATGGGGTTTTGCCATGTTGGCCAGGCTGATCTTGAACTCCTAACCTCAGGTGATCCACCTGCCTCGGCCTCCCAAAGTGCTGGGATTACAGGCGTGAGCCACAGCACCTGGCCTCAGCCGTTTTTTGTAATAAGGGGTCGTGGTGTGCCCTGACCCTGGAGTCAAGTAGCTCTTGGAAGTGTTAGAAAAAGCAGCAGGGCTTGGTGATAGAGGAGGCTGAAAAGGGCATGTAAAGACAGATGCTTGAAGAGTGACTCACAATCTTGTTTTTAGCCATCTTCCTCAGTCTGGTAGCTTGCAAAAAAATAAAAAAATAAAATAAATAAATAAAATTTTAAAAAATGCCGTAAGTTCTCTGCAGCTCCTTCTGTCATGAAGTGAGTTTTTTCTTTTCTTTCTTTCTTTTTTCCTCGCTATTGCTGTTGCCCAGGCTGGAGTGCAGTGGCACGATCTCAGCTCACAGCAACCTCCACCTCCCAGGTTCACCTGCCTCACCCCCACTAGTAGCTGGGATTACAGGCACATGCCAACTATGCCAGGTTAATTTTTATATTTTTAGTAGAGACAGCGTTTCGCCATGTTGGCCAGGCTGTTCTCGAACGCATTGCTCATGATTTGTTCTCCTGAGTTCTTACCTCCCTATCAACCTTTTCCTTCTTGCCCCTTTCCATCAGTTTCCCCCTCCCATGTCACACTGTACCCAGTTTGTAGAGCCCCCGAGCTATCCAAGGCCTCTCAAGGAGACCCCGCTGGCAGTCCCTGGATCTCACACACACTCTGAGTCTCCAGTTCCCTTTTGGTTGTGGATTCCTCAGATCCTGACTTGTTTGGGGAAAAGACGTTCCCAACTAACAGCTCCACCCGTGCTTGCTTGGATTAGGAGTAACGATGCCTCCACACACAGGAGAGACCGAGGCAGGCCCCGAAGGGTACCCAAGGAGCGCCAGACACTGTGCAAAGAAAGCCCGGTGTTATTTCGTGTTATTAAACTTCACAACAACTGAAGAGGTAGAAGTTGACAGATGGGAAAGCTGAGACTATAAGGGTGTCGTGAGTTGAATTGTGTCTCCAAAATGATACATGCAGGTCCTAATCTCCAGTTCCTGTGACTGCGACTCTATTTGGAAATGGGGTCCTTGTAGATGTGATCAAATTAAGATGGAGTCGGCGAACAGGAGTAGGGTGGGCCTAATCCCAGCATGACTGGTGTCCTTATAAGAGGAGGGACATTTGGACACAGAGAGACACACGGGGAGAAGGCCCCATGAGGACAGACGCAGAGACTGGAGTGACGCAGACACAAACCACGCAATCTCCCAAAGTGCTGGGAACCACTTGGGAGATAAAAGAAGCAAGGAAGGACCCTGTTGATCTGCTGACCTCCAACTTCTGCCCAAGGACTCTTTGTTTTAAGCCTCCAAGCTTAAATGACTCCCTGCTGTTTTAAGCCACCAAGCTGGTGTCAGTTTGTTACGGCAGCTCCTGGAAAGGAGCACAGAGGGTGAGGGGTCTCCACAATCCCGGGGCAGAGGAATGCGGAAAGCCTCAAACCCCGTCCTGCGGGGCTGTCTGCAGAGCAGGTGGCTTCTGTGTGGGCCACGTCCTGATGGCAGAGGTATCCCAACACAGCTGCAGCGATGGGCCACGCCTGAGGTTGGCAGGGGTGTCAGAGGGGCCAGCGTGGGCCGCGGGAGCCTCTGGTGGGTCCATCCAATGGTGGGCAATCCGAGGTGGGCAGGTGATGTGCAGAGGGAGCACCTGTGTGGATCCTTCCCCTGAGAGCTGTGCAGTGTGCCCCGCCCGTCTCGCCTTGGCCTGCAGGGAGGCAGTAGCGATGGAGACAGCAGCGATGGAGGCAGCAGCGATGGAGGCAGCAGCGATGGAGGCAGGGCCGGTGGCCACACATGGGGAACTCTGCGAGTCCTGCTGCAGCCGCTTCCTCCAGGCTCTATGGCACAGGTGGGACATGCTCACGGCAGCTGAGGGGAGAAGCAGCCAGGCGGTGTAGCATTTCCTTCTGTTACATTCTGATTGGCACATCCAATGCATTTTGAATTTCTGGATAAAATTACTTTCAATCAAAACAACAGAAAGTCAGTCCAGAATTCCCCTTGCCGTAAGTAGTTGTCGGATGCTGCACGAGGCCTTGGCGCCCGATGGTGCTGCTCCAGGAGGGACCCGCTCTCTGCCCGCCTCCCCCCTCCGCACTTGCCCCTTTGCTCCTTCGTGAAGCCCAGTGTTGCTAGCTTTTACTCTGTTCCCTGCCAGGTCTGGAAAACTGTGGCCAGGGTGCTTGCTTGGCATCTTTGCATGTTTTTGGCTTCCTTTCTCTTAGCTGGAAGCAGGGCTAGGTGAGTGATATGTGCACGTCTGCACATAATGTACACACATGCCCAGGCACACACATCACAGGAATACACATGCCTACCAGAGGACCCCCTCCTCCCCCAGCACAATCTGCACTGTGGGTTTTTCCTCTGAGCTTCTTTAGGTTGGCAACCACCACTCACATCCACTTGGTCATCCCACAAATGGTCATTGAACCCCTAGCATGTCCCAGCCACCGGGCTGCCCTGGGGCATTCAGGCTCCTAGGAAGGGACGTTCTGCAGCGTGCCTATCTATACAGACACTTGGAACCACCCCAGTTCAGCATGCCAGCACCATTCTGGGGGTCAATGTCCAGTGATCCCATGACAAACGTGGCCCTGGCCAGGGGACGTGCTCTGCTGCCAGCCACGGGTGCCTGACTCCAGGAGCGCCTGGGTCTTCGGCTGACCCCGTCTGTCTGGGGTCTGGATAGAAAGTTAGAGTACATCTTGGCCGGGCGCGGTGGCTCACGCCTGTAATCCCAGCACTTTGGGAGGCCGAGGCGGGCGGATCACAAGGTCAGGAGATCGAGACCACGGTGAAACCCCGTCTCTACTAAAAATACAAAAAATTAGCCGGGCGCGGTTGTGGGCGCCTGTAGTCCCAGCTACTCGGGAGGCTGAGGCAGGAGAATGGCGTGAACCCGGGAGGCGGAGCTTGCAGTGAGCCGAGATCGCGCCACTGCACTCCAGCCTGGGCGACAGAGCGAGACTCTGTCTCAAAAAAAAAAAAAAAAAAAAAAAAAAAAAAAAAAAAAAAAAAAAAAAAGAAAGTTAGAGTACATCTCAAAAGGTGGAATGTGGAGGAGCCCACGTGTCCCTGCCCAGATGGCACTGCCAGGCTGGCTGGTCTCAGGCCATTGGAGTGGGACTTGGAATTTTGGGGAGCACCACAGGGCAGGGCCTGTGGCTGTCTGAGGGCGGCATCACAGGCATGCTGAGGTCTGGGGCTGGAGGAACCCTGGACAGAACAAGGAGTAGGGGAATGACAGACAGAGCAAGCCAGCCATGTGGAGCGCACGGGGCCAGGACATCAACCTCCTCCCGCCGTTAGCCTGGGTTTTTCTGGTTTTTGTACCCAAAGTGGGGAGTGGGGGTGGGGTGGAGTGGGGGTGGGGTTGGGTGAGATGAGGGTAAGGTAGGGGTGGGGTGAGGTAGGGGTGGGGTGGAGTGGGGGTGGGGTAAGGTGGGTTGGAGTGGAAGTAGGGTGAGGTGGGGTGAGGCACAGGTGAGGTGGAGTGGGAATGGAGTGAGGGTGGGGTGGGGTGGGGTGGGGTAGTGGTCGGGTGGGCTGAGGGTGGGGTGGGGTGAGGTGGGGTGGGGTGGGATAAAGGTGGGGTGAAGTAGCGGTGGGATAAGGTGGGTTGGAGTGGAAGTGGGGTGAGGTGGGGTGAGGCAGGTGTGGGGTGGGGTGAGGATGGGGTAGGGTGGGTTGGAGTGGAGGTGGGGTGGGTGGAGTGGGGGTGTGGTGGGATGAGGGTGGGCTGCGATGAGGTAGGGGTGGGGTGAGGTAGGGGTGGGGTGGGATAAAGATAGGGTGGAGTAGGGGTGGGGCAAGGTGGGTTGGAGTGGAAGTGGGGTGAGGCGGGGTGAGGTAAGGTTGGGGTGGGGTGAGGATAGGGTGGGGTGGGGTGAGGCAGGGGTGGGGTGAGGCAGGGGTGGGGTGGGATAAAGGTGGGGTGAAGTAGGGATGGGGTAGGGTGGGTTGGAGTGGAAGTGGGTGAGATGGGGTGAGGTGGGGTGGGATGGGGTGAGGATGGGGTGAAGTAGGAGTGAAGTGGAGTGGGTGGGAGTGGAGTGGGGATGGGCTGGAGTGGGGGTGGGGTTGGTTGGGGTGGGGTAGCGGTCAGGTGGGATGAGGGTGTGGTGGGGTGAGGCAGGGGTGGGGTGGGATAAAGGTGGGGTGGAGTAGGGGTGGGGTAGGGTGGGTTGGAGTGGAAGTGGGTGAGGTGTGGTGAGGTGGGGTAGGGTGGGGTGAGGTGGAGTGAGGCAGGGGTGAGGTGGAATGTGGATGGGGTGGGGTGAGGCAGGGGTGGGGTGAGAAAAGGTGTGGCGGAGTAGGGGTGGGGTAGGGTGGGTTGGAGTGGAAGTGGGTGAGGTGGGGTGAGGCAGGAGTGAGGTGGAATGTGGATGGGGTGGGGTGAGGTGGGGTGAGGCAGGGGTGAGGTGGAATGTGGATGGGGTGGGGTGAGGCAGGGGTGGGGTGGGATAAAGGTGTGGCGGAGTAGGGTGGGGTAGGGTGGGTTGGAGTGGAAGTGGGTGAGGTGGGGTGAGGCAGGGGTGAGGTGGAATGTGCGTGGGGTGGGGTGAGGTGGGGTGAGGCAGGGGTGAGGTGGAATGTAGATGCGGTGGAGTGGGGTAGGGTGGTGCTGCAGTTTCTGACAGGGCAGTCAGGAAAGGCCCCCCAGCCAGGTGCAGGACAGAATCTGCCCCCACCCTCCCACCAGGATTTCCTGGTGCTAATTCCTGGAACGGTGAATGTTGGCTCCCACAGCCAAAGCGACTTTGTAGATGTGATTAAATCCCGGACTGCCCCGTGGGCCTGGGTCGTCTGGGTCCTTTCAGGAGGGCAGCAGAGGAGGGCAGGGAGAGGCAGTGGAGAGGGAACGAAGGAGAGGGGAGGGGATAGGAGCAGAGGCTGAAATGATGGGCTTTGAACTGGAGGAAGAGGCCATGGGCAAGGCCACAGAAGAGGCTAGGGAACGAGCTTTCCTCCAGGCCGCTGGCAAGGAAGCAGTCCGGCTGGCACCTTGGCTTCAGTTCTGTGGCAGGGCCTGTGGGCTCCAGACGCCCAGGGCTGTCAGAGAGGGAATCTGTGGTGCTTGGTCGGCGATTGTTACAGCAACAACAGGAAACCAGGGCAAGCGGAGAGCCGAGCCGGAAGAGAGGGGGGCGGAGGAAGGGCGGCAGCCTTAAGCGGCTCAGGCCGGGCTGGAGAGCGGGGCTTCTGCCCTGCAGCCTGGGCTGTCTCAGCTCTGGAGGTCCGAAGCCGCAGATCGGGGTGGGATGGTCGGGCTCTGGGGAGGGTGCTGCTCCAGGTTGCAGGCAGTGGTCTGCCTTTGTGTGCATCCTCACGTGGCCGAAAGAGAGCTTCCTGGGGTCCCTTTCGCAAGGGGACCACTCTCACGCTCCCCTCATGACCTCATCACCTTCCAAAGGCCCCACCTCCTAATACCTCGGGGGTTGGGATTTCAACATAGGAATTTGTTCAGCCTGTTGTAGCCTCCTGGACCACCCACCGGGAGAAGATGTAATAGGACATAGAGTTAACTGCAAGGGATCAGAATCCAGAATTTAAAAAGAACTGTGATCTGATCGCCAGGTGAGATGGCTCACGCCTGTAATCCCAGCACTTCTGGGAGGCCGAGGCGGGCAGATCACCTGAGGTCAGGAGTTCGAGACCAGCCTGGCCAACACGGTGAAACCCCGTCTCTACTAAAAATACAAAAATTACCCGAGAATGATGGCGGGTGCCTGTAATCAGCTACTCGGGAGGCTGAGGCGGGAGAATCGCTTGAACACGGGAGGTGGAGGTTGCAGTGAGCTGAGATCGTGCCATTGCACTCCAGCCTGGGCGACAGAGCAAGACTCCGTCTAAAAAAAACAACAACAAAAAACTATGATCAACTTGGAAAAGACAAACTGCCCCAGCGGAATGTGGGCAGAGGCCGTGCATCACAGAAGAGGAGGCTGAATGGCCAGTGAGCAGTTCAAAAATCAAAGATCAGTCTCATCAGCCATCAGAGAAATGCTTGGGAGCCTCGGGTGGGGCCCGCACGCCCACTGCGGAGGTGTGACTGACGCTGGGGGTGACAGGGTGGTTGGTGACCATGGACCGACATAGAGGGTGGGGGCAGGGGTTTTACAGCTGGCTGGTAGCGTGGACAGGGACGAGGAGCAGGCATGGGAGGGCAACTTGGCGGTCCTGACAATTGAGGCAGTGCGAAGGTTGAAAGGGGCTTCACTGAGAGCTAATTAGACTCCCCTGGTGATGTTGAACAGGTTGTCAATATGGTGAGGTTGTGAATTCGATGGTCTAAGGTGCTCCTAATGCCAAGAAACAAATTACTAGAGCACAGCCGTAGCAGGCTGCAGTCCCCTGTGAGCCTCTCTGGTGACCCACACTAGGCATCCTGTCCCTCGTCTTTCTGATGCTGTGGGTGGACAGCACGAATTCATTTGCCAGCTCAGTTTCTCAGGTGCAGGGTGTGTGAGATGCCTGGATGCGGTAGTATGGGTAGCACGTCACAGTCCTTATGTCTGTGGAGGGAGAGAAGGAGCATGCAGGCTGGCTCTGTTCCTGCGCTCACTCCCCACCCAGCCATGCCCCCAGGCTGCCTTCTCCATTCTCCACCCGACCAGAGCCCCTGCAAGAATCCACTTCCAAGCCAGGACACTTCCCTGAAACAATTAGGGCCTCCCACCCCACACTCTTGCTTCCTTTCATGTCACCTCACATGCATCAGATGCAGATACAGATGGGCAGATGCCAGCACCCAGGAGACCATCAAGCGTGGCACCCTATGCCTTGCATCAGAGACACACAGCTTGGCAAATGGACTTGGCAGCCAGAACAGACCTACAGAATCAGAATCTCAGGGCTGGAGCATGTCTCAGTGTCCACAGATGGCCTGACAACCGGCCAGGCTCAGAAATTCCTGACCCAGTGCAGCTGCTCCTGGTCTTACAAGAGGAAAAGCTCAAGGTCATGGAGGCAGGGAAGGGAGAGGAGAGAGGGGAGGGAGGGGAGAGAGGGGACGGAGAGGAGGCAAGAGAGGGAAGGGAGGGAGGGGAGAGAGAGGAGAGAGGGGAGGGAGAGGAGGCAAGAGAGGCAAGGAAGAGAGGGGAGGGAGGGGAGGCAGGGGAGGGGAGGGAGAGAAGGAAGGGGAGGGAGGGGACGGAGGGAAGGGGGGAGGGGAGGCAGGGGAGGAAAAGGAGGGAGAGGAGGGAGGGGAAGCAGGGAAGGAAAGGGAGGGAGAGGAGGAAAGAGAGGGAGGGGAGAGAGGGGAGGGAGGGGAGGCAGGGAAAGGAAGGGAGAGAGGGGAGGGAGGGGAGGCACAGAAGGAAAGGGAGGGAGGGGAGAGAGGAGAGCGAGGGGAGAGAGGGGAGGAAGAGGAGGAAGGGGAGGGAGAGGACGGAGGGGAGGGCAGGCAGGCGAGGCAGGGCTGACAACAGAGAGCCTTGGCCTGTCTGGCCACCCATGCTCCTGCCATGGGGAGCTGACTGCCAGGCACGGCTTCTTGGAGCTAGCCGAGTCCCCTGAATACGTCCCCCACTTTCTAGGGTTTAGCAGGAGTGGTCATGGGGGTATGAGGGTTCAAACCTGGCTGCCTCCAGCTCACAGAACACAGTGTCTGCTGTCTGGAGAGCCTGTTCCTGGTGAGGACAGGAGGATAATGGGATGCGCTGTTCCATTGCCAACAGTGTTTTTCTTCGGAAAGGAGAAAGGACATGGTGCTGTTTGAGGAATTCTTGGAAGCTCGTGGTAGGTGAGCAGAGCGGGAGGAGTTGCTGGCAGGAGCGCGGGTTTCCCACCGGGCCAGGCGGCCTCAGACCTGGCGCTTGGTGCGGGTCCCCCGGGCTGCGTTCATCCCGCGCCAGCGAAGGCGGCCGGAGGCAGAGGCTGCATCGCCTTCGCAGCCACATGTGGGTGAGATTCAGGGTCTGGCTCCTGCAGAATTACACCGGCTGTGACCCCGGCTCATCGTGAGCTTCTGAGGCAACACTTGTGTTTAGAATTTTCCATGATATGATGTCTGCAAATACATTCTCATGAGAGGGAGCCTCGGACTGTGCCGTCCCCATGTCCAGCAGGAACGAACCAGAATTAAGAGGAGGGTGTCGAAGGCGGCAGCTCACCTTGTTTTCCAACTTCTCAGAAACCCTGAGAAACAACGAACATCTCTTTGCAGCAGATGGAAAATTTTATAGTCTTGCTGTCCCAAATTCTTTGGCTAAACCACCAGATTTTAAATATCTGCTAGCAAAATATATTAGAAAAGTTAGGATTAACTGGAAAAAAAACAGTACTCTATATATTTTCACTTGTAACCAGGCAGCTTAACTTCAAAATGCATTTTAACGTTTTTTTCCCCTTTCTCTTCGATTTTAAGATACAACCTTGAAGCGAACTGCAGAAGCCTTTTCTCTTAGCCTTAAAGTAGACTCCACGTTCTCGCCTTCCTCACTGTCTATACCCGCTTCACAGTTCTCTAACTGCCTGCGCGTATCTAATTATGCACCTTCTTAGAAGTTCCGGGGGCTAATCTTGAGACAGACCAAACCTGGAGATCAAGCTGCAAAGTTGCACAGATGACGTCCAGGTGGCTAGTTGACCACCTGGTCACTGTTGAGGTGATGCCAGCCCGAGACCCAGGTGGACGGGGACCCAAGATAACCGCCGGAAGAAGACACACAGACATTGTACTCCACCCAATTCTTGTATTTCTTCCTTATCAAGTTCTCCTTTCTTTCTTTCTTTTTTTTTTGAGATGGAGTTTTGCTCTGTCGCCCAGGCTGGAGTGCAGAGGTGCGATCTCGGCTCTATGTAACCTCCGCCTCCCAGGCTCAAGAGATTCTCCCACCTCAGCCTCCCCAGTAGCTGGGATTACAGGCACCCGCCAACATGCCTGGCTAATTTTTGTATTTTTGTAGAGACAGGGGGTCACCATGTCGGCCAGGGTGGTCTTGAACTCTTGACCTCAGGTGATCCACCCACCTCGGCCTCCCAAAGTGCTGGGATTACAGGCGTGAGCCATGGCACCCGGCAAAAATCACTTTCCTTCTATCAGACCTCACTCTTGTTAATTGTAGAGGCAGGGGTGAGCTTTGGGACCTGCACTGGGTGGCATACCTGTCCTTTTTGTTGGTTTGTTTATCCAATAAACATCATACACTTACACTTTCAATTCCTAATTTTGAATATTTTGTTTCTTATTAAAGATGCAAATTATATAAATACAATTATCTATATTATGAATAATTGAAAATCCTGTGTGAAGGCCCAGGTATGTCATACGAAGTGTGATTGGAAGCAAATCCTAGAGTAATGGTAGAAATTTGCATTAGGTTAAAACCACATGGGAAGACTCCCAGGTAAGCCTTATTGAAAATATTTTCTTTTCTGTGCAAAATATGTTTAAAATTTTTGAAGTCAAATTAGGCCTGGGTCTTGTTTGGAAGCCTAAGCTCCGTAGTCTGGGGATCACCTCGGAGGCTCCTCGAAGTCTTGGGGTCCAGGCGTCTTCCCTTCCTCTGCAGCGCCTCGCATGGCCTCCCACTTAAGGCCGCTTCATCATCCAAGGTGGTGGCCTCGGTTGCAACTATCTCGCCCATACTCCAGCCTTTAGGAAGGTGGAAGGAACATAGATGAAAGGGGGCAAAAATCACACCCTGCTGTTTTGTTTTGTTTTGTTTCTGAGGCAGGGTTTTGCTCTTGTTTCCCAGGCTGGAGTGCAGGGGTGCGATCTTGGCTCAGTGCAACCTCCACCTCCCAGGTTCAAGCGATTCTCCTGCCTCAGCCTCCCGAGTAGCTGGGATCACAGGCACACGCCACCACACCATGCTAGGTTTTTGTTTTTTTTGTTTTTGTTTTTGTATTTTTAGTAGAGATGGGGTTTCACTATGTTGGCCAAGCTGGTCTCGAACTCCTGACCTCAGGTTATCCATCTGCCTCGGCCTCCCAAAGTGCTGGGATTATAGGCGTGAGCCACTGTGCTGGGCCTGCTCTGCTGTCTCTTGAGGATTTTTAAATGCTGCCATATGATGATCACAGTTCTTACCATTTGCCTGGATCCAGGCAACATCCTCGTTGCAGGAGAAGCAAGGGAAGTTAGCCTTGATGAAGGTGCTACCCTGGGCGCTCGTGTGTTCCGCTAAAGTTCTGTCGCTAGCGGGGAACCTCTTCTGGGGTGCAACTAACAGGACCTGCCACAAGGTCCTTTGATGAAATCCACAGAATGAAAGTGACAGATGGATAAACAAAACGCAGTCTATTCATACGGTGGAATATTATCCAGCCTTAAGAAGGAGGAAATCCTGGCCGGGCCCGGTGACTAATGCCTGTAATCCCAGCGCTTTGGGAGGCTGAGGTGGGCGGATCACGAGGTCGAGATGGAGACCATCCTGGCCAACGCGGTGAAACCCCGTCTCTACTGAAAATACAAAAAATTAGCTGGGTGTGGTGGCGGGCGCCTGTAGTCCCAGCTACTTGAGAGGCTGAGGCAGGAGAATCCCTTGAACCCAGGAGGCGGAGCTTGCAGTGAGCTGAGATCGCCCCATTGCCCTCCAGCCTGGGCGACAGAGCGAGACTCCGTCTCAAGAAAAAAAAAAAAATAATAAAAATAAAAAATAAATAAAGAAGAAGAAGGAAATCCTGACACATGCTATACATACAGCATGGATGAACCGTGAGGATATTATGCTCAGTGCAAGCAGCCAGTCACAAGAGGGCAGTACCGTCAGATTCCACTTACATGATGTCCCTAGAGGAGTCGGATTCCTAGAGGCAGGAAGTGGAATGGTGGTGCCAGGGGCTGGTGGAGGGAATGGGAAGTGAGTGTTTAACAGGGAAGAGTTTCAGTTGGGGTGATGAGAAGTTCTGGGATCACCCCTGCCTCTGTGTTGGCAATCTCCTTGAGGCTGTTTGCAGACAGAGCCCAGCAGCCTCTGGCTCACGGACACCCTTGAGTCCCAAATGCCCCTCTGAGTGGGCACCTGGCCTCTGGGGTGCCAATGGGACCCTCCCCTTTGCTGTGGGGGATGGGGGAATCGAGAAGATTCTTCCCAGTTCTGTAGAGCCTGAGAAGTTCTTTTCCTCCCTGGGCCAAGGCCGCCTCCCCACAGATGAGGTCGTGGGAGAGCTGAGGAGCTGTGACTGCAATGCTGCTTACGTGTCTGGCTTCAAAGCCTCATGTCAGACTCGGAGGCTGGTTCAGTTAACATCTTGACATCACAGGTGAGTAAGGGGTGCAAGGAGAGCTTCAGTCATCATGCCTGAGGTCACATGGCCACGGTGGCAGTGCTGGGATGGATGGATGCTGGAAGGAGGGCCACCCACATGGCTGGCGTTCTCAGTGCCCAGGTGCCCAGGCTGTGTGCGCTGGTGCCCTGTGCCTGCTTCCTGGGGTGGGGGGGGCCCTGGGAGGATACCCTCTGTGCCCCTCAGGTGGATGGGGCTGGGCTCCCAGTGACCACCTAATTGTATCATACATCACGCCCTGGACACAGGTCCAGCTTCCAAAGCCCAGGCAGGAATGCGTGCCTGAACAGTGTTTTTGCAGGGCATTGGAGAGGGAGCAGTCTGTGGATCCCCAAAGATGTGTCCATATGCTAATCCCCAGTAACTGTGAATGTGATCTTTTTTGGAAGTAGAGCCTTAGCAGATGTAATCAAGTGAAGAATCTCAGGAGGAGATCACCCTGGATTTTCAGTGAGCCCTAAACCTAATGACTGGGTGTCCTTTTAGGAAGAAGAGAGGACACAGAGAGATGCATGCGGATGCACAGGAGGGAGCCATGTGCATCTCTGTGTGTGATGAATAAAGCCCAAGCTCTTTTAGGACTCACCACCCAACACAAGAAAGACAGACATCAACAACCACCACTGATGACCAGGTTTGGACTCAACAGCGTGGACTGAGGCAGAGATTGGGGTCAGGCAGCTACCAGCCCAGGACTGAGTCAAGGACAGCGTCAAGGAAGAGTTTTGAATAGATTCTCCTTTAGAGCCTCCTGAGGGAACCAGCCCTGCTGACGCCTTGATTATGGATTTCTGGCCTCCAGAACCATGAGACAATAAATCATTCTGTTGTTTAAGTTGCCAAATTTGTGGTGGTTTGTAACACAGACACCCACTTGGCCTGATGTTGGGATCCTCCCCTCTACACCTCACTCTAGAGGTGCCCTTGGTTCCTCACAATTGCACCAACCACCTAGGTCTCTTCAAAAAATCTGGTGAGCTTGTGGGTTCCACTCTGTTGAGTCCGCACCTGGTCATCATGGTGGTTGTTGATGTTTGACTTGCCTGTGGTGGGTGGTGAGCCCTAAAAGGTCTTGGGCTTTATCCATCATAATTTCCTCCCATTCTTACAATAATGCCTGGAATATAGTAGGTGCTCCGTTTGTCCATGTATCCATCTGTCCATCCATCCTTCCATCCATTCATCCATCCATCCATTTCCATCCACCCATCCATCTGCATCCACTGATCCATCAACCATCCATCCATCCATTTATTTATCCATTCATTAATCTATTCACTAATCCATCTATCCTTCCTCCTACTCCATCATCCATATTGTATCTATTCATCTATCATCCCTCTATCCATTCATCCACCCACTTCATCAATTCATTCATTCGTCTTTATCCATCCATCCATCCATCAATCCATCCATCATCTTTATCCATTCATCCATCCATCCTTCCATCCATCCATCCATCCATCCATCCGTCCTCATCCATCTATTCATCCATCCATCCATCCATTTCTATTCATTAATCTACCTCTTCGCTCATCCATCTATCCCCCATGCACACCACTATCCATCTTTTCATCTATCTATTCATCCATCATCCCTCTATCTATCCACCTGTCCATGCATCCACCCATTCTATCCATTCATCCACCCATTCTATCCATCCACCCACCCACTCATCCATCCATCCATCCATCCATCCATCCATTCAACAGGTATTGGAGCACTTGTTAAGTTCTGAGGATACATCAGTGAGTAAACAAGCCAGACAAAAGTCTCTTCCCTGTGGAGCTATGTTTTAGTGGGAGGAGATAGAAAATAGACAATCACTACAATAAATAAGAACTGTAGAGTCTGTCAGAGGTCGTAAGTACCATGGGGACAAATGGAGCGGAGTGCTCAGTGGTTTGAGGGTAAACACAGTGGTCAGGGTGGGGCTGGTGGAAATTAGTGATGGTGGGTGTTTTTTTTTTTTTTTGAGACGGAGTCTCGCGCTGTCGCCCAGGCTGGAGTGCAGTGGCGCGATCTCGGCTCACTGCAAGCTCCGCCTCCCGGGTTCACGCCATTCTCCTGCCTCAGCCTCCTGAGTAGCTGGGACTACAGGCGCCCACCACTGCGCCCGGCTAATTTTTTGTATTTTTAGTAGAGACGGGGTTTCACTGTGTTAGCCAGGATGGTCTCGATCTCCTGACCTTGTGATCCGCCCGCCTCGGCCTCCCAAAGTGCTGGGATTACAGGCGTGAGCCACCGCGCCCGGCCAATGGTGGGTGTTTAACAAGATCAGCCACACTATGGCTTAGACTCTTAAATCATCCGTTTAAACAATCTCAAAGAGCAAATGGTTCCTGGCTTCAAACATTTGTTCCCTGTGTGCAGCTTGAAACACAGCCTGTTCAAGGAGGGGCTGCCCGCAGACAGCACTGGGGGAGGGGAAGGGTTAATGAGGGTGCTTGTCCCGTCGGCCTCTGGACGGGAGGGGACAGCTGGGCTGGCAAGGGGGACCTGCCCTTTCAGAGGGTATGGTCTGAGGCTGTCTCCTGCTGGGGACAAGCATGAGGGATCAAAACCAAACCGGAAACAGGAAGCTGGGGCACCCCAGCAATCTGCTTACATTTTAAAACTACATCATCTCTGATAAAAGACACAGAAAATTAAATTCTTCTTAAATTCTGTGCTAGGAAAAAGTTGGTTCCTCCTGAGTAATTGGTTTGCTTCTTTGTGTTAGAAAATTAGGACTGGGTAATTCATCATTTCTTTTTTCACCCTGGCTGCCGGGAAACTCAGAGCTGAGTTTTAACTTCTATTGTAATAATTTTCCTTAAGCCAGGTTTTCTGTCATAATTGACTCTGTGTCTTATTTATAAGCTCACATTTACTCCCCACTGTTGTAACTGATGCTCTCTTACTACATACAATTCAGCCCATAACAAGGGGGCTAATGCCACACACTACATTAGTGGGCTTTATTTTTCCAGGTTGGTGTCACAGTTTAGGGCACAGGCTCTGGAGTGGGAAGGCCAGGGTCAGATCAGACGTAATGGTTAAGAAAGTGCTGCCATACCAGCCCCTGAGCACAGCAAGGGTGTGGTATCCTGAGCTGTTTTGACCTGTTACATCTGTTTTAATGTTTGCATATGTATCTTTTTTTGAGAGCTGTCTCAAATCCTTTTTGGAAGTAGGTGGGTGTACTCGGCTGCTAGGGCTGCCATAACAAAATACTGCAGACTGGGAGGCTTAAACAACAGGAATTTATTTCTGTGTTCTGGAGGCTGGAAGTCCAAGATCAAGGTGCCAGCTAAGTTGGTTCTTGGTGAGGGCTCTCTTCCTGGCTTGCAACCGGCTGCCTTCTTGCTGTGTCCCCATGTGGCCTTTGCTTGGTGCATGCATTCAGAGAGAGAAACACTGAGCTCTCCAGTGTCTCTGTTTTCATAAGGGACTGACCCACCAGGAGGGCCTTGCCCTTATGACTTCATCTAACCCTAATCATCTCCTAAAGGCTCACCTCCAAACCCCATCACATTGTAGGTTAAGGTTTCAACGTGTGAATTCTGGGGAGACACATTCAGTCCATAGCAATGGGGAATAAATCAGAGATTATAATAAGGAAAATGAAAAAAAAAAAAAAAAAGGAAGGAAGGAGGAAGAAAAGAAAGAAAGAGACAACATTGCTGACTCTCTAGTTCTTCTTTTTTTTTTTTTTTTCCTTAGAGGTGTGGTCTCATTTTGCTACCTATGTTGGTCTCAAACTCTCAAACTCCTGTGCTCAAGTGATCCTCCCACCTCGGCCTCCTAAAGTGTTGGGATGACAGTTGTGAGCCTCCATACCCAGAGGCAATGGTTCTCTCCTCTGCTTTTCCAGTGCAGTAAAGGACTCAGTCCACCCCAGGCTGTGACCTTGAATGTCCCCCAGAGTCACTGGAGCTCGGGCTCGGGCTAAAGGGTGAGAGTTTGACAGCGCCGCCTCCTTCCTCCCTCTCCAGTTCACACGTGAGTGGGTGGAGGAGCCCGCCTTCCTCCCTTGGCAGCTGGAGGGGGAAAGCCGCATTTGGGGAGTGGGGAAAGGGAAAAGCATCGGCGCAGACAGTGCCTCTGATGGGCACCCCGGCCCCTCGTGGCCTCTATTGGGTCATTCAGGTCCCTGGCACCACACCAGGCCCTGTGCTGGCACTGGGAATACAGTGACAAAAGGCCCTGCTCTCATGGGGCTGCCTCTGACCAGAAAACTGGTGCCACAGCGGAGGGCTGGTGCTGTAACCCCAGCCAGAGCTCAGTCAACGAGGGCACCGAGACCAGGAGGTCAGGGGAGGCTTCCTGGAGGAAGATGCGTTCCAGTGGAGACCCAGCGGACACTCTCTGCCCCTTTCTTTTGAGTTCCTCAGGTGGAGTGCCTTCTGTGGCCTTGGTCACTGGGCCAAATGCACTGGGACAACCCACCAAGGAGCTCTCCTGGTGGCCCCTGATACCAAGCTTGAGGACCAGCCCTTCTCCTCCCACACCCTCTCCTGTTCTTCCAGCATCTCAGGCCATGCCCTCCTTGTCCCCCTCTCTTGGTGCTGGGGGCCCTTCCAAAACATCCCTGGGGTGCACGAGGGAGGCCTGGTCCTGGCTGAGTCTGAGCCTCACTCCCCGCCTGGCTCTAGCCCTGCTCTCCAGGAGCCTGTGCTATACTCACCAGGGCTCCCCAGAGAAGCAGCTGGACAGGATGTGTGTGTGTGTGTGTATGCATGTGTCCATGTGTGTGCACTGTGTGTATATGCTCATGTGTGTGTAGTGTGTGCAGTGTGTTTGTGTGTGTAACGTGTGTGTGTGTTGTGTATGTAGTGTGTGTGTGGTATGCATGAGTGTGTAGTGTGTGCATGAGTGTGTAGCGTGTGTGCATGAGTGTGTAGTGTGTGGTGTTTGTGTGTGTTAATGTGTAGTGTGTGTGAAGTGGTGTGGGTAGTATGTGTAGTGTGTGAATCTAGTGTGTGTAGTGTGTATGAATGTGTTTGTGTGTGTGTATTGTGTGTGTGATGTGTGTGTTTGTGTGTAGTGTGGGTGTGTTTGTGTGTAGTGCGTGTTCGTGTGTAGGGTTTGTGCAGTGTGGGTGTGTTTGTAGTGTGTGTGCCGTGAGTGCGTGTGTAGTGTTTGTACTGCGTGTAGTTGTGTGAGTGAATGTGTAGTGTGTGTGTAGTGTGCTTGTGTAGTGTTTGTGTGTACTGTGTGTGGTGTGTGTAGTGTATGTGTGTAGTGTGTGTGAATGTGTAGTTTCTGTGGTGTCTGTAGTGTGGTAGTGTGTGTGTATTTTGTAGTGTGTGTGAATGTGTAGTGTGTGTAATGTGTTGTGCGTATGTTTTTGTGTGTAATGTGCATACTGTGTGTGAATGTGTGTGTAGTGCGTATGTTTGTGTGTGTACTGTGTGTGTAGTGTATGCGTAGTGTGTGTGTGAATGTGTGTAGTGTGTGTGTGCGCGCGCGAGTGTGTAGAGAGAGATTTTAAGAATTGGCCCACGTGACTGCGGAGCCTGGCAGGTCTGAAATCTGGTGGGCGAGGCCGGCAGGCTGCAGGCGAGGGGGGCGTGGCAGCTTCAGGCCAGCCCGGGTGCAGAGGCTCCCTTTTGCTAGGGTATCAGCCTTGGTCTACCCAGACCTTCTCCAGAGCGGACGAGGCCCGCCCGCAGTAGGAGGGCGACCTGCTTTACTCAAAGTCTACCATTTAGAGGCTAATCTCATCCCCGCAGAACACCCTCCTAGAAACACCCAGAATCACGTTTGGGCCAGGTCGAGGTGGTGCCTACGTTGACCATCGCCCACGCATCCACACGCCAGCTGCCCGTTCCGGTCTCTGGTTTGCGCCCGGGCACGCGCGCTTGGCGAATGGCAGCCCCTGCTCTCTGCCAGCATCCACCCGGGGCCTGTCCGTGACTCAGACCTGACATGCTGCGGCCACACTCATCGTCCTCCCCGTTCCCAGTCTCCTTGTTCCCTGTGCCGGGCTCCGCAGCCTCCCCCAGCCTCGTGGCTCCCAGGAACGCTGTCCCGGGGTGAGCGGGAGGGCTCTCCTGGGAGGGCTGCTGTTGCGCCTGCTCTGGGGCTCCGCGGCTCTGTGACCTGGTGCGCCTCTCTGTGCCTGTGGCCCTCTCTGCAAATGGGGCACTAGGGGTTACTGATGACAAGGAAGCCGCTCAGGGCTTGCTGTGGGGAGGGGCTCCTGAACAGCCCAGGGCTGGGGGCGGGGTGCTGCGGAAACGCAGGGTCAGAGCGAGCAGTTGTCAGGATGAGGATTAGGAGGACGATCATCACTCAGTGACCGCTTGTGTGTGCTTCCCCAGGCGGCCCAAATGACCCCAGAGGGAGCCTTCAACAGCAGAAGCTCATCTCTCACAGCTCTGGAGGCCAGAAGGCTGAAGTCAGGGGTCGGCAGGGCCCCGCTCCCTCCGAAGGCTGCAGGGGCTCCTTCCTGTCCTCCGAAGGCTGCGGGGTAGGGGTGGGGGTCCTTCCTGTCTCTCCCAGCTCCTGGTGGGCCGAACGTCTGTGATGTTGAAGCCAGACCTAGGTTGGTGGTATTAGGAGTGGATCACTTGGCATGAGAGTGGCGCCCTTAGGAAAGAGATCACCCCACTGACAGCTGGTGGGCCCTTTCCCGTGCCCTCTGGGAACCCTCACCAGACACCGAGTCAGCCGGCTCAGAGCGGTGGGAAATCCCTGTTGCCACAGTCACGGGACGGGCTGAGACGCCAGCAGGTGCTGGCCTTGCCACTTGTGGACACAGTCACCTTGGCTTCCCCTGCACATCTCAGGCCTTCTCCCTGCAGGTTACATGTTGCTATTTCCACACCCCAGCTCTAAAATAAAATAACGTTTATTTATTTTATTCATGAAAGGAAAGCCAGTTGTGGAAAAATTGGAAACTACAGTACAAATAATGAAAATAATTTCCCCCATCGGCCTCCTGTGGTCTCACTGTGATTCGGCTGGAATCCTAACTCGACCTTGGCGGTGAGGAACTGAGGTCAGAGGGCTTGGATTTGGGCTCGATGACCCTATCCCATGCTGGCCGTAGTGGCGGCTGGGTCCACGGGCCCTTGGGCGGAAAGGCCCTGCAGGCGGCTGGCACGGACTCTGTGGCGGAGGCTTCCGGAGGGAGCAGCCTCTCCTTTTGAGGCCCCTTGTCCCCTCGCTGCGTCCTCACTGCCTGTGCCTCGTAAGGGGTGAACCACAGGCCTGGCCTTGCCTGAGGAGAGAGAAGGGCTGGGCGTTCCCTCAAGCTGCCTCTCCTGGCTCCCATGGCCTCAGTGCTGGAGAGAACCCGCCTTCTGGGCAGCGCTGGGGCTGGGAAATGATGATGGCTTTGCCTAAGGGAAGCTCTTTAAGGGGCCCTGCAGGATTGGGCTGGCCCCAGAGCAACTGCGTCCCAGCGTGCGCACATGCAGGGAGAGAGAGATCATGCTACCAGCGTGCGCACATGCAGGGAGAGAGAGATCATGCTACCAGCGTGCGCACATGCAGAGAGACAGAGAGATCATGCTGTGCTGGCCCAGTCAACCCAAGCTCAACCTGTCTCCAGCGCCCGTTGTGAGCCGGGCCCACGTTGCTGCCCAGGGAGGCAGTGGTGAGGGAGGTGTGATGTGTGAGTCCCCTCGGGCGGCCCTAGCGAGGCACACAGGTGTGTGTGTGTGGGAGCTTGGCTGGGGGCTTAAACAACAGACACTTATCTCTCAAAGTCTGAGAAAAGGGTTGACAGGGCTGGCTTCCGCTGAGCCCCCACTCCTCTGTGTGTTGGGGTCTGTCCTCCCCCGGTGCCCTCTGTGTGCATCTGTGTCCAGATCTCCTCTTCTTGTAAGACACACTCAGAGTGGCTCAGGGCTCACCCCGTGAGCTGATGTTATCTTAACTGCCTTTTAAAGGCGCTGTCTCTACAGTACTGGGAGGCACCAGGTTGGGCTTGGATGTAAGTTTTGGGGAGAGAATTCAGCTGGTAACAAGGTGACTCACCCCCACCAGCCCTGGCTCCTGCCTGAGGCCGTGTTCCACAGTGCCGTGTTCTGGCAGGGCACCGGCCCTAGCTCCCAGGAATCTGGGGACCCCCGACCCTCATGTTCCCCTGTGGCAGGGCGGGGAGTCCCAGGGTGGGGGCTGGGAAGACCTGCCTGAGGACTCAGGGAGACTGGAACCCCAGCACCTTGCTGGGCCCCTTTTGGTTACCAATAGAACACAGTCCCCTCCCAATTCAGAGTGACTATGTTATCTGTCCCTTAGACTACGGTGAAAGCCCTTGGACCAAGATTTTTAAACCTCCCTCATGGCCACAGTGCAGGAGCTGTGGGCAGAGCACAGCCTTGTCCGGGCACTGCCCGGTGTCTCCCGGCTCAGGGGCATCCAGCCCCAGGCACTGCCTCTAGAGTGGAATGAGGCGTGGCTTCCCGTGGGATGGACTAGGGTGTGACTGCTTTCCTGTTCCAGAGGCCACCTGGGAGCCGATGGTGTCCACTGATGGACATTTTCCTGGGCTGAAGTATTTCAGATGCCCAGTGTTCTCCCAGCCCTCACAGCGGTCAGTTCTGCTTCACGGGTTTCCCATGTGCTTTGGCTAAGACGTCAGCAGGCAAAGACGCTTGGGTTGGCTTTAGACATTACGAATAAAGGAAGCTGCGAGAGGCGGCCAAAGTCTGAGACATGACAGGTGACACGGGATGGCTGCGCCCAGACCTGCCCTCCCTTTGCAAACTTTCTGTTGTTTTTGGCGAGATGCTTGCTGTGTGCTGGGAGCTCACGGTGGAAAGTCCCGGGCATTGCTGCTGCTGTCTCCTGACGTGTGTGCGGCTTAACCGTCAACATCTTTACCCTTCATGCTGACTTAATACTGACTGTTGGGCAGAGTTCACTTGGAAACACACCGTCCTGGGAGGAGATGGTGCCGCCCACCCCAGAGGGGTGTCTTGTTCAGTGGGTTGTGCTCATGGGGGTGGGCCCCTGTGTCTGCACACTCACTCCCTATGCTGGGTGTACCCCCAGGCCTGGGTGCTGCGTTCCCCACACCTGCCTCTGCTGCTGGACCCAGAGCTCTCTGGGGCCGTGGGCACATCTCTCTTGTCCTGAGCCTCCGCTCCCTCATGTAGCCCATGATTCAGCTCACCCGTGTGGCTGCCTCCCGGTGTGGGTAGGCTCTGGGTGCACGGGCTGACCAAGGTGGACACGGCCCCCAACTGTGGGGCCTCAGGGACTGCTGTGCGTGACAGGAGGGTGGGTTGGTGGGCTTTCTGGGGGTCCCGTGCATGGAGACCAGACTGGCTGCATACGAACCGGGACTAACAGTAGAGGCCGTCTAGACACCTCCCCTAATGGACCTCAGTCATTTGATTTAATTGTTCCAGGATGCAGTATAGCCTAGAACCAGAGGAGTTGTGCTGACATGTAAGAGTGTGTCCGTGTCCGTGTGTGTGTGTGATTGCGTGTTTATGATAGTAAAATTCAAGGAAGTGTTGTATGGAGTTTGATGAGGGGCGCAGTTTGGTGAGGTGGGCATTCCAAGTGCTGTAGCAGATGAAGGTGCTGTTCATAGAGCCTTGTTATGGATGAGGAGAGCAGGTAATAATCCCTCACAGAGGCTGGCAGGAAGGTCGAGGGCATCAATATCCACAAGCCTACGTTTTGCTTCTATTTTTGCCAACGTTGCCATATCTATTGGCTTCAGTAGGATTCAAATGAAAAACAAAAGCAGAAACAAGAAGGGGTGTAGAAATCAAGGTCCCTATACGTATTGAGCTGGAGTCAAGATGAGATGGAAAATTTTACAGGTAAAAAATGAATTATTTGAAGGTGGGAATATTCTGGAATTCACTAAGAGGAAACAAATGCTCCGAGGAAAGTGACCCAACACAGAAACGAAATGTTGACCAAGCTCCGACCACGCCGATGGCCTTTACAGACGAGCTCTGTAGGGCGAAGCGCGTTGGGAGGTGGTTCAGTCTCTAGAGTGCAGCAGAGATGGAGCCCACAGCCCAGGGGACTTTTCCTTGCTTTTCATAAATCGGGTCTCCAGGAGTCCACCGCGTGCAGGCAGTCTCTGAGAGCTCAGGGGTGCGACTGTCCCAGCAACAACAGGAGCCTGGCCGTGACCAAGCCGGGGGCTGGGTCCCCCGTGTGGACACAGTGCCACCCAGAACGTCCCCTGTGCTCATTACCGGAACAAAGGCTGGAGGGAGGGCCATCTCTCCTCCCGAGATAGAGACCCTCACACGTGCTGAATACATATGTCTCTTTTCCTTATCTGAGGATTTAAATGTGAAGTCACCAGTCTTCCTGCGCAGGAGCACGCAGCGTGTGTCGTCCCCGTGGTCATGGGTGCGTTTGCTCCGACACACGTCCTACAGTCTGGCCACCTGCCTCAGTCCCCAGATGTCCCACACACAGCACTGACATCCCCCTCTGCTCAGAAACACAGGACCCGGGCACGTCCTTGCGCTCAGGGCACCGTTCTGACATTTAATGCTGAATTTACAGGGACGTACGCACCGTATCACACCGGTCAATTGCTCTGAGATACATCTGGGGGAAAAGCACAGTGTCCTTCGTCTCCACGAGAGAACTTACCGGAAGCAGCGTACACAACTCTAGCAAAGAAGAAGTACAGTACCCATTTCCGTATAAGAATATATTATTTAAAAGACAGTTTAAAAATAAAATTCTGTACAGCATCATGAATTCCTTTTTTTTTTTTTTTTGTATCAGTGAACAAAATGTTTCTTAGAAAACGTGGTCTTGTGGTGCCAGGTGCTCAGGGCAGCTCTTCCTGCACAAGGATCCCGTGCAGCTCCGCCAGCCCGTCCGGAACCGCAGCCACGCCCCTCAGTTTCCTCAGGCACAGTCTCCTGGAAGAAGGGAAAGATGACTGATTTGTTTTTTTAGGAATAGGGCACGGTGGCTCACGCCTGGAATCCCAGCGCTTTAGGAGACCAAGGCGGGTGGATCACGAGGTCAGGAGTTTGAGCTCAGCCTGACCAACATGGTGAAACCCTGTCTCTACTAAAAATACAAAACTTAGCCAGGTGTGGTGGCACATGCCTGGAATCCCAGCTACCTAGGAGGCTGAGGCAGGAGAATCGCTTGAACCCGGGAGGTCGAGGTTATAGTGAACTGAAATTGCACCACTGCACTTCAGCCTGGGCAACAGAGTGAGACTCCATCTCAAAAAACAAGATGAAAAAAAGCACCAGCAGTCGCAGAAACGTAACAGGATTATACACAGCCTTTTTTTTTTTTTTTGAGACAGAGTCTGGCCCTGTTGCCCAGGCTGGAGTGCAGTGGCATGACCTCGGCTCACTGCAACCACCGCCTCCTGGGTTCAGGCAATTCTCCTGCCTCTGGCTCCCAGGTAGCTGGGATTACAGGCACGTGCCACTACGGCTGGCTAATTTTTGTGTTTTTAGTAGAGATGGGGTTTCACCATGTTGGCCAGGCTGGTTTAAAACTCCTGACCTCAAGTGATCTGCCTGCCTCAGCCTCCCAAAGTGCTGGGATTACAGGCGTGAACCACCGCACCCGGCCGACACACAGCCCATTTTAAAAGAAAGAGGCCATCAGATATATTGCTGAATACATTTAGGCAAAATAAAACAATATTGATCCCTTTTCTGAGCCACTGAAAAATACGAACTGACTTAAAAAATTAAATACCAACATTGACTGAGCCCTTCACAGGGACCAGACCCGCGCTTTGACTGTTTAGTCACTAAAACAGCAGTGACAATGGTATTATTACCTCTGGTTTAGACACTGGGGCTCTGAGGTTCAGAGAGGCTGAGACACTTGTGCACGTCTCTCGGCTCGTAATTGGCAAGCCTGGACTCAAAACCAGGTGTGTTGGACGCCAAAGCCTGTTGCTGCCCCACTTATAAGTCATGTCCCGTTTGTCCTGCCCTGAGCCTTACATGCTTGATGCACTCTCTCTTGAATTATCTGTTAGACAGGTACAGTGTGACCTTATTATGAGGTGAACAAATGGCTGCTCTGCATTCCCCGTGAGCTGAATAACTGTATCAACAAGTGCAGAGAGAAACTCTCAAAGCCACAGAAAGCCAACACGTGATTTGTGAAGTTTTCAGTACTTCAATTGCACTTTTAAAAAGTCCTCACTCTTATAAGTGATGCATATGCTAATTATTGATGTTTTTCTATTAACTAAACCATGTTCCCCTTCTTTAAGAGCCTCATTCTTTTTTTGTTTTTCTTTTGAGATGGAGTCTTGGTGTTGCCCAGGCTGGAGTGCAGTAGCGCAATCTCGGCTCACTGCAAGCTTCGCCTCCCAGGTTCGAGTGACTCTCCTGCCTCAGTCTCCCAAGTAGCTGGGTCTACAGGTATGTGCCATCACACCTGGGTAATTTTTGTATTTTTAGTAGAGATGCGGTTTCAGCATGTTGGCCAAGCTGGGTCTCGAACTCCTGACCTCAAGTGATCTGCCCACCTCGGCCTCCCAAAGTACTGAGATTACAGGCATGAGCCACCAGGCTTAAGAGCCTAATTCTAATGATTAGATGCAAGGAATAAAATTTCCATTCATTTGGCCGGGCGCAGTGGCTCACGCCTGTAATCCTAGCACTTTGGGAGGCAGAGGCAGGTGAGTCACTTGAGGCCAGGAGTTCAAGACCAGCCTGGCCAACATGGTGAAACCCTGTCTCTACTAAAAACACAAAAACTAGCCAGGTGTGGTGGCGCACGCCTATAATCCCAGCTACTCAGGGGGCTGAGGCAGGAGAATTGCTTGAAGCCGGGAGGTGGAGGTTTCAGTGAGCTGAGATCGCACCATTGCACTCTAGCCTGGGCAACAATAGTGAGAATTCGTCTCAAAAAAAAAAAAAAAAAAAAATCCGTTCATTTAAAGGTATTCCAAAATTCAGATTTTCTCGCCTTCCTCTTCCTTTGGTCCTTTGTCGGAATCACGGTATGGACTGACGCCACGTCAGCAGAGACAGCGTTACCTTCACTGTGTTTCACGTCTCTGCTTCTCTCTCTGGACTTCTCGGTGGCTCCAGACGTCAAGCTGTCAGTCTTCTTCTGTAACTGGAACAAAGTGCAGAGAAGGCCAAGTCAGGGAGCAGGAGACAGCAGGGGAGTGTCTGCCTGTCTTCCAGCAGCTTCTGTTGCCTGGAGGTGCTGCAGTGTGAAAGCCTGTGGTCTCCAGCCCCTGTGAGCCCAGTGCTCCTGACATGGGTTTTTTCAGAGGCACCTCTGTGTACCCTGTCCCGGTACCCTTGGTGCCTCATCCGGGGCCTGGACAGTGAGCTCACCCAGCCGCAGCCACCACAGCCGCAGGGACTGGTGGTGTGTGCAGAGCCTGTGACTTGGGCCTTTTCACCTCTTTGGTGTGACTGTCCTTTTTGTGGGGGCTGAGAGGGGGAAGGCAGAGGCCTTGAAGAACCCTAGTGTCCCCTACTGGGCAGCAGGGCTCGGGACTAGAGACTCAAGGCCATCAGGGCTATGGCTCTCAGAGGGCCACGAGAAAGGCAGAAGCCCCCTCACCTCTCCTGTGGGGCTCTGGAGTAGGAGAAGCCGTCTTGCTACATCTGTCCCTCTGCGTAAGTGCTCTCAGCCTTGCAGAGGTTTAGAGACCTTTCTGCGACTTTCCATCAGCTGGAGAAGTCAGGGCAGCTGGTCTGGATTTTCAGTCAATTTCTAAGCAATTGCTGGGCATCTACCACGTGCCTGGCCTGGCGCCCCAGGTGGGCGTGGGCATGGGGCCGTCAGTCGAGGGAGATGAGACCAACACAAGGCTACGCCTGGACAATGGCTCAGTGCTCAAAAGGGCATCATGGGCCACATGGGCTTCAGGAGCGCCCAGGCAGAAAAGACGGTGTGGCGGGCACAGTAACTAGGGGAGCCCTGACTGACGGGCCTTGGAGGGTGCTTCAATGGTACAAAGGGCACTGTGGGGAGGGGAGGTGGCAGGGGCAACACCAGCCAAGGCCAGGAGGCGTCAAACTCTGCAGGAGTAGTGGGGCTGTTCTAGCTGCACGGGGGCGCTGGCGGGGAGGAGGCAGGAGGGCGGGGCAGAGGCCACACCATGGGCGGCTGGACAGCAGACAGCCAGGGGAATCTGTGGAAAGACTGCGTGGGCCCTGAGCCTGTGACCCTGACCCCTTCCTCCAAAACGATGTCAATCCAACAGCAACCGAAAGCCAGCCCCAGGCTCCCTGTCCCCTGAGAGGTGCTGGTGTGTGTTCTGGGCCCGGAAGCTGGCAGGTGGGTGGTCGCTTTGCCCCTGTGCCAGGGGAGGGCCCCTTTCTAGCCCATGGCCTCGTCTGAACAAGTCAGCCCTGGGGCCAGGCCAGGCGCTGTACTCAGAGGGGTCCCAGATGCTCTAACGGCGGTTGATACGCCCAAGGACACCTGGGTGCCCACAGATGTGGGTGACAGTTGTGATTTTTGTGAAGGGCACGGCCAGTAAACTCCCTGGAAGGTTCTGAGCCCTGACGCGTTCTTGGCGAATGCAGTTTTGGTTTCCCGTCTCACATTCCCTAATTTCACGGAGCCAGGCTTTCTGATGGAAGGGACACGTGCGCCTGTCCATGGGGTCGCCTTCAGTGGTGCCCTGCTTGGCACGTCCGAGATTCTGGAGTCAGGAGTGCGGAGGGCGCTGTGCCTGCTTGCCACAGGGAAGGAAGGTTCTCCTCGGTGCGTTTTACCTCTTTCATGGCGTCGTCTATCCGCTTTAGTTCCTCGTAGCGATCTCGGGATTCCCAAAGCGGCTGCAGCATGATCGCCTCAACCATAGGGAAGAGCTGGGGGAGAAAAACGGATTCATTCAGAGTCCCGGTTCTTAAGGCAGCGGGAAACGCTGGAGAAAAGCAGGTGTCAGGTGCTCCGTGCAGAAGCATGTGGGCCAGTCCCAGCTCCTGGACACCCTCCTGCTGGCTCTGCTGCCCCCACCCGCTGCGGCTCTGTCTCTGGCCCTCATCACCCTCCATGAGGTCCTACAGAAAGTGCCCCCCGCCGCCTCCTGTGTCCCCCGTGCCCGTGAGATGAGGGTTGGGGACAGGTTCTGAGGTTCTAACAAAGACGAGGGGCAGGGGAACGGAGCCGACAGCCTCCCGGCTGAGGGTCCTGGGAGTGGGAAGTGGGTGGGGGCGGCTCCAGATGCCCTGGAGCAGAAGGATCCACAGCACTTGGGAGCCCAGGAAGGTCAGAGGATGCAAGGCTGTGAGTCCAGACCCCCGGGGGAAACAAGAGATGGGCCTGTTTTGCACACGCTGGGGGTGCCTTGAGGTGGGGCCTTGGCAGGGGCCACAGGCAGCTCAGGGGCCCTGGGGGGAGCTGGGCAGGAACGAGCTGTGTGCAGGGAGCAAGGCCTCGGTGGCTGGGTGCGGTGAGACTGGGAGCTGGATGGGGGCTTCACAGCTCGAGGGCACAGAGCTCAGTGGTTCCTCCACAGGTGAGGATCGGTGGAACTGGGACACAGAGAGGGGACAGGAGAGTCAACAGCTGGTGCTGCCTCCAGGGACCTGAAGGCCAGCAGTGATGCAGGAGGGCAATGAGGGGCCCCCCCAGGGCCCAGTGAGGCAAGGCAGGGAGTGCAGCACACAGTAGGAGATGCTGGGGTCACGGGCCAGGCTGTGGGGAGCAGGCTCTGGATGGAGCAGGGACAGCGGTCACCACGACAGCCGGGGAAGAGGCTGCTCAGGATGTGCAGGTGTGCCTGTGTGTGTGTGTACCTGTGTGTGTGTGCCTGTGTGTGTGTGTACCTGTGTGTGTGCCTGTGTGCGTGTGTACCTGTGTGTGTGCATGTCCATACCTGTGTGTGCCTGTGTGTGCCTGTGTGCATGTGCCTGTGTGTGCCTGCGTGTGCCTGTGTGTCTGTGTGTGCCTGTGTGCCTGCGTGGGTCTGTGTATGCCTGTGTGTGCCTGCGTGTACCTGCGTGTGCCTGTGTATCTGAGTGTATGCAAGTGTCACACGTGGTAACAGTTACTCACCTTAGTCACTGTTTCAAACATTGGGATCAGGACAAACTTGATAAACCCAATCTGGGCTGTGGCCTTGGTCACTTTGTCTCGGTCCATGAATGGGGCCACGGGAAGGCCTTCTGACTTCTCACGGTCGCTCTGCAGGGAATGCAGCAGATAGCGACATTAAAGACAGAAATGCCCCAGAACCAGATCGCTGTTCTCAGAGAAAGACAAGATGCGCCAGTTAACCACCAACCAACCAAACCACACCACAAACGTGTCTCAGTAAAGAACAAGGCGAGGGCGACAGTATCTTCAGTGCTAAACAGAGCTGGGCATGCAGGTCTAGCTGGGAAGACCGAGATGAGAGACAGACAGAGGTAAGTTGCACGTAACACAGGACGGCAGAAGCATCCTGCAGAAAGCCTCCCGAGTTCTCCTAGGCTTGATCAAGCTGCTGTATTAACATTTGGTGGTTGTTTTCAGCTGGTTTGGTTTTCTATGTCCCCGATCTTCCCCGTGGCCATCTGTGTGAGCTGACCTGCTGGGTCTCAGCCCTCTGGGGGCCTCTCCTGCCTCTGCAATTCTTGCTTCTTGACTTTCAGGCAATTGGCTTGACAAGGCTGCTTCTAATAATGGTTCAATTAGCAGTGACAGGTGGCAGTTTTAGGACATTAGCTTTTCTGGATTGTCACTCTCTTTCAGGTCTCAAATTATAACCTATTTTGTTTCTGATGGACGCCTGCCGTGAAGGCTTTCTGGAGGCTGAACTGTCCGCGGCCCGGTGAACATGCGGGTCCACCCTGGCGTGCTGTTTCACGCAAACCCTTACTAAGTGGGGTTAATAAGACTGGCTGGAGGTTTGATTGCTCTGCAAGACTCTTACCTGCATAAAATATTCCTCTAATAAACAGTCCACCCAGGGCTCTGCGACTTCCATTGGACGGACCTCGTTAGAGATATCACAGCATTTTATCAAAATCATCTTCAGCTGAAAGAAGAGATTTTGGAATTGAGGTAACAGGAGGTAGAACATGGCCTGCTGAGCTGCTCGGGTCTGGACGTGCCATTACAGGCAGGAAGAGAGGGAGGACCGTGCAGCTGGACCATGCAACTGAGCTTGGCTGACTTCAGGGAGGGCAGGCTCCCTTCTCAATGGAGAATGAACCTTCAGGGTCCTGTTTGGGTCCCCTCCTTCCAGCCTTTCTCGCCATCCCAGCCCAGGTGATATCCCCGGAGCACTGCCCCGTGCCTGGTCACCCCCTATTTGCTGCTGTTCCCCAGGTGGGTGCACTGCTCATCTTCCCAGGGGACAGGTGGCTCCGTCCGAGCTTGGCCAGGGTTGGGCACACCATGGGAGCTTCAGGAGGAGATAGGGTAGACCCAGGGATGCAGCAGCTTCCACCCGAACTAGCCCGGATGTCACCATAGGACAGACCGTGGAGGGCTGGTGTCCCGCAGCCCTGCCTGCACCGGGCACAAATGACTGTCTGGAATCACCAGGTTTCCAGGTCAAAGTGTTGGCTGCCGTCCAGGCTCTGAAGCTGATTCGACAGGAAAGCCCAGCTGAGGCACATGGCCCCCGGCTGTGGGGCTGCACCTGCTGGTTTGGGGAATGTGACTAGGTGAGGGGCAGGTCATTTCAGCTGGGTGTCTGCACGATGCTTGGTGGATCCTGCCTTCCAACCTCGGCGGGACCTCGAAGGGACCCTGCTGTGGTCACCCTTCCTTTCCCCACCCTATCAGTTCCCAGGAAGCCATCCAGGCCTTTCTTTGACTCCTCTGTGGAGTCCGGCTCCAGACCAGAGGCAATTACTAGCCTGTGCCTGGCAGGCCCTGGGGGAGCTGTCCCCACACCAGACCTGGTACAGGGCCAGGGCAGCACTGTCTCTGGGGAAGGTCAAGGTCCCAGGCCCTGCTGGCCACACTCCCTGCACCTCACACCTCCCATGTCAGCCTGCACTCCCCTTGGAGGCCTCCTTATTGGGGCCCACTTTGACTCAGAACCTTTCCCCCCCGAGACCTTCCCCCCACCTCTGTCCTCCAGTGTTCATGAAGCCCCGTCTGGGGCTCCCCAGCAGTGAGACGATCCCTGGCTGTGCTGCTTGTCATCTGACCCCGCCCGGTGCCGGTCGTTGGGATAAACGGAAACCTGGGCTCTGAGCCTCACTTTGCCTCTGGTCTGCACAGCTGCAGTGTGTAAGGCTGGGGGTGGGAGTGGGGACCTTCAGCAGGGCTCAGAGGTCCTGACCACCTGGCACCCGATCCTCCGGCATCCTGCCCCTCCCCGTCTCTTCCCTGACCTCTCCTCCCACCTCAGAGGGAGGAAGAAGGCATCAGTGGGGCATGGGTCACCCCTGCCTGCAGGTCCATCCCTGCCTTCCTCATATCTAAGAGGACAAGGCGGTGCCTCCCGCCTTCCCTTGGTTTTTCGGGAGCGAGGAACTTGCTTGCCAGGAAGCTGTTCCATGCGTCTGTTTCCCTCTCGGGGAAGGGGCTTCTGGAGGCCCTGGCCTGGGGAGGTTTGCCTGCTGTCCAGCCCTTGCCTGCGGGAGCTCCCGTCCTCTCGCACAGCCTTTGGGAATTAACTGCACCTCAGCTCCAGAGAGCTGAGTCCTAAAGACTCCACCTACGGGGACTGGGTGGTTAGAAGCTCAGCCTGAGCCAAGAGTTCCCTATTTTTCAACCTCTCTGGAGGTGGAAAGTGATGCTATTGATTTTTTTTTTTTTTTTGAGGCAGAGTCTCGCTCTGTCACCCAGCCTGGAGTGCGGTGGCCGGATCTCGGCTCACTGCAAGCTCCGCCTCCCGGGTTCACGCCATTCTCCGGCCTCAGCCTCCCGGGTAGCTGGGACTACAGGCACCCGCCACCTTGCTCGGCTAGTTTTTCGTATTTTTTAGTAGAGACGGGGTTTCACCGTGTTAGCCAGGATGATCGATCTCCTGACCTCATGATCTGCCCATCTCGGCCTCCCAAAGTGCTGGGATTACAGGCTTGAGCCACCGCACCCGGCTGATGCTATTGATTTTAAACAATCAAATTTCAGAGTAAGAATGCCAGGGGTGTACCCGATGCTTAGACAAGGTTCCACAAAACCAGCTTTCTCTTTGAAGACTGGGAGAGCAGTTCTCATGCACCTCTCTCTCTGTTTTTTGAGACAGACCCTTGCTCTGTTGCCCAGGCTGGAGTGCAGTGGAACGACCGTGGCTCACTGCAGCCTGGACCTGGGCTCCTGCGACCCTCCCACCTCCACCTCCCGAGCAGTTGGGACCACAGGTATGCACTGATGTTTTGACTTTTCTTTTTTTGTGGAGATAGAGTCTGCTAATGTTGCTCAGACTGGTCTCAAACTTCTGGACTCAAGCAATCCTCCCGCCATGGCCTCCCAAAGTGCTGGATTCCAGGTATGAGTCGTGCTCCGGTCCTTGTGTGCCTTGGGGTGCCCAGTGCCTGCCCTTTCTGAAAGGAAGATGCTGCACCTTCTCATGGGGGAGGCCCCCTACCCCTTCTCTGGCCACCTTGTCCTGGTGATAGAGGGGTGCCGGGCTATGGTGTAGGCCTGGGGGGGATGCCGGCTTGGGGAGCAGGGACTGTGTTGGAGTTGCCCCCACAGAGATGGGCTGGGGCTGTGCCTTCATGGGAGAGCTGGTTTTATTCTCTGGAAAGCAGAGCGACATGCATGGCCTTCACCCACTTATCTCCCTCAAATCCAAAAGAGATGGAGGAATGGGAGAGTGCCGCCTCCGACCATGAAGGAGGCTCCGTCAGGAGGGAGGCCCTGCCTGGGACTTTCCTAGTAAGAGTCATGACCTTGAAAACCAGATTTATAGATACCATGTTTCAAGGCAAGACTAATACTTTTGGCTTCTTGGCTTCCAGTGTGAGCTGGATGGATGACCCACTCAGCCAGCCCACCGCCTGGCTGCCCACACAGGCAGAACAAGCCACTCACCAGGGTCATGTGCTCCTCATTGCTGTAGTCAAAATTCTCCATTTTCTCTTTGAAAGAATCCATAATTTCTGCATGTCTTGCCATGTCAGTGGCCAAGATTAACGTGATCATTCCCTAAATAGTGAAAGAACAAAGCGGTAACACGGGCATAATCCCAACAAGTATTCAATGGAGGCCTACTGAGTACTGAGCCCCCTGCATACATTATTTCATGTATCCCTCATTCTGATTCATATGTGCATCCATCACCCATCCATCCATTTGTCCACACATCCATCCATTCACCCAAAAAACACATCCATCCATCCATCCGTCCATCCACCCACCCATTCATCCTCTATCCATCCATCTATCCATCCACCCATCCATCCTTCCATTCACCCTTCCATCCATTTATCCATCCATCCATCCATCTATCCACCCATCTGTCCTTCCATCCATCCACCCTTCCATCCATTTGTCCATCCATCCACCCACCCACCCACCCACCCACCTATCTGTCCTTCCATCCATCCACCCTTCCATCCATTTATCCATCCATCCGTCCATCCATCCATCCACCCACCCATCTGTCCATCCTTCCATCCATCCATCCATCCATCCATCTATCCACCTATCTGTCCTTCCATCCATCCATCCATCCATCCATCTGTCCATCCATCCATCCATCCACCTGTCCTTCCATCCATCCATCCATCCATTTGTCCATCCATCCATCCATCCATCCATCCATCCACCTATCTGTCCTTCCATCCATCCATCCATCCATCCACCCATCTGTCCATCCATCCATCCATCCATCCATCCATCCATCCACCTATCTGTCCTTCCATCCATCCATCCATCCACCCATCTGTCCATCCATCCATCCATCCATCCATCCATCCATCCATCCATCCATCCACCCATCTGTCCTTCCATCCACCCACCCCTCAAGCATTTACAGAACACACCTCTGTGCCAGGTATGATGTTTTCCTCTTCCAAGAAAATAAAACCACAAGCATCAGATACAAAACCCAAACCCATCAATCTAGGTCATTTCAAACGTATACATATATTTTTGAGGGGGACATCACTTGCATCTTGAATTATTCAATTTTCCTGTAAACATTGAATTGTGTTATTAGTGAAGCATTTATTCGGTTATTCCTGAAATCTTCCATGACAAAATATATTTTTTAAAAAGTGGGACAACGAATTTTACCCCCAGAGGAGAGTCACATTTTGCAGTCAGTGAAGCATTTGAAGCAGCCAACGCTGGTGTGTCCCCACGGTGGCTGGGCACGAGGACGATCCCCCGTGCAGAGGGGCTGCTCCTCCAGTCGGGTGCCACCTCCTTCTCTTGCGGGATGCTCTCCGACACGGCTCAGTGGGACGAGGCCTACACTAAGGGGCGTTCACTTCCTTTGATTCCCAGGGTCCTGTCCCTGGAGGAGCTCCCCACTGGGGCAGCAGTGGCAGATGCAGTGTTCTCTCTTCACGGTTGCCCTTTGACCTACTACAGACGAAGATTTGCCACCGCTTATAGCCACACAGGGCACCTGCTTGCAGGGTGTGGAGGGGCACAAACACGGAGGAGAGGCCAGAGAGCCTATAGATAAAGGGGAGATAACTGTACTGGGAACTGGTGATTCAATAATGACTGTAAATTGTCTGCTGAATTGTGTATGTTTGTGCAATGATGTCGTCACAGGCCAGAGAGCACTGCTGCCGTGTCAGACCTAGGGGGTTCCAAGGTGCGGCTGTCCGTGCTCCTCCCAGGGCCATCACCATGCACACCCATCTGTTCTCCTTCTGCTCATTTCACACTCCCAGTGGCCGGCACAGCACAGGCCAGCAGAGGCCTTGACCACAGCATCCCAGTGTACCACAGCCTGGTTCTGCCCACCTGCCTCTGGCACATGGTGACATTTGACAATTTCGCAAGAGGCTGTGATGCCTCAGGGCCCGTCCCAGGGAGCGTGCTGCTTCCTCAGAGCTTCCTCAAATGCTTCACTGACTTCAGTTTTTTACGTTGGGCTTTGAACCTCCTGGAAGTGTAGACAAATCGGAAAGCCATGGTCGACGAGGCTGCTGCTCTCTGATAAAGGAGGCTCAGCAGCACTCCGGGAGGGCGGTGAGTATTTTCCCAGTCCTGGCGTCCAGACGGTCTCTGTCGGCTGCCTCTGGAAGGAAGCCACTTAGACTTCGAATGGCTGAGGTCTGCCTTGCGGAACGGTGCCCCTGGTGAGTGTCCTGGGGCCGCCACATAAAGTACCACAAACTAGGCAGCTTAAAACAACACTCATTCTCTCACAGTGCTGGAGGCCAGAACCAAGATCAAGGTGTGGACAGGGCCCTGCTCTCTCCGAAGACTCCAGGGGAGGGTCCTTCCTTGTCTCCTCCAGGTCCCGGGGGACCTGGAGTCCGTTGGTTTAGGGCTGCATCACTCCAATCTCCACTCACCGCATCTTCACGCTGCCTTCTCCTCTGGGTCTGGACTGTTTTCTCCTCTGTCTTGTCCAAGGACACTAGTCTTTGGATTTAGGGCCCCCTTGGACAATCCACACTGATCTTATCTGGAGATCTTAACAAGTACAAACGCAAAGACCCTTTTCCAAATAAGATCACACTCACGGGAGGTGGGCCTTGTTTGAAGGACGCTACTATTTACCCCACACATTTTTCCCAGAGGTTACTCTGAGAGCTTCCCTCCCCTGCAAACGTCGGAGAGTGAGGGTTTGATGAGGAATTCCCATGTGGAAGGGGGCGTTATTTCGATGAGCTGGAGGTGTTTGTCTGGGGCAGGTGGACTGGGTCATCTTCCTCTCATGCAGATGTCCCTCTCACTCTCCTCCCATCACACCCTGAGAGGCAGAAAGCCCCCTTATCTAAAACGGAAGGGGTGGCTGGGCGCGGTGGCTCATGCCTGTAATCCCAGCACTTTGGGAGGTCGAGGCAGATGGATCACCTGAGGTCTGGAGTTCAAGACCAGCCTGGCCAACATGGTGAAACCCCATCTCTACTAAAAATACCGAAAATTAGCCGGGTGTGGTGGCGCACACCTGTAATCCCAGCTATTTGGGAGGCTGAGGCAGGAGAATTGCTTGAACCCAGGAGGTGGAGGTTGCAGTGAGCTGGGATTGCACCATTACACTCCAGCCTGGGCAACAGAGCGAGACTCTGTCTCAGAAGAAAAAAAAAAAAAAAGAAATGGAAGGGGGCTGACTGGGCTATGGGTGACAGGTGACAGCAGCTGGGGTTATGGAGCAGGGTAGCTCTCCTACGTTGGATGCAGCAGACGTGTCTGTCCAGGGCCCGCCCCCTCCTTGGGCAGGCTCCCTACCTTCGCTAAGCCTCAGTTTCTTAGACTGGAAGATGGACAAAGGATTTATCTCAGAGGGAGCCAGTGAAGGCTCAATTAATAGAGGCTGGGAAGTGCAGGTCAGTGGGATACACATGTGCATGGCGAGGGTACCCTCTTTTTGGGGCTCCACTCTGGGCCCTGGAGGAGGTGAGGAAGGAGGGAGGGGTTCCCCTGGGTCCGCAGGGCACTGCTGTGGCCAGGAGCTTCTGGGAGCCTCCAGCCAGTGGAGAATGGGGGCTGCTGTCCCTGAATGTGCCCCCACTCCGGTGGGAGGGCCCTCACCCCGCGCACCTGTCGGATCTGCTTGAACCCATCAGGTGGGATGTTGGAGAAGATGTTGCACTCGGGCTCAGCGAGGATCCGGAAGGCCACGGCGCAGTGGTGGTTCTCCAGCGGCGAGATGTCATTGTAGCGAACCGCCAGCTCTGTGCGGGCGTTGATCTGGTACCTGGGAGGCGAGGAGAGAGTGAGGGGAGGCTCAGGAGCCCTCACCAGGCACCTGCACTGGGGAGCAACGCCCAGGCATGTAAGTGGAGTCAAGTCGGGGAGAAAGTGCCATGGGGGCTGGGGGAGCCGCCTGTGCCCTGCCCCACCCAGAAAGTCCCTTCTGCTGCTCAGCTGCCCCTGCAACTTCACGTCCCCATGCTCCTGCAGTCCCAGGACCCCTCTGAGGAAGCAGCACGCTCCCTGGGACAGGCCCTGAGGCATCACGGCCTCTTGTGAAATTGTCAGATGTCACCAGGTGCTAGAGGAGGCAGGTGGGCAGAACCAGCTGTGGTTCACTGGGATGCTGTGGTCAAGGCCTCTGCTGGCCTGTGCTGTGCCAGCCGCTGTGAGTGTGAAATGAGCAGAAGGAGAACAGATGGGTGTGTGTGGTGATGGCCCCGGGAGAAGCGCCGACTGCCGCACCTTGGAACCCACTAGGTGCCGACACACGGCAGCAGAGCTCTCAGGCCTGTGATGACATCGTCACACAAACACACAATTCAACAGAGAGAGCTGCTGTGCCACTGTGGACACAAACCCAAGCCCACGGCCTGGACCATGTCTGCCATGGTCTTCTGTGCCTGTGGAGGCAGGAGTGGAGCAATGGTCTGTGCTTCTGATCCCTGGCCCCACAAGGGACACCTCACTCCCACCTCCTGTCATTCTGCAGTCCCTTCTCTCACTCTCTTCTGGCCCCTGCCTCTGCCTTCCCTGCAGAAGCCAGCTGGAAGCCTGCCGGGGGAGAGGCGAGCTCCTGAGAGGGTGTGTGGAGCCCCCATCCCCGCGTGCCCACAGGCGTTGCTCCCTGCCTGGGGTGGAGAAGGCGCCGGCGTGGCCAGGGCTCTGCCGTGCACCTGAGCCTGGACCAGGCCCGCGCAGGGGTGGGAAAGTCCCCCTGGGGTTTGATAATCCCGAAAGTTCCTACTCCGGGGAGACCCGAGGCCCTGGGCAAAGTCCAGAAGCCGGGAGCTGTGTCAGTGGAGGCAGAGCTGGGCTGGGAGGCCGTCGCTGACAGCTCCTTCCGGGAAGTGCTCTGAGGGTTGGGCTGACGGGTTCCCTCCAGGAGCCAGGGTGCCTTTTAAAAGGAAAACAAGAGAAAATCCTGTACATACGTGTTGTTGTAGCCGGGATGGTCCAGATCGTGGCAGATGGCGGCTGTCATTAGGATCAGGATATCCGTTTGTGAGAACTTCTCCTGGATTGGAAAACAGGGCGCAGGTGTTTGCCCTCTTCACTCGGAGGGTGGGATGGGATGAGGGGGGTGGAATTGGGGGAGTGGTAAGGTGGGGACAAAGGCCCCTGCAGCTATGTGGGGTCTCCTGGCATGGTGGGAGGGGACCAGCCTTCCTGTGGGGGTGGACGGGTGACCAGGTCGGGCGCACACCTGCTCATGTAATCCTAGGAGCAGCCTCGCCCATGGGGAGACTGACAGTGGTGGGGGGGGGTGCTTCCCTAGGAGGGGCGGAGCAGCTGGGGACACCACACCTGTGGCTCTCTTGGTGGGATGGGGCTGCCACTGCCTGGAACGGGCTTCCATCTGACCCCCGAGGGTGGAGGTCTGGGTGTGCGGCGGGCAGGACCCACCTGGAGGCCACAGAGCCAGACCATGCTGTACATCATCTGGGCCACGCAGAAGCAGTGCCGGAAGTTGTGGAAGGGGTTGTTTCTGTAGTTGTCGTGGACGCAGAGCTGTGGGAGGCAGGGGGTCTGGGTCACCCTGTGCCTGGGCCCGCCAACCTCTCCTCCCAAAGTCACCCAGAAGGCTGTGCGCTGGTTTGAACGTTCTCTGCCAAACCCTCATCCCAACCAGAGGTCAACAGTGTTCCCATGTTTACCACAGGTACCAATGAGGTGACACAGGGACCCTGAGAATGTCCAGCGGGCCGCACCACAGCACCCGGGGCAGGTGTGGGGACAGAGCTCCTAGCAGGGGTTTTCACCTTGCAGTCAAGGACTGGGGTGTCCCCAGAGGTGTCTGAGGAGCCATAGTGGGGCACAAAGTTAGGAAGTTCGGGGATGGGGGAGGGGAGACTCCAAGACGGGGCTCTGGGTCCCCAATCACCATGAAACCTTTAATAGGCTTTTAATATTTGGTTCTGAGCAATATTTCATTAAAAAATGCCTGCTGCTAAACATACGCACACATGCAGACGTCCACATGCACACACCCACTCTCTACACACTCCACGCACACTCACAGCCCACATCCACACACACATCCACATGCACACACCCGCTCTCTACACACTCCACGCACACTCACAGCCCACATCCACACACATACACATGCACACACCCGCTCTCTACACACTCCACGCACACTCACAGCCCACATCCACACACACACATACACATGCACACACCCACTCTCTACACACTCCACGCACACTCACAGCCCACATCCACACACACACATACACATGCACACACCCGCTCTACACACTCCACGCACACACAGCCCACATCCACACACACACATACACATGCACACACACCCCACATCCACCCCCCCACATCCACACACCCCACATCCACAGATACAAACATGCACACACCCATCCTCACACACATGCACCTACACACACCCCACATCCACCCCCCCACATCCACACCCCCCCACATCCACACACACACATACACATGCATACACACCCCACATCCACCCCCCCACATCCACACACACAGATACACATGCACACATCCACACGCCCCACATCCACACGCACAGATACACATGCACACATCCACACGCCCCACATCCACACAGATACACATGCACACATCCACACACACAGATACACATGCACACACCCACTCTCTACACACTCCACGCACACTCACAGCCCACATCCACACACACACATACACATGCACACACCCGCTCTACACACTCCACGCACACACAGCCCACATCCACACACACACATACACATGCACACA
>NC_037670.1:20548634-20746881 GCF_003255815.1 Theropithecus gelada
CTGCTGCTGCTCTGTGGTTTACAGAGACAAGCGTCATTGCAGGGCTCACGTCATCGCGCCTTCCCCATGTCCACCTTGCTGCCCTCCTGCCTCACATTCACACGTGGTGCCCTCGCCCGACCTGACCCCTACCTCCTGCCCCATACTCCTCTTTTCCTCAGCCTCTTCCTCCCATTTCACCCCACACAGACGCCTTCCCTGCCTCTAGACTCTTTAAGGCCTCTCTGGTGTCCTCTTTCCTAGCTCTTTTGTTTTTCTTTATGCTGTTAAACCAGGTTTAGCCTCCTTACATATTTAAGTTCAGCCTACGGGTTTCTTTGTAAGTCGTGAACACTAACAAGCGGAGGTGTAAGAAGAGCATAGCCTACACCTGTGCCAATCACTGAGTTTCGGCCAAATGTAGCCAACTGTTCGCACTGCATTCAAATAAGGCAAATGCCGAGCTGTAACTAATCCAGCTGCATCCCTACCTCACTTCTGTTTTCTGTACGTCACTCTCCTTTTTCTGTCCATAAATAAGCTTCCACCACGTGGCTAGAATCTCTAAGCCTACCCTGGCTGCCTCATTCGCAAATCATTCATTGCTCAATGAAACTCTTTTAATTTGGCTGAAGTTTGTTTTTTTTTTTTTTTTCCCCAATGCCATTTACCATAATTTGCAATTCATCCAGTCAATAACTATTTCTGGAAAGCTAAAGGTGTGCCAGGCACTGTGCCCGGGGCTGGGGTAGGCCAGGGATGCCCTCCAAGGATTCGTTATTCGGACCCTGTATTAGAAAGTTGGTAGAGAAGCAAAAGTGGTCAGACTGCCTTGAAAATATTTGCCACAAACGCACCATTTAAAGGCTGTGCCCTCACTGAACACCCGCCCTGTTTAGCATGAGCATCTCTCTGCCTCTGACCATTGTGTCCACGCGCTTGGCAATCAATTTTTCTGATTGTCAAATTTTCCACAACTCAATACAAATATAACACCAATGGATGGCAAAAGGAAATTTTCAATCTTGCAAACGCTGTAAGGTTTCACGGAATTGACTGACGTTATGTTGGGGGAATTGCTCAAATTATACACAAAGCTACTGACAAAGGAGATTCTGGAAAAATGAGACTAAGTAACAATTGGGTATGAGACTGTCAACAACTAGTCCTTTGTTTCCTTACTTAGGGCATTAAAAGAAAAAACAAACAAACAGAAACAAACCAGCCCTGACAAAACAAGGAATTTAATTCAAAGGATGATGAAGAGCGCTGGGGAAAATCAAAGGCCATACATATTTTGTAACAATGACTCTCTTGCTGAACACGTGATGTATTACCTCAAACATGAAGTTAAAAATGTGGCGTTCTGCTCTCATAAAACATAGTCAGAAAAGGTATAAGAACTCCACTGCCACCGTTAATGTTGACTTACTATGATTTTAAGAATTTGGGCATAGTTGCAATTTTGCCTAATTTACCTTTTTAAAATACAAGGTAAAATGGACCAATGTTCATAATTTTTAATTTAATTGATCAACATAGACTCTAAATCAAACCGTACTTCTATTTACTTTGTATTTTGGTTTAACAGGATGTGCTGTGCATGACTTTGTACTGTTTATCTCCTGATAAGGAGAATTTCCTGCTGTGTTAATTTGCATAATTACCTTTGTGCTGACTCTCCCCCTCACTGAAATGTGAGGTCTGTGAAGGCACCATCTTCTCAGTCAGGCTCCCAGCAGGAAACAAATGGCTTTTCACCATAGAAGAGTTCAAGGGCCCTCATGTTGGAAACCTGTGGTAAAGGTGGCATAACTGCCTTAAGTCTGGTGCCTGGGACTTAGCCATGAGGCAGAATTCTTCTTAGCAGACCTGAGCTTTTTCCCACCTAAATATGTCAAGCAGCACTTAGTAGGCCTCTGTCTCATGTCTGGGGTGCCTGTAACCAAGGACCCATTGCCATAGACAATTATGGGTCAAAACAACTGTTACTTGCCATCCCTTGCTTCTTGGGGCATTGAGACCTGCCCTGTCTCTGATGATTAAGAGCCACCCCTACTCTGGTGCTTAGAGTGGCACTGCCTCCAGCCCACAGAGGGCGGTCCACAGAGCTGGTGAAGGACTCACCAATGCATTTCCTCTCTTCTTCCAGGCCCCTTGGGGAAGAGGCATATTAGGGAAGGTCTGAGTCAGTTGCAAATAGTAGGTGCCTTTCTATGTTTCTATTTCCTTGAGACTTTGAGCTCTGTTCTCTATAGTGTGCCAGGATTTCAAGCTTTTCGATCCCATTAACTTTGTCCAATTAGCCAACCTGGAGGATTATTAACCACTTTCTCAGGGTTTGAGCCAACATATTAAACGCTGAAACCCAGCCTAATCCAGGCTCACTCTCTTCCACGTGGGGCAGGTGCTGTCAGACTCCACCCCACGCTTGCTCCCAGGCTCTAGCTGCTACCTGCTAGAGTGGACCTGCAGCTCCATGTTGAGGCAATCTCCTCCCAGGGAGGTCTTGGGCCTCCTCACCCTGCCTCTGCTGTTCTCAACTGTTTTCTGGGACTGCAGGCAATGAGAGGTGTGGGGTGGGTCCTGGGGGACTGGTATCAGCTCAGGATGCAGCTTCCCCAGGTGCAGTCATTGCAAGACTTTTTAACAGAGGAATGTTGGGTTCCATGTGGGACGGGAGGTGAAAGGAGGAAAAGGGGGCAAAAGGGAGGGGAAGGGAAAAGAGGAGAGAAAGAGAAGGGAGAGCAAAGGGGTGCCGCCTCTGTAGACAACAGGGGTTCAGGGGAATTGGCAGCTCCAAATTTCCAGCCTCTCTTTTCATCTCTGCCCAAATCTCTCCATTGTGTCTTTCCCCACGGACACCTTGTATTAATCTGTTTTTGTACTGCTATAAAGAACTACCTGAGACTGGGTAATTTATAAAGAAAAGAGGTTTAATTGGCTCAGGGGTCTGCAGGCTGTACAGGAAGCAAGGCATGGAGGCCTCAGGAAACTTACAATCAAGGCAGAAGGCAAAAGGGAAGCAGGCACGTCCTACATGACCAGGGCAGGAGGACGAGACAGGAGGAGGAGGTGCCACACACTTTTAAACCAGATCTCGTGAGAACTCTATCACGAGAAGAGCAAGGTGGAAATCCACCCCCAAGATCCAGTCGCCTCCCACCAGGCCCCACCTCCAATACTTGGGATTACAATTGAACGTGAGATTTGGGTGGGGCCATATCACACCCTTTCCTTGTAAGAGATCAGGCAGGGTTGAGCATTTAATTGGCACCTCAGTGCTGCCCCCTAACAATCAGGCCCATGCTTGTGCCTCAGCACAGGTGTCCTGGGACCAGAGAGATGAGGGATCCCTTCAAAGCTGCCCTGGAAGCCGCTGGGTCTCTACACCTATTCTTAATTTTATGCTCATGGTTTTACATTTCTATTTTCCCTGGGCAGGTGCCCTAGGGGGCTGGTGACTGTGGCTCTATGATCTCTAGTTGCCATAGTGACCAAGCACCACATGAACCCCCACGCCTTGCCCACTGCCTGCACTTCCTCCTGAGCCGTCACTGAACATGCCCTGCCCACTGCCTGCACTTCCTCCTGAGCCGTCACTGAACACGCCCTGCCCACTGCCTGCACTTCCTCCTGTGCTATCACTGAAGAGAGTTTGAAGAGCAACGCATACCGTGGTGACTTGTGCCCCATTGCCGACCAGCAAGGAAGTGACCTACACGTGCGGGTGACCCAGAGTCCAGTGCTAGGAGGTAACAGCAGCCCATGTGCCATTGTGAGCATCCCTGGGAGTCCTATTGGAAGCAGAGGCTCCACACCTCTCCCTCAGTGCATGAACCATCCCCGTGTGGCCTGCTCCTAAGACCTTGACCACATTTCCACCACAGTCCTGTGGAAGCTGGCACAGCATAAGGGCTCCTGGAAGGCAAGCAATAGTCTCTGCAGCTCCCCAGTGAGCCCAGTGGCACTTCAGCCCTGCCCTCACACCCCACCTCACCTGGGGAAATGACATGGTTTTCTCCCACAGCTGAATCTTTGTAGTGAGAACTTCCTGCTCAGAGCTCTTAGTGAGGCCCTGGGCAAAAGCCAAAATGCTCAGGAGCCATGATCAGGGGTGGGGCCAGGAGGGAAGTGGAAAACTGGGGCTGCTTTCGGGAGGGGCCGCTGCTCTGCAGAGCCTCAGATCACAAGAGGGAATTTCTGTGAAGATCCTGCAATGTGATTCTTCATCACACTGTAGGAAGAAAAAAACACGCATATACAAATGGCATAGACACACATACCTAGATACATACACACACCTAGATACATACACACACGCATCTGTAGTTATAAAGTCACAGGATCATCTTCCTGTCACATAGGAGTCTTGCCTTTGAGCAAACCTGACATGAACACCTGACCGCCAACCTCCCAGGACCATTCTTTGTATTGAATCTGTAGTGACATTCCTCTACAAAGCCACTTCCCCAAGAGCAATGATTCTCAGCCTGAGCTGCATCAGAATTACCTGGAGAGCTTGTCCAATCACAGATGGCCAGGCCTCATCCCAAATTTCTGATTCACCCTTGAGCATATGAATTCAAAGGAAGTTCCCAGTGAGGACAAGTGCTGCTAGACCAGGGGCCACACTTTGAGAACCACCAGCTTTCATGGCTCAGTGTAACAGTTGTCCAGTCCAAAGACAGGTAACTTCCAGGTGCCAGATTCAGGCATAAGCGTCACGGCTGGCTAGCTTTGTGATCTTGAGAATTGCATGAGGGAGTGCAGGGAACATGCTTCATTTGACACCTCCAGGTGGGAAGCCCCTACCTGGTAGTTACTGGTGCTGCATGGTTAAATCCATTCAGTTTCATTTTTTCCACTTGCAATCCTGAACACACCTGCTGCATAAAATAGATTTATTTGAAAACAATTTTCTAGAATTTGGATTTTTAAGAGTATATAAAACAGAGTGTGGCAGGCCAGGTTTCACTAATGCAGGCCTCCATAACAACTGTTTTAGTACTGACCGAGTGGTTAAGTTAAATATTAAAAGCTTAAAAAAGCCAGTGCCCTTATACAAAAGCCGAAATGTAACAAAAGCCACCAAAGGTTTTGCCTAGGCCTTTCCTGGACCTTAAAGCATGACAAAATAATGAAAGAATTCTTAACAGGACCCATTTAGGATTAAACAAGTTTTACTGGGGTTAAAAAAACTCCCCTGGCTTCCACAAACAAGTTTATTGGAGGTCTGAAGGAACTCCCCAGACCTCCGTGATTTAGCAGAAGGCAAGATAAAGTTAATCACCTCAGCACCTGGACCCGTTCAGATTAAGTAAATTTACTGAGGCTCCAGAGGAAGGTCTTCAGGACTCAGACCTTAGTTATAGATTAAAATAAGTTAATCACTTATGTCTTTAGATGAACGCACACTTACATGTAGACACAGAGCTTACAAGGTATACAAGCTCTGGAAAACTGTGTAATTTTGAGTTGGTCTGGTGATAATTTCCAGGCCTTCTCCCTGTAACTGGTTCCAGAAATAAAAACTCTTCTCCTTCCCAGTTCATCTGCATCTTGTTATTGGGCCGCAAGAAACAAGTGCCCAACACTCAGCTTGGTCTGGAACAAGAGTACACTGCATTCCTGGATTTTACAGCTTTTTGCAAATACAATAAAAATGAGTGCCCACAGAATTAGAAACTTTGACACATTAGAGGCTATATGAATATCATAAAGAGTGTAATAACTAGGCTGTATTAGTTTTGCCACTCCAATAAAAACAACTATTGAAATAGAATTATACACAACTAAACTCTGGAAATTTTATTCACTTTTAATATGAACAACTTATGGAATGGGGTTATGATCAAACACTGCGCTTGGAGTCAGGCTTGTGCAGGAGTGGGGGTGGTTAGGTGGAAGGAGCATGGAGCAGTAAACTCATGTTGCATCCCTGCAACATCATGGCAAGGTATGTATGTGAGTAAATAACAATACAGTGTCCAGGTGCGGTGGCTCATACCTGTAATCCCAGCACTTCGGGAGGCCGAGGCAGGTGGATCACGAGGTCGCCTCCAGGGATGCTCAGGTAGAAGATGCTCCCTGTTCATCTCACTTCAACCCTGGCGCTTCCTATGAGGTCTCGAGACTGAGGAAACTCTTAACTCCAGTGGTAAAAACAGGAGTTCACTATTCTTACGGAATAAGCAAAGCAAGAGGACTAGCTCAGCAGATGTGAGAATAATCCGCCAGGGCCTCAGAGGGTCAGCAAGGGGTGACGTCAGCTTTCCGCAGCAAGATGGCGCCCGCCAGCGGCGTCCCTGTCTGTCGCCATCTCTGCTGTCTTCTCGTCACCTCACGTGTTGGCAGAGGAGGTGTCGTTACGTGCTCGCTGGCTTATGAGTCCACGGCCCACACCTTCCAATGAAATATAAGCTCATGCAGAGTGAGCTTGTATCTGACCCACTGCGGCCGTCCCAGCCGTGCTAATGGCACCCAGGCATTCCCTCAGAAACGTCTGCTGAGTGGGTGACTGAGGGGCGGACTCCACACACGGGGGCCGCGGTGAGGAAGGACGAACTCTTCCCAGTGCTGAGCCTGAGGAGGGAGCGTGGGCGAGGAGGAAGGGTGGGCTGAGGCGGGAGCGTGGGCTGTGGATGGAGCGTGGGCTGTGGATGGAGCGTGGGCTGTGGATGGAGCGTGGGCTGAGGCGGTAGCGTGGGCTGAGGAGGGAGAGTGAGCTGAGGCAGAAGCGTGGGCTGTGGATGGAGCGTGGGCTGAGGCGGGAGCGTGGGCTGAGGAGGGAGAGTGAGCTGAGGCAGAAGCGTGGGCTGTGGATGGAGCGTGGGCTGAGGCGGGAGCGTGGGCTGAGGCGGGAGCGTGGGCTGTGGATGGAGCGTGGGCTGAGGCGGGAGCGTGGGCTGTGGATGGAGCGTGGGCTGAGGTGGGAGCGTGGGCTGTGGATGGAGCGTGGGCTGTGGATGGAGCCTGGGCTGTGGTTGGGCAGACAACAGGGCGGGCTCATGGGCGATCAGGAGGGGTCCTCTGTAACAGAGGCCCCCACACCCTTGTTGGGAACCAGGTCGCACAGCAGGAGGTGAGCAGTGGGTGGGTGAGTGAGTGAAGCTTCGTCTGTATCTACAGCCACTCCCCATTGCTGTCATTACTGCCTGAGCTCCGCTTCCCGTGAGATCAGCGGTGGAATTAGTCTCACAAGAGTGTGAACCGTGCATGTGAGGGATCCAGGTTGCACGCTCCTTATGAGAATCTAACGCCTGATGACCTGTTACTGTCGGCCATCACCCCCAGATGGGACTGTCTAGTTGTGGGAAACAAGCTCAGGGCTCCCACTGATTCTACATTATGGTGAGTTGTGTAATTATTTTATTACATATTACGATGTAATAATAGAAATAAAGTGCACAATAAAAGTAATTGCACTTGAATAATCTCAAAACCATTCTCCACCCCCACCCCGGTCTGTGGAAAAATTGTCTTCCACGACACTTGTCCGTGGTGCCAAAAGGCTGGGGACTGCTGCTCTATGAGAGGGCCTGCTGCTAGGCTGTGAAACCCCCTGAAAAGAAGGACAAATGCCAGGCTCTTGGTAATGGGGGGACATTACCAGGACAGAAACACCCAATGTGAAGCTCTATGTGGTGAATTTCTGTGTTGGTTAATTGCGTGCGTGAATTTGACTGGGCCGCAGGGCGCAAAGATGTTTGACCCAGCGTCACTCTGGGGGTGTATGAGGAGGTTTCTGGATGAGATGAACATTCGAATCAGGAGATTGTCAAGCGAACGGCTCTCCCCAGGGTGGGTGGGCCTCATCCAATCAGTTGAAGGTCTGAATGGAACAAAAGGCTAAGAGGAAACTCCTCATGCCTGACGGCCTTTGAACTGAGGCATTGACTTTTTCCTGCCATTGGACTTGAATGAAAACACCGATTCTTTCTGGGTCTCAAGCCTACTGGCCTCCAGACGGAAGGCCAACGGCTCCTACAGATGGTGAGGCTTCTCAGCCTCTCTAACTGTGTGAGCCAATCCCCCTCTCTCCTTTCCTCTCCCAGCCTGTATCTGTATGTTTGTATCTATATGGATGTGGGTCCTGTTTCCTACTGGCTGTTTCTCTGGAGAGCTCTGGTTCCTGCACTGTCTTTTGCTGTTTGTGGCTCTAAGTCACAGTATGTTAAAGTTCGGGTTTAAGAGTATGCATGCTGCCGCGTCTAAATATGTGGGAATAAGTACAAAAATCCTTTACATCATCAGATGTGTTTCATCAAATGGGCTATTTTCTCTCCACAGGCTAAGCTGCAAGTTCTTGTTTGAAGTCGAAGGACCAATAACTTTGCCCTCCCCTGCCACCTACTGGTCCACTCACCAGGACACCAGGCAGGACATTTGTTCCACCCTGACTGTGAGGCAACCCCCTGGGGATCCTGCTAAGACACAGCTGCTGACATGGGAGATGGGGGCGCCTGAGGCCCTGCATTTCTAACACGCTCCCAGGCAATGCCCGTAATCCTGGTCCTCAGGCCAGAGTCTGAGAAGCAAAAAAATAAATAACTTACAGGGCCCCTTGCCTTTCCTCAAAGTCTGGTTATATTTTCTAGGTAATAAGTGCTATTAGTACCTGAAAAGGAGAACAAAATGGTTTAAGGATAGCTGGAGGCAAAGAAAATGCAGCGTCTTCTAAAATCACTAACTCAAATAAACGGGCTGCCTCTCCAGGGAGACACCTGGCAGGAGAGTGAGCTTCGGTGAGCTCATTCGCAGGCATTTCTCCTTCAGGATTTACATTGCTTTTGTGCGTAGCTTCTTTGGAAAATTGCGTGGTTTATTGTCCTCACACAGTTTTGTCTCATTATGGGACACAATGAAAGAGAATGAGTTAATGGTTGAAAGAAATACATTTTGGAGAGAGAAGGAGAAACATGACATTTCCAGATCATTAATTTTTTAATGACTTCTTAGAGAACTTCCTTGTTTGAAGATTTCATCAGGAAGATGGCATACGTGCATGCGTGTTTCTTAATTTATTTTTGTGGCCTTAAGTCCTAGGAAAAAATGGTACTGGACAACTGAAAGTGGCATTTACTTGAAACCGCACAGGAGTAAGTACATCATAATTCTGGGAGTTTGCTGTGGCGACTTGCAAAGGCCTTTCACACAGCTGGACACCTGTCACTTTTCGTGAAGAACCCCCATGCGCTGGCAGACAGCGGCTGCACACACATTCAGGAGATTGCAGGAAGTCATTTCCAACAGCAAATGAGACATTAATTATTCAATGCAGATAAACATCAACAACAGCGCTTCATCCGAAGGAATTCCACTGGGATCCAGGGGCTCTGCGTTAAAGCTCAGTTCAGTCCTCTGCACATGGTGACCTCAGACACAGTCTCTGTGCCTCAGGCTCACCGCTGTAAAATCATGCGGCCTGTCGATGGGTCCACGTCACCTGCAGCTTCTTAGTCCTCATTCTGAGGACATGATATGCCCTCTTAGCAGCGAGCCCTGGAGGGGCTGACTTGCAGCAGTGTTTGCCAGTTCCCATGGTGAGTGGGGTGCACGCTCTGCTCTCTGTGGCTGTGCCAGCTTCAAACTTCTTTATGTTCGGACACAGAAAAACTGCATCACTAGCGAAATAAAACAAGGAGCAGACAGATATGTCTTTTTCTCAGGAGGTCGTGTTTGATTGACTAAAACATCGAGGAACCTTTTATTGGGTCTGGCCTCCTGTGCGTCCTACACGATGTGGGCTGGTTCCATCACAGCCCAGGGTGTTCACCGTCTTTATTTCTATAAGAGCTCCCTGTGTGTGCTGCCCTCCGCTTGCCTGGGTGCTCACAGCGGGAGGCTGAGGGTGTAGCACAGCTCCTTCCTGCCCTGGTTCTGCATTCACACTATAAAAGGCACTCACAGAGTCACTACCACAGCCCCGAACTGCAATCATGAAATAACACCTGCATTGGATCAGGGGGCTAGAAAAGATGAAAGATCGATGGACTGTCACTGCTCCATGCTAGGATCTCTGCCTGCAGCACGAGGCACCACACGTGTGGGCTGTGGGAGCAGGCGTGACCTGTGGGCTGGGGCATGAGACTTCCCACTGGGGAGACCCCATCCCCTGCTGGACCAGCTTCCTTAGCATCACCATCATGGAAAGACTCCACTTTGCTGGTGGCCCTTCTTTTGGGGCCCCGTTAAATCGGGGGAGCCTACTTCTCCCACTGGCAAAGTCCTTTCTCTCCTGTACGTGATTGGAAACAAGAAGAGGAGAAGGCAAAAAAGGCCTGCAAGGGGAGTGTCTCAAATCCCTATGTCTGAGGCCTTGTAGGAGCAGCTCTGCTGTGCTTGGAAGGATTGGGGTATGTTATGGCAGGCTACAGGATAACCCTCAAAGATGTTCACGTCCTAATCCCCGGGACCAGGGAATATGCAACTTTATGTGGCAAAAGGAACTTTGCACCTGTGGTTAAGGCTCGTGAGATGAGAATTGATCCTGGGTTATTGGGTGGGCCTGATGTCAACACAAGGGCCTTTGTAGGAGGGAGGCAGGAGAGTCAGAGGCAGAAGGCGATGTGGCTGTGAAGGCAGAGATCGAGAGAGCTTGGAGGCTGCTACGCCGCCGTCCTTGAGGAGGGAGGGTGCAGGTGGCCTCTAAAAGCGAGAAAAAGCAAGGAAAGGATCCTCTCCTGGAGACTCCAGAAGGAATGTAGCCTGCTGACAAAATTCCGACCTCCGGAACTGTAGGAGAGTAAGCGTGTGTGTGTGTGTGCCTGTGAGCATGTGTGTGCCTGTGTGTGCATGTGTTTGCATTGCATGTGTATGCCTTCATGTGCGCGTGTGTGTGTGCATTTGTGTGTGCTCGTGTGCATGTATGTGTCTGCATGCGTGCATGTATGCATGTGTTTGTGTGTGTGTGTTTGCTTGTGTACCTGCACGTGTGCATGCGTGCGTGTGCGTGTGCATCTGTGTGCGCATGTGTATGTGCATGTATTTGTGTGTGTGCATGCACGTGTGTGCCTGTGTGTGTATGCATATGTGCATGTGTGTATGTGCATGTGTGTTGTGTGTGTGAATTTTGTGTTCTTTCCATGACCACCAGGTTTGTGGTCATTGGTTACAGCAACCACAGAGACATAGTAACATGAGTGTTGACAGCACTGAACAGCAACCCAGTTTTGAGCTGGTAGACGGTATTCTGGGCCCATTTTATTGACTATTACACCTGTTTTAGCCCATGTGGATATGGCTAAAGAGTGATGGACGCAGAAAAAGAAAAAACGATTGGGAATTTAATGATCAGACCATGGAAAATGAAGTGGTTAGATCCTTCGTGTGTGGTGAGTCTTTAATTCCTGGAATTTAGAGTCCGGAGCAGTTGTGTCCCCAGCTGCAGACACTCAGGGTACATGCTGCAGGGTGGCGTCCTCACCCAGCCATCTGCCCTGTGCTTCCCACAGCTGAGCTGGCGGAGGATGGGTCCACAGATGGGAGTTACAAAGGCGAAAGCTGGAGGGAAATATTCCGGAATATAAAAGTGCGTCTTGTGCTTTTACAAATCACATTGGGTGAGACTAAGACGCCTCTGGAAAGAGCAGCATCTCCCAGCCTCTGCACGTGGTCTCTGCCTCTCCACTCTGAGGTTATGAGAACATCACCGTGGCTCTCAGTTGCCTGAGATCCAGTTCCTCCAGTTAAATGCTGCGTTCGCCCCGTGGGTGAGGGTCTTCACTGGTGGGTTCACCAACTCCCATTTTCCTTCCTCTTTATTTTCTTCACAGAAGCACATGCCCAGGGAAGGGATCTAGAACGGAGTTTTAAATCACTTGTTAATATCTTACAAGTCCATCAACTTCAGACTATCTCCAAAGCCAATGGTCAGGCGCTCCTCTATTTTGGAGGGTCTGTGACTGCCCAGGCTGGCACTGCCACCATCAAATGGCACCAACATCTGCCCAGGCGGTGCCCCATGGGGGATGTCCCCTAGCCAGGGGACACTGGGTAATTCTGGAGACATTTCTGATTGTCACAACTGAGGATGGAGGTGCTGCCGACACCTAGCAGGCAGAGGTCCTACAAGGTGGTGCATCCTACAATGCACAGAACGACCCCCACCACAAAGGTCTGCAGGCCGAGGTGGAGATTGCTGTCTACCACTTAAGGAGTGACTTATGTTCTCACATTCAGCATCACAAAAAGACACAGACATTGAGTTTTCAGACCCAAAAGAAAAGCACAAAGTGAACCTTTCAACCTCCATCCCTTCATCTGTGAAATGCATGTGTGAGAACAAAGCTTTGTGGTGAAGCCTTTTATTTGTCTTTTGCTTTTCTTTTTTTCCGTCCTCTTTCTAATGTCTAGAAATTCCTCAGGCCGATGAAAATGCCAACGGGCAGGGGGATCCGAGCGAGGCTGGTGTTGACTCTGGGGCGATTCTCTCCTTGTGCTTGTAGAGGCTGTGGGCAGGGGGCGGTGATGGGCTGGCTGGGGAGGGTCCTGAGTGCTCCCTTTCCAGCTGCCCTGATATGGGGACCTATCTTTTGGCAGAGCCCCCTTTGCATTTTCTGATACGCATGAGCAAGTCCAGCTTATTTTGGGGTGGGGGCAGGGTGGACACCACGTGATCAGCATAAGAAAGTCTAGGAGCTTGGAAGTTCCGGATTGGCATCTATGGAAGGGGGTGAAGGGTCCAAGGAGCCAGTGGAGCTTTGGCCACAAAGGCTCATGGATTTGGGGAATTGTCAGCAGCTGCCGTGTGCCGTGCTGCCACCCTTGGTTACAGGGACCCCCAGGAGCGCCTGGGGCTGGGGGCTTGGTATGTGTATATGGGGCTGTGGGAAGGCGGGCAGGGACAGGAGGGATGCACCAGAGCACGTGTGTGGGAGACCCATTTGCAGAAAGAAGCAAAAGCAGCACTTTGGGGGCAGGTGGTGCCGGGGCTGCCCGGACAGTCCCCAGGAAAATCCATGCAGACCTCTACCAGTGTGACCTGGGGGGGTTGAGCAGCCCTGTTTGGACAATGCTCACCTGGTGGCTCAGGAACCCAGAGCGTTTGGAAACGTCTGGATCATAATTGGGACACACCACCCTGGAGACATTTTGCCGGGGAAGCCTGTTTCTACTCAGGTGCAGAGGAAAATGGAGCAAGAAAGGGGGATTCGGGTGTCTGATGCCAACTTGCTGAGTGACAATGACCCGTGGCAGGCATGCTCCTCGTGTGCGTAAGCTCTCATCCAGCTGCTGAGGCAGGTGCAGCTAGAGAGCTAAGCCTTCCTGCAGGCGCCTGGCTGGCGTCACTGAACTGGGCCTGGGAGTTGGGCTCCTCTGAAGCCCCCGACCGCTTGGGGGGACTCAGCAACACCCTCTCTTGCCCACAACTTATGGTGAACAAGCTGTGGCCAGTGTGGTCCTGTGGCAGTGCTGTGTGAAGAAGCCAGGTCAGGGCCTCAAGCCCCTCCGATGCCAGGCATTGTCCGTGCTGCACGTGCTGCCTGAGCACTGACCAATGGACTCACGAATGTCATAAAAAGGTCAGAACCATAGGGAGTCCAGCCTTGAGTAGATCTGCAGGGAAGGGCTGGGCCTCGGGCGGGATGTACCCTCCTGAGTCTGCCTGCCTCAATTCACCCATGGACTGGACGTCACCCTCTCGCTTTGCTGGATGATAATCAAGGTTGTTCAAGATGCCACTTGTGCATTATCCTCTGTTTGTCATTCACAAGGTCCTTGCCAGCACCTGAGCACTCTGACAGCTACAACTAGCTCAAGCTTGTTCGGTGCTGGGTGACTCCAAGGGCAAGAGGATCAAGGGGCTCCTCTTCATCCACCAGCCACCCTGCCCCAGGTCCCCAGAAGAGGCCAGAAGTGAGTACTACTGTCGTTTCTTCCCTCCTCATCCAAACTGCTGACTCCTTCCTGAACTGTCTGTTTTTCTTTCTTTTTTTTTGGGACGGAGTCTCACTCTGTGGCCCAGGCTGGAGTGCAGGGGTGTGATCTTGGCTCACTGCAAGCTCCGCCTCCCGGGTTCACGCCTTTCTCCTGTCTCAGCCTCCCAAGTAGCTGGGACTATAGGCACCCGCCACCATGCCCGGCTAATTTTTGTATTTTTGGTAGAGACCGGGTTTCACCATGTTAGCCGGGATGGTCTTGATTTCCTGACTTCATGATCTGCCCATCTCGGCCTCCCAAAGTGCTGGGATTACAGGAGTGAGCCACCGCGCCCGGCCGACTGTTTTTCTACGAGAGCTGCAAGGGGTTATGGCATGAGCTGACTGGTAAAAAATTGGCAAGTGACCAATGATGATGAGGATGACTGACTTATCCACCAGCCCCGGCCCGAAGTCGCCCTTCACACAAGAGCAGGTGGTCTCAGTCTCCAGGGGCACGTGGATCCTGGCGGCCCTGGGCCAGCCGGACACTTGTTTTCGTTCTGAGAAGTGGATGTGATAAACCTGTGTCTTCTGGGTGCCTGACTTTGCAGCCCGAAGAGCCAAGAGTGGGCACGTACCTTTCTCACGAACTGGGCAAAATCCCCACATTCCCGGGGTGGCAGCCCGAGCAGTGGCCGCGTGCAGGAGTCCAGCGCGGAGCCGTGACTCACGATGAGGATGACGCCCGCTGTGTGAAACAAGAACACCTCCAGGTCAAAGCAGCCCCAGAGAGCACCTTTTGTTAGACCAGGGTCCCCAAACTGGTGGGGGCAAGCTACCTCAGAGTGCCCCAAAGCCGGGCTAGAAGTAGTGTGGCTGGTAACCGCTTAGTGAAGCCTGCATCCCACCCTCGCTCGTGGATTCCCCTGTACTCAGCAGCTGCCCGCCAGCCTCAGGGAGGCCTAGGAAGTGAGCTGAGCCACCCCCGTGGTGGCCAGCTGCCTCGGTCCTGTCAGCCACAGACTGGGATGTAGCGGTGGCTGCCGCCCAGGCCAGACCTGATTCACTTGAGAAAGGTCAGCTGGTGGTTTTATCACACGAGCCTGCTACGACTCCTGCTTTAGATAAGAGCACCTGGGACCACAGGCCGAGTGGGCCTCGCTCAGGTGACGCGCGTGTCCCTGCCAGCTCGGGGGAAGGTGTGGGAAGCCAGCGCTTCTGCATGTGCTTCATCCAGGACAAAGCAATACGGGAGGGTTAGGAGACCCGTGTGATGGTCAGGGAAGGGGGCTCCACCTGGAAGCTGGTTGTTCTTTCTCTCTGTCTCTTTTGTTTCCCAGGAAGCTGCCTCGAATCCCTTGGACACGGGTGGTTTGTGCTGACCCTGCTGGCCTGGGTCCCATCAGCACTCAGTACCAGGATTGGGGGGTCTCGGGGCCTGGGCGGCAGGGGAGTGCGTGTCTATGCACGTGGTTACTGCAGCAGTAGCAGCGGCGATGAACACTTTGTTGCTGGAGAATGGGGGGTGGGGGGCAGGGGAAGTGGGGGCATTCATCGGTTCCAAAAATTGGCCAATTTCCATCTCAGAGATAATTCCCCGAGCCCCAGGGGCCGTTCATACAGAGGATGGTGAGGCACTTACTGTCCTGCGGGCAGGTGTTGACGATTTGCACCACGCTCGCCGTGCACCTGTCCACATACTCCTGGTAGCTCTCGGCCGGCATGAGGGCAGACAGGGGAAATGCGGGCCTGGAAGGAGGAGATGGAGAGGCTGCTGCCCTGGCCCTTTGGTAGGGATTAGGAGGGCGCGGTTGCAGTTAGCTGGGGAAGGAGAACGTTCTTCCGGGATGGCTCTGCCTCCAGGCAGGCTCGTGGTCAACAGGGAGGCTCCAGTTTTGTGCTGAAAACTGGCAAAGCACTGACAGTCAATCTCCAGCACACATTCTTACTCAACACCAGGAGGGCTCTGCAATGGCAGAGTCAGACATGGGTGGAGAATGACAAAGACTCTCTCCTTGACCAAACTCCAGTCCAGCTCTTCTGAACCTTCTTCTCGATGAGGTCTTGACCCTTGGGCTTCTGTGTCTGTTCTTGCAGAGTGAATTTAGCAAGAACCTCTTACCCTCGAAATCTGATCAAGTTCCTTGTCCTCTACCACCCCCACCAGGTGATGTCTGATCACCTCGGCCTGCTTTTAGCAAGAGTCCCCGTTTAGGTTAGTTTAGCAGGAATGACCCACCTTCTCAGGAATTTGCCATCCACCAACTCCCACCCTGCTCTGTGGCTATAACTCCCCACTTTTCCTTGTATTCGGAGTTGAGCCCCACCTCTCTCCCCTGCTGCAAAACCCCACTGCAGCAGTCCCTCTTGAATAAAGTCTTTCTTACCACTTTAACAGTGTCATGAAAGTTTTCCTTAATAAGAACTGGAAAAGCCCCAGTGGCAGAGAACTTTCGAACAGCATACCTGTAATCAGTGTCGATGTTGAAATTTGCCTCTTTCAGCTCTTCCAGGCTCATGAGGCTTGGGGTGGTTTTCCCAGCTTCCCATTTTGTCCATTCAAAGATTCCAGGTTCCACTCGTATCTTGATTTGTTTCTCCAGTTTGAGTTCTGGACTCAACAGAATACAAGTGTTTATCATCCTCAACATCCACCCTGACTCTGCATAAATAAGTCTCCTTTTAGATCTCAGACCGTCACACACAAGTCTAAATCATACCTTTTAAACAGTGTGATTTTCTTCTTGGCAAATACCGTTCTGTGATTAGGAATAGCCATGCTATTTCTGAGGTCAAAACTGATGAGCAGTGGGAAGGTATCAGAGGAGTGATGGCCCCCTGTGTGCCAGGAAGGACCAGAGTCTCCCAAGAGCTGGTGAGTGTCCCAGGCAGCAGGCTCATGCTGGGGCTCACCTGAGCACCCGTGAAACCAGCCCACCACCCGCATCCTCCAACATGGCGGATCCACCGATCAATGGACAAGATGTGACCCATCGCGAAGAATGCTGGCCTCATGAGGCCCTTTCCTGATAAACACTTGCACAGATTGGGCAAGAGGTGAACAATGGAAGGAGCCATCTTCTGGAACATTCTGACTCCCTGCAACTCACACTTCCCGAGCATTCTATATTTTGATTAAAGGAAGAGCCATAAAGTAAGGCCACCTCTTTTTGAGTGGAAAAAAGGACCTGAATGTTTTCACTGGGAACTCAAATGCTGGGCATAAAACTAGTTCCTCAAATGTGATTTAGGTCCATGGAAGGCGCTCTTTCATCAAGCATGCTTAGAAAAGAGAGTTAAAGCAAGTTAATCAGGCCCCTGAGTCCTCCCCCATCAACCAGATCCCCTAGTTCTCCCACATCAACCAGGGCCCTGAGTCCTCCCCCATCAACCAGGCTCCTGAGTCCTCCCCATCAACCAGGCCCCCGAGTCCTCCTTCCTCAACCAGGCACCCGAGTCCTCCCTGACTCCTCCCTGCGGTGTGTGGTGTGTGTGTGTGGTGTGTGTGGGTGTGTATGGTGTGTGTGTGTGGCATGTGGTGTGTGTGGCATGTGTGGTGTGTGTGTATGGCGTGTGGTGTGTGTGGCGTATATGTGTGGCGTGTGATGTGTGTGTGGTGTGTGTGTGGTGTGTGGTATGCGTATGTGCATGCAAGCATTGTGAGGAGGGACAAGGATTGTGGAGGCCTTGCTTGCCCTCCTGGTGGAGCTGCCTCTGGGCTCTGGCTACACTACCGTCAGACCTTTGGGGATTCCTGAATCCTTTCGTGGTTTGGTCCAATAAGCTGATATTGTTCTTTGATCTTCATCGGGCTCATTGAGAGCCCAGAGGGGCGGCGATGCAATTAACATGGGAACCTCCAAGGCAAAGTGAAATAAATCTGCATTTCTCTCTTGTGATCTGAGATGCTGTGCAAGGGGCTGGGGTCCTGTGCCACAATTGGGAGGGAAATGAAAGGATGAAGCTGCAAGACTGAGGTGGGCAGAAAGTGTCTCGACATTTTTAAGTGCGTGGAAGGTGGATCATGGATGCTCTATGCTGATAAAATGGATTTCTGTGCCTCATGAAACTAGGACTGGATTATGGGATGGAAGGTTCAGGAGAGCACAGGACAGGAATGATGAGCCCGAGAGGCTCTGTGGGTGGAGTCAGGTCCGCTCCTGGCCGGGGCTTCCTGGGCACGTGGATTTGAAGGTGCTGTGAGGGAGCCTCTCTGACAGGGAAGAGGGGATCTGAGGACATGGCAATGCACACGTGTGCGATGGATCCACTACTGTCCCAACAGCTCCTACTGGTCATGGTCCCAGCTCTGATGTGGCCCCATGTGCAAGTCCCAGCAAGACCACCATCTGGGATGGCTCCTCCATGGCCCCTCCATTCCTGCCCCTTTCCTGCAGGACACGGCTTCCTCCCTGCCTTGAGCACCCATTCCTTCTACCTGGGACTTGTCATTCCAGCTACGGCAGCCCTGCCATGGTGCAGTGCCAAACTCTGCTGTCTCCAAACAGCCCCCCTCGTGGATCTTGACCCTCACTCGGATCACCTCCTTTCTCCTGCACTCACCTCCCCCGTGCTCGGCCTCCTAGCTGACCCAGTTGGAAGTCCTTGGGCACGGTCACCCCCTCACTATGCCCTCAAGTCTTCCCGTCCCCTCTGGCTCCACTGTACTCACAGCTCAACCCCACTCTTAGCTGCATCCCACTCTCCACCCACTCCCGGTCTAAGCTGGAAGAGACCCCCTAGTCCGGCTAACGCATCTCCATTTAAGCTCATGCTCACAAACTGTGGGTGGGCTCTGAGTGCTGCCCAGCGGTCACCCTGCATCTCCCAGGACCTGGGCCCTCTCTCCCTGACAGCCATTCATACTTTTAGCACACTCCAAACTTCCCACAGTCCCTGCCCCCACTTTCTGCTGGTGGCCCGAATTCCTAGGTCTCTGAGAAAGTCGAGGCAAGCCCTGTCCCTGACATTTGCCCTCCTGCTGCATCTGCGTCTGTGGGCTCTGCCCTCTCCCCTGTCACCATGGAGGTCACATGCCCTCTCCCATGTCACCCGTGCTCCTGGCCACAGCTAGTCCCTGCCTGGGGACCGAGATCTCATCCCTCTTCCCAGACAAAGAGGAGCAGGACAGGGTTCAGGCTGAAGGCAGAGCTCAGGCCTCTGGGACAGGCTGCTCTCCTCTGGGCAGAAACTTTCTTCTTCCCGTAGATGGGAGCTGCAGAAGGGTCTGCCCAGGGCTTCCTGACACATATCAGCCCTTGAGGATGCTGGACAGCTCCACTGGCCCAGTGCATTGCCCTGGGAAAGGTCATGCATTTCAGACTTAGAAGGAACCATAGCAGCTGTTTCCAGCTCTCAAGGTTTTCGAATGCTCCTTTCCAGGTGTATTTTTAAAATGTCTAGCTGACAGAGGCCAAAGAGAAACAGTGTGAGGACAGGCCCTGGCATTCAGCTACACCAGCCCCTACTGGTCTGACGGTCCTAGTATTCCAGACACGCTCATGGACTCAGCATGCCTGCCAGCATCCTTGGGTGGCTGGCTCATACCTGCCTGATGACTTTGGTGTGGGCATTCATCGCCAGTCATCCAATTCCACTTCCACTCCCTTCCCACTCCCCTTGGAGAATAGCCACAAGGTCAAGGCAGTAGGAGAAGCTCACCGAGGTTCTCACTGACCTTCCAGGATGAGTTTGGCCGTCTGCACACAGCGGAGGGCTGGGGAGGCGAACACAGAGCTGATTCTGATACCACTGTCCAGTAGCGCGTCCCCTGGAAAATAGTGAAAAAGGCAGAAAATGCCCCTTCATAATCCTAGCCTCTGATGGCAGATGAGCCATGTGCTCCCTGTGGTAGGCAGGGTCCTCAAAGGGCTCCTGGTTTCCACCCCCTGGTGTGACACACCCTGCATAGCCCCCAAGTATGGGCAGAACCTGTGACCAAGATGATCTGTTGCTCCTGGGACAGTTACATCCTATGGCAGAAGGGAGGGGATCCAAGGTGGTGGGGCTGACCAAGTTGGTGAGCCCATTAAAAGCAGTGATTATCTCCAGCCAGTCATGGAAAAAAGAGAACTGTGAAGTGAGAAGGATTCAGCAAAACATTCTCCATTGCTGGCTGCAAAGATGGAGGGGACTGCATGGCAAGGAATGTGGGCAGCACCTAGAGCTGGGAGCAGCCCCCAGCTAATAGCCAGCAAGGAACAGACCTCAGTCCTCCCACTGCAAGGATCTGAATTTGGCCAACAGCAGAATGAGTCTGGAAGGAGACTTGAGCACCCAATGGAAATTCAGTCCAGCAGAGACCTTGACTTCAGGCCTTAAGACCCTCAGCAGAGAAGCAGCCCTGTGGGCCTGGGCTTTGGATCTGCACCACTGTGAGTTCAGAAATGGGCCGGGCTTCACATGTGTGGTCATTTGAGAAAACTCAAGACCCACTGCGGCTTGTGGAAGGATAAGCCTGTACATCGCCTTTCCCCCTGTGATATTGGAAGCCCTGATCTCAGGGAAATATGGGAGTCCCTACGGCAGAAAAACTGCACAGCCCCAAAGCTGGTGAGCGAGGTTCCAGTGGAGGCTCTTCTGGGCTCAGCTGTGTCCCCTCCCCTGAAAAACATGTTAGAGTCCTCACCCTTGGTGCCTTAGAATGTGACTCATTTAGAAACAGGATTTTTACAGAGTGATAAGTTAAAATAAGGGTGTGCACCTCAATCAATTGAATTAGGGTGGGTTCTAATCCAGTATGACAGTGTCCTTCTAAAAAGGGGAAATCTGTGCACAGAAACACACAGAGAAGAGGAGAGGAAGACAAAAGATGTCACCTACGAGCCAGGGACAGAGGCCTGGGACCACCATCTCCTCCCGACTCATCGTCCTGGCACCTCACAGTGGGAGCCTGGAATCAGCTGTCAGGGAGTGCAGTATTCTCACCACTGCACTTGGCAAGTGCTATAACTATAACTCTAGGACTCTATAACTCTATTGCTCGGGCTTCCCACCCTGCCCAGAGCAGGTGGCTAAACATTTCTGAGCACACCACTGGGTGGGGGCCCGGGAGAGTGGGCCATGGGGGTCTCTGCAATTAACCATTGCTGTAACTTGTTTCTTTGGATTCCATTTTCTGAATTTAGGAAATGAAGACCTGATGAACTCAGTGGTCTCTTCTGTTTAAAAAAACTCAGTCACGTAGAAGCAGAACCGCCAGATATGAAACAGAAGCCCAAAGTGACAGATTTTGAAATAAAACCAATGAGAGGATGTAGTTTTCCATTGTAAAGTGAGCTCCTTGGTGCATACAGTGGTTGTTGATTTTTCCTCCCCTCTCTCGTTTTCTCTATGCCTGCCTTTCATTCCTCCCAACTTCCTGAATCATCCATTCCTAGATCAAACCTCTGCACTGCCACTTTCTTGCTGTGTGACCTTGGGCAAGTTGCTTAACCTCTCTGTGCCCCAGCCTCCTCAACAGACTGGAGACAAAGCTAACACTGTATGAAAGGGTGTGTAACTAGGGCTCAGGCTGGATACCTGTTAGCCATAATCATTGTTGCTGTTATTGTTACTTTTCCTACTATACAGCCCTCAAACATACCTGCAATTCTGGACTGGAAAATGCCGCACGATGATAATGGGGGATCGTTTTCAAAGTCTTTGATCCCACGACTCCGTCTGGGCAGACTACACGGGAAGTTCAGGTCTGGCCTGTAGTATTTCCCTGAAGTGTAAAGAAGCATCAGATGTTCAGTTTCATCAAGTTAGTACAGATTTGTTCCACAAAACCCCCAAGACCAAGACCCACTCTAACAGCAAGGTTATTATTGAAATTATTGTCAACTGTGTGATTTCTGAATATGCTCTGCAACGTGGCTTCAATTTGAGAAGAAAGTGCTGCTCGGCTGTGCACACAACATTTTCTCAAATGCAGAAAACTTAAGTTTCAGCCCCGGGAACTATGCAACCCTCTTTGTCCTCCCCAAATGCCCCACGAAGATTCACTCCTACATTTTCCTGATAAAGAACCTGATAAAGTATCTCCATGACTGGTTTAGCATAACTCAGTAAGTATCTGAAGTTGCCATCAATGATCCATCCCCCTAGCTTTAAACGTATCCTTCTTGCTCAGGGGACAGAGTGCTCGAACTGGAGATGCCTGTGTTGTGCATTCTTTAGTCAATTGCTTGAAGCCAGGCTGGAAGCCAGGTGGGCTCACTGGGACTCTCTCCCACCAGGGGCTGCCTGGTGTCAGGGTTCACGTGGAGTTTGACCTTGAGTTCTAAGATCTGACAGTCTGGTGGCAAATCCTGGCATCGCCATCTCCTCACTGTGCAACCAGAAGCAAATGATTTCATCTCTCTTATCAGTAAAAAACAGGGAAAGAGTAGCAGTTGTGAGGAGCCAGTGAGGTAACACCCATACCCCAGCGTCTGGTGCGAGAGGGAGTGGCCAACAAGTCGGGGGGTTGGTCTCATGTCAGGGTGACTGATTATCCTCACACAGGGCACCACAACACACTGCACCCTCCAGTGCACTCTGGTTTGCCTTCACATTCTCCAAAGGGACCCCAAGCCTCCTGGCTACTAGTAGGTTCCAGCAGCCACACTGACCTTCCTGAGACCTGCTCTGCCATACATAGCAGCCCCTGCCCTTTGCACCCCGGAAAATGCCAGGCCCTTTCATCCTGGCCCACTGCCTTGCACAAACTCAGAGTGGGGGTGGGGGGCAGTGGGAGGCAGCAGGGGTCAGCGCGGCACAATGGCTATTTTTCATGCCTATGTTTTAGGTTCCATGTAGGAGTTTTCTGAAGACTCCCTCCCTGGGATTTCCACGGGCAGAGACTCTTGTTTGAAATTAGAGGTGTTTATTCAACGCCAGCATTAGCTGTTGGGAAAGGTAGTTTTAAAATCAGAGAGAAAGTCCATCAATTTTATTGTATTCTCAAAGGCATCTGTCATCCCCACCAAAATGTCAACACACTCCATTTAGGTACTTTGCTGTCATCGACACTGTAGTTGTGATCACTCTGGAGGCAGAGGGCAGAGCTCAGGAGATGACAAGGATGTGGGCCAAGGTCAGGTCCCGATGGGAGCAGAGTCTGTGTGGAATATGGGGTGAGGTGAGGGGCCCCCTGAGGTTGGTCACCTTGGAGGAGGATGTGGCTATACCTCATTGTGATTTATTAAACCTTGTAATATACAAAACTCAGACAAACTAGATGTCGTTCTTTACTTTATCAAGGGCCGCTCTACCTTGGGAAAAGATCCGCCAGGAGTTTCCTTTCAGTTGGGGATTTCCAGTGCCTTTAAAATATTTTCCCTTGTAAGTGACTTGATCTTTTGTCCAGATGACCAAATATTTTTTCTTTTTCTATGAAGTCCAATAAGTATTTTGGGTGTTGATTGTTTTGTATTGATTTTCCCCACCATGGACATGGTGTGTCAGTTCAATCTATAGCTTCAGTAATTCAATAGCTAAAAAAAGTGTTTTATTCCAAGAAAGTTCTTATATGTTTGTTAATGCATCCTGATAGCCGCCTATTGTCTTATTGTTGCTTCTTTAAGCTCTTGTATCTTTACTTGACCTTGTTGTATAGAGGTGACCATATTATTAGCTCTGTGAGTTCTTGGAAATATGTTTGATCATGATGCTATCTGCTCAGAATGTTTTCTAGTGTGTGGTTGTCATCTGCCAATGGTTTTCCCTACTCATTTCCCACTTTCTTGGCTCTGCTGGGCTTCTGGAGGGGGATCCCGAAATGGTTCAGCTAACCTAGCAACTGTGAATTGGTTCTGTCACTATGTTCAATGCCTTAATTTATGTAATGGGTCATGGCTTAGAAATTGTGACACTATAGGCTTCCTATTAGGAGATGAGCACTGATGTGGACATTGATCGTAAGTACAGAGGTTGGCTTGTGGGTATGTGTATTTATAAGCACTGTTCTTACTTCCTGGCATTCAAAGGAGCAAAGCTGGGGTGCGCTGGAGGCATGTTCAAGAATACGTCCATCTGTTAAGCAGCATAGCCAAAAATTACAGCAGTCAAGATTAGGTTGGAGAGGTTCAGAGATGAGACTGAGAGGTACAGCGTGTGCCAGAAGCGGCAGGGTCAGAGACCACAGGTCGGGGTGCATTCACTAACGAAATGCTACATATGTGCTGCTGGGATGAAAAGACCTGTCCAAGCATTCACACTAGCAGATCTGCTTCCTATTGAGAACCATTCCTCCATCATCCACAGAGAAGTTGATGGAAGATTCTTACAGACAACACACACACTCAGATGCATACATGGAACACCCCTGGAGGAAGATGTAGCAGGCACGTTTTCCACATATACAGTCTACCCATGGTCATTCTACAGAATGGTGCCTCGGGGGATCTGGTGCCATGTAAGGTCATTGAGAAGGAGATCTCATTGGTCAGATCTATAGCGTTTCTGTGCGTAGATCTGCCTGAGCATGACCTACCGTCAGGAGTGGAGCATTGCTGCAGCCACGACTTCCCGAAGATCTGATCCACTCTCTCCCCGTGGCGAACCACCAGCACGCTCTTCCTTGCAACGGTGGCCTGGGCAGGAAGCAAGGCACACACAGTTTAACACTCAACTCACCGGACTTGCACCTACAGCAGCTCTCCCAGTCATCCAGCAACTGGGAGGGAATCTCTTCCTTCGTCAGTCAATAGCTTAGCCCATTTTGCCCAAATTATTAGAATGAAAGAGGATGTGAAATTGGCAATCTCTTCAATTTCTTCTGACATTTTATTTCCTGGGCATTCTAACATCAAGGAAATGAAAAGAGACAGGATTGGCCCCTACCATGACACATCTGTTTTTCTACTTTTCTGTCTTTTCTAAGTCCTTATCATTCCCATAGAGACGTCTTAGGACATTATCCCTATCTATATTATAATATGTACTGTTATAATATAGATTATCTATCTGTATATCTAGTCTCCTCTCTTGCTGGCACACTTCTTCTGAGAAGCCCTGCAGGACTGCCCTGGTGCTGGCATGTTGAGGGGCCGTCCTTTTATGGCTTCCAGGTGTGAGTTCTGCTTCTGAGCACTGAGTGGAGAAGCCCTCATCCATTCCCTTGCTGTTTTCCCATAGCTGGTCATTCTCTGTGTGGCTGAATGCTAGAGGGAAACAGTATTTTACAGTTTATTTATTTCTTCTTGGCATAAGACTGGCTTTGGTGGTGGCCAGCAGCTTCGAGCCGGGGACAGCAGCTCTCTGGCACCTTCTTCCCTGGCCTCAGGCAGCCCCGGGATGGCCTTGGAGCCTCCCAGTCACAGGGCTCGTGCCCGCCCTGTTTCTGGGAGGCTTGTGCTTTGGGGAAGTAGCCCAAGGGTCATGCTTGGGGCAGGAAGGCTGGCTATCCTTTGGGAGGGGCCTCCTCTGTGTGGGATGGTGTTGGGGGGCTCTGCCCTCAGGGGGTGCTGGGCCACCCTTCTCCCCATGCTGTGCCGGGCTGATCAAGTGGAAGTGCTAGCCTTGAGAGGAACCCACTGCAAATGAGATGGAGAGAGTGAATGAGAGCTGAGGATGGTCCCCCGGGAGCAGAGAGCAGAGTTACAGGGGCCAAGCCAGCTAGAGGCCACCAGGACAGCTGCGTGGAGCGTAAGCCCTGCACCAGGACCCTGGAGGGAGACACCAGTCTTGGCTGCTTCCCTGGAGGGCACTATTGTGCCAGCTGACATTGGCCCCACACCTACATTCCCAGCCCCAGAGCCAGGCCCAGGCTATCCAGGGGGGTCCATTTCAGAGCAAGAGGTGGGGACCCCTGCAGCAACACAGGCCCAGTGGTGCTGCCCTCTGGCACCCAGGACTTGTGCCTCCCTGTGACACGGCACCACAGGAGGGAGCATATCACATGCTGGGACATGAAGCTGCAGTCCACAGCATCCCTGCTTTAGGGAGCTGCAGGTCTTCCTGGGCCAAGAGATGAACATGGAAAGATGAGTCATCGACAGAGATGGTGGGGGCAGAGCGCACAGGGCCCGCCACAGGAGGTGGGCTGCGAGGCCTTCTGGGGACCAAGTCCTGCCTGGAGCCGAGGCAACCAGGGAGGGACAGGGCAGGGAGGACCCCTGGGCAGGAGGCAGCTCAGACAGTCGCTATCCCTGCCCTGATCCCTCTTGGCCACACAGCTCTCTCTAGGCTAAAATGACAGGGCGGCTCTTGTGTGTGTTTTCCTACTGAGCAGGGTAAGGAAGAGAGGCGAGGAGAGGTGAGCCTTGTCCGCGTAAACTCTCATACACCAGCCCCAGCATCGCCCTGATTCCCCCCAAATCCTAGAGAAGAAAATGCAAACGCCTTTAACATCCAAACAGCCTCGGGGAGGAAGGGACTCATTTTCCACCTGGCCAGTGCAGCTGATCATTCCTGTCTGGACTTGCTTCTGTGAACAGTGATCCAGTCTCAAGGGTCTGCACTAACTGGCCACGGGCTCTGGCAAGAGTGGTCCTCAGTGGTGTCCCTGCACCTTGGGAAGTGATTGGAAACTACTGGGAATGAAAGGACACCAGAAAGCAGGGTGGGGGCCAATTTCACCTGCCTTGTAAGCGTTCTTGGGGTCAGCACCACAGGCAGCTCCTGCCAGATCTTGTGGATGCCTTGTGAAGTCCACACTGGCCTGGACAATGCAGAATTTCCAGCTGCTGAAATTTACCAGGGCCAGACGGTTCTTGACGGCCCTGACTACATTTGGTAGGTGCATAAACTATGGGATTGGTGAACTGGCGAGAATGTTTGCAGTTGCCATGCAAACACTTTCTTAAGGGTCACGGGGCTGAGTCTTCAAAGTGGATAGACGGTGAGACCAAGTGAATAGTATTGTTTTCGCTTATTGGAGAACTTCAGATGTGCGTTTCAGGATAGAAACACTCATCTCCTGGGGAAGAGCTTCAGGGGAAGGTTTGTCTCGCTGTCTTGCAATTATGAAGTGTGGCTATGCAGAGGTTGCCTACACTGACACCAAGAGGCAGCACCGACTGCCCCATCCCAGAATGAATATTAAAACATCCTAGCCCATTATCCTGTAGAGCGTTGATCTGCAAGTAGGTTGCAAAGCATGCATGTGCTTGGAACCTCATTCTGCCCAGTAACAAAGTCCCCGAGGTTTTGGATTTGGGGTATTTTCTTCCTGGAAGAGCTCAGAGCATTTAAAATGCTCTTCTGTGGCGCTTTGCCACAGGAATATGATGATAAAGCAAAAGAAAGGCCTGTGGGGAGTGGAATGGACTGACCCCTGGGACCTGTGGAATGAGGCAGGGTTGCACACATTCTCTACATGGAAGGTACTGCATTGGTGTCCTGGGGCTGCCGTAACAGGCTGGGTGGTGCAAAGCAACAGACATTTATTCTCTCACAGCTCTGGAGGCTGGAAGTCCAAAGTCAGGGTGTTGGCAGGGCCGTGCTCCCTCTGAGGTTCTAGGGGAGAATTTATTCTTTGCCTCTTCCAGCTCCTGGTGGTCCCAGGCGTTCCTTGGCTTGTGGCCGCATTGCTCCAGTCTCTGCCTCTGTGGCTACATGGCCTTCTCTGCTGCTGTATCAGATTCCCTCTGCTTTTCTCTCATCAGCACACTCGTGATGGGGTTCAGGGCCCTCCTGGATAACCCGGGATCATTTCCCCATTTCAAGACCCTCCACTTAATCCCATCTGCAGAAGCTCTCTTTCCTAATAAGGTCACATGCGCAGGTTCCCGGGCTTAGGGCATCATCTCTGGGGCCATGATTCTGCCTCCCACAGGTGCGTTCTACCAGACCTGCGGCCAGTTGTCTTTTCTTATTATAGGGAAGGGATGAAATCCCTATAGAGAAGACCACGTGATGGGGGCCAGTTCACAGGCAGACGCATGTTCTGTTTTCAGCCATTGAAAGCACGGTTTAGACACAGGCTGAGCTACGAGCAGAGACATCCATTCCAGGCTCTCCCCCTCCTTCAATCCAGAAAGTAGGCCACAGCCCTGGGGAGTTTTGGCTCTCCCAAGTCTGGGCCTTTCTCGCATGGTGAACGCTGATCGCCATTTCACATACACCCAGCTTCACATACACCCAGCTTCACATACACCCAGCTTCAGAGACACATTNATACACCCAGCTTCACATACACCCAGCTTCACATACACCCAGCTTCAGAGACACATTCTTGATTTCTCAAGAAAAGGCCTCCTCACCTAGCCACCAAGGCAGCAAAGACCTGCCAAGGCCACTTAGCTTTGGCCTGATTTGCACCAGCTGCCAGGAGGCACCAATGGTGACAGGGACGCTGCGTGTGGGTTGACTGTTTAGCTTCCACAGTAGGAGTTTTCTCTGCCACAGTCCTGGAGACTGGAAGTCAGACATGACGGCGTTGCCGGGGCTGGTTCCTTTTGAGGATTCTCTCTGGGGCTTGCAGGTGGTGTCCCCTCCCTGTGTCCTCACAGGGTCATTCCTCTGTGTGTGCCTGTTTCCTCATTCCTTCTTCTTATAAGACCAGTGGTCAGATTGGATCAGATTGCATCATCTGTGTTGCCTCATTTAACCTTAAATACCTCTTTAAAGGCCTTGTCTACAAATACAATCACATTGAGTGGACTGGGGGTAAGCACTTCGAGATAGGCATTTCGGAGGCACACAATTCAATCTGTAACAGAGGGTGAGCGTTGATCTTAAGGTGAGCCAGTGACAAGTCCCAGCAGCGCCTTCCTGTGGTTGTTCTGGAGATTTATGGACCAGGCACCAGGCTGGGCCCTGGGGACTAGCGGATAAGCCAGGCTCCTGCGACCCCACCCTCTGGGCACAACAGTCTCTCCGCACCAGGGGCCTGGCCGTGGTGGGCACTGGATGGCCCATCTCATGTAATCCTGCCAACAATCTGATGGGAGGGTGGTTAGGAGTCTGTGTGCTCTCCGACAAGCTTCCTAGCCTCCATGAGCCCCAGTTTTCAGATCTGTAAAATGGGTAGGGGGCAGGAATAGCGCCTGCTGTGTCGACTGGGGATAGCAGGGATGAGAGATCCTAAAGTAACGTGTGCGGCACATGGCAGGGCACACAGGCAGGTGAATTTGGGAGCAACAAGGACAGAGAGGCACTGGGTAGCAGGCATGAGAGATCCTAAAGTAACGTGTGCAGCACATGGCAGGGCACAGGCGGGCGAATTTGGGAACAACAGGACAGAGAGGCATTTCCACCACTGTGGCAACCGGACAAAGGCCAGCAGCAGGTGCAGCCCCTTCTTGAGGGCTCCTCTGTAAGGAAAGTGAAGCTTCAGATCTTCAAGGATCAGGGATGCAGTGTTACTTGTTTGCCTTCAGGGAGGGGCTGCCTGCTCCTTGGTGTCCCTGCCTGGCGCCTGCACTCCTGCATGTACCCTGTGAGGGTGGCAGGCTCAGGGTGCCCTGCTGTGTCCTGGACCCTGGCCTGAGTCTGCTGACCCCCCAGGTTATGCAGAGTTTTGCCTCAAAAGATGAGGGGCCAAGGCATCGGGGCAGGTGACGTCTTGGGGGCCGCTTGGCTCATGAATGAGGGAATGGGGTGAGAACTCGGGATTCTGGGCAGTGCTGTGTCCCTGCCTCTTCTGTGCCCCGTGTCCTGGTGCCATGACTGAAGCTGCCTTGAGGAGCTCAAAGGTGGGGCACTCTGCTATGGAGGGGTGGCTCCCTGTCTGCCCAGAGCAGACAGACCAAGGCAGGAGCCCCTGGCACCTCAGCACCGGTGGGAGGCCCCCTTGCTGACCTACACCTGGGTCTGTGCTCTAGGGCAGCAGGGAGGATATGTCTATGGAACAGAAGCTACACTCAGGAAGCTGCATCCACCATGAAGTTAATACAAAGTGTGGTTTTGCTTAGTTTACTTAAAAGAAAAAAGGGAATGTTTTATTACCTGCAAGGCCTGTAAGCTGCTAAGACTCCTTGCCGTTTGTGGAAGAAATTCCCCACTGCATCTGCTGCTGGCTTCACTGTCCTTTCTGGAGTTCAGGTCCGTGGCTAGACTGAAGGTGTACATCCTGTGGGGGAAGGAAAGCACGGTTTGAACAGAGGTGAGACCGTGTTGTTGCCATGGAGACCCAGCATCTGGTCATGTATGTACTTGAGGATGTCCGGGACAACCTCCCCAGAAAGGTTCCCATGAGCAGAGAATGAAGTAACGCATGCGAAGTGCTCAGGCCCCAGGAAGTGTGGACGATGTGGTTGTTTTATTACAATGATCACCATCTATGATGGATAATTTTACGTGTCAACGATGTGGTTGTTTTATTACAACGATCACCATCTATGATGGATAATTTTACGTGTCAACGTGACTAGGCCACAGTACCCAGGTATTGGGTCAAATGTTATTTTGGATGTCACTGTGAAGGTATTTTTTAGAATGAGATTAATGTTTGAGTCACTATGCTGAGTAAAGCAGACCACCCTCTAGATGATGGAGCTGTTGGACTCCACGGTGCTGGCTCAATCTTGTTAAACTGCTAAAAGTCCTTATTAAAAACATTTAAAGCTTTTAAAATCAGAAAATGGTCCTTGAATGACTCAACATATCACTGTGGGTGGGTCTCATCCAACCAGGTGAAGGCCATAAGAGAAAACACACTGGGGGCCATGAGGAAGGGGAAATCCTGCCTCCAGACCACCTTTGGACTACAGCTGTAACCTCAGTGCTTCCCAGGGTCTCCCATCTGCCAGCCTGCCCTGCAAACTGTGGACTTGCCAGGCCCACAGTCTTGAATCTTCAACTAGATTTCTCTCTGTCTCTCTCTCTCTCTCTCTCTCTCTCTTTCTCTCTCTCAGTCACTCTCGGTCTCTCTGTCTCTGTCTCTGTCTGTGTCTCTGGGGCACCGTGACTAGTACACCATCCCATTTGATCCACTTTCTAATACAGTCATAGGTGTGCAGATGGATGTAGCTGGGATTCAGGAATGAACGAGCAGTGAACAGCCACATTGAAGAGCTCTGCTCACATCTGGAGGGAAGAAGATGCATTTAGTGGAAGGAGTTGCAGGCAATGAGGAAATTGCTATGTTCCAACGAATCGAGAAACGTGGCATGGGGTGGACAGGCACTCAGGTGCTTGGGGACCACTGAGGGGAAAGATGCCGGCAACTAGCAGCGGTGAGAACTCCAGGCTCTGGACTAGGAAGAGGGTGATGGTGGGGTCCCCAAAATGAATGTGTCGGAAGAAACAGGCAGAGGGGTCAGAGGAAGATAGTGAGAATGAGAAATAGAGACCCAACGGCCGCGGAAATCCTCCTTGGAACAGCAAATGATCGATTTCCCCAAGGGGGAATTCATTCCATAAAAGGAAAGATCTTTGAAAAGTCTGTTTAAAAATTATATACGAGCACAGTCCAGTGGCTACGCAGGCATTTCTCGGCAGGAGCTCTGCGGGATTTCTCTGGGTTGAATTAGGCATAAAACATTCTTTGCCAGCCCAACATTTTCTACTAACACTGTGCTCTTGCTTTCAGCGAATTCTAGCATTTTAAAGTCCCAATTCCATTGGGAAAATTCAGGATACTTTGTTTCTTACGGTTATTAGAATGTGGAAAATACAACAACTTTAAAAAGATGAAAAAGTATCTGCAATCCTCCAGCTCAGTTAACCATGAAATCTAACCCCATTTCCCTCATCCACCCACATTTGGGAATGCTGCCTTATGGCTTTTTGAATTTGAACCGCTTTTTCAGGAAAAGCAAATTGTAGTCTAGTAGAAGGTGAGGGGAAATGGTGCCTCATTGGTTTAAAATTCAATTTTTTTTTTTTTTTTTTTTTTTAAGACAGGTTCTCACTGTTGCTGAGGCTGGAGTGCAGCGACACGATCCTGGGTCACTGCAGCCTCGACCTCCCAGGCTCTAGTGATCCTCCCACCTCTGCCTCCCAAGTAACTGGTACAGGCATGCACCATCACGCCCCACTAATTTACTTTTATTTTTTATTTTGTAGAGACAGGGTCTCGCTATGTTGCCTAGGCTGGTCTCCACCTCCTGGGCTTAAGGGATCCTTCTTTCTAGCTTGGCCTCCCAAAGTACTGGGACTACAGGCATGAGCCACTGTGCCTGGCCGGGCCTCCCTTTTTCGTGCAGTCTTTTATTACTAATGAACAGGAACTCCTTCCCCATTTATTTCTCTCCTGTTCATGTTCTTTGGCCATTTCTTCTCTCAAAGCCTCAGTGTTTTTCTCAGCAAGTTTTGAATGTAGTCTTTGAAGAGGAAGAGTCCAGGAGACAGTTTCTTGGTCAGTAAGTGAAAAAGGCAGGCGTAAGTCACCTGGGTACCAAAAATGTCCAAGGGCTAGCAGCATCCAGGGACCCCGGGTCACCGTTGGAGGGACGGGGGCTGGGGCAGGTAATCGGCTCAAGTGGATGACCCACTGGGGACCGTCAACTTTATAAATATCTTCTGAAAAGCACTGTTGTCAGCTTGCTCTTTACAGCGTAGGGTTCTTTATGATGTTTAACCTGCAGAGGTCTTTGAGTTTAAGCATTTGACAATCGTTATTAAAGACAGGCCTGCTAAGTCTCACTTTAAGATCCCTTCCACTGCTTCTGACCCTTCAAAACTCTCCCCAGTCCAGAAATCAGAAATGCATTCATTTAAACAGTGCTATTTTTTTGAGATGGAGTCTCGCTCTGTCCCCCAGACTGGAGTGCAGTGGCATGATCTTGGCTCACTGCAAGCTCCACCTCCCGGGTTCATGCCATTCTCCTGCCTCAGCCTCCCGAGTAGCTGGGACTACCGGTGCTCGCCACCACACCCGGCTAATTTTTTGTATTTTTAATAGAGACGGGTTTTCACCGTGTTAGCCAGGATGGTCTCGATCTCCTGACCTCGTGATCCGCCCGTCTCGGTCTCTCAAAGTGCTGGGATTACAGGCGTGAGCCACTGCGCCCGGTCTAAGCAGTTCTATTTTTAAAATGTTTTCCTGTTTCTATTTAATCCTTGTCTCTGCCAGGAATTGATTTCAGTGTACAATGTGAAGGGATATGAAATACCGTCTATTTAATTAATTTTTTTTTTTTTTTTTTTTTTGGGATCTCGGTTCACTGCAACCTCCGCCTCCCAGGTTTAAGTAATTCTCAAGCCTCAGCCTCCAAGTAGCTGGAACTACAGGTGCACGCCACTGCGTCTGGCTAATTTTTTATATTTTTAGTAGAGACGGAGTCTCGCCATGTTGGCCAGGCTGGCCTCAAACTCCTCACCTCAGGTGATCCACCCGCCTCAGCCTCCCAAAGTGCTGGGATTACAGGCATGAGCCACCACGTACAGCCAGTACTGTCTATTTCTTATCCATTTCTGTCCCTATCTCTGATGCGCCCTTGGTCAGATGTGACCTCTCCAGGACACTAGACTTGCTCCTCTGATCTCTATCTTGTCCCTCTGATCTGTTTTTTAACCTCCTTTAAGCCAGGACCATATTGTAGATTCATAAACTATTTTTAACATCTGGTTGGGTAAATAACTCATTTTTATTTTTCAAAGTTTTCTCTCAGGTCTTCTCTCCTGTTTATTCTTCCAGATAAACTTTTCATGCATTTGGTGAAGTTCCAACAAATGGTCCCTTTGAGATTTAGCCTGGAATTTCATTATACCTGGAAATGACTGTGGGAGGAATTGCCACAGTTTACTGTTCTCAGCCATGCACAGGGCATGTTTCTATTTATCCAGCCCATTTGCAAATATTTGCATTTCTCCCATAGAGGTCTTAAGTCCCCACATTCTCATAAAACCAGCAGTAGCTCCTGCGCCTCCACCGAGACCTGTCCAGAGCCAGGAAGGGCATCTTTTCTTTTGCATCTCAGCACCCGCCTTGCACTCTCTGAACATGCACCCTGGACCACCCATCCCCTGCACGGCATCTTGATTTAGTTCATGTGTTTCTTGAATCATCTGCACGTTGCACCTGATCTTCTCACACTATTGCCTGCCCTGTCTCCATCTATAAACTATGGCAGGTCCAGGCCAATTTACTTTGCATCGCCTCAAGCTGTCAGATGCCAATAGATAGGAAATGCACCCTTGAGTTGATCCTAAGTAGACCAAGAATATAGATAGTCTCATTGGAACAATCCAGCGTTTCCTCTTCAAATTAACATGCTCAGAGCAGCGAGGCCCAATTCATAGCCCCACATTAGCACAGGAAATGTTGGTTGGTTTCCCCTTCCTGAGGGCAAGGCGAGGGCACCCACACCCTCCCTGCGGCTCGCTCTGCAGACGGTAGGGCTTTGCTATCAACTGATGACATCTGTGAGGTTTACAGAGAGAAACGGAGTGCATTTTGCTGGTCTTTCAAATGAAATACGACCAAGATTACGCTGTGAACATGGGTGATGGGAGGAGAAAGAAAAGAGCTTAGCATTTTCACGTTTCCATTTTTCTCTTTAACTTAAGAGAGTCTCTTGATCTCTTGATGAAACAGACGTGTTTCATCATAAAACAGACGTGTTTGAATTCTCCCTGGTTCTTTTTTTTTTTCTGAGACAGAGTCTCACTTTGTCATTGAGGCTGGAGTGTAGTGGCACTGTGTCGGCTCACGGCAACCTCCATCTCTTAGGTTCAAGCAGTTCTCCTGCCTCAGCCTCCCGAGTAGCTGGGATTACAGGCATCCACCACCAAGCCTGGCTAGTTTTTTTAAAAAATATTTTTAGTAGAGACGGGGTTTCACCATGTTGGCCAGGCTGGGCTTGAACTCCTGACCTCAGGTGATCCACCCGCCTCTCTCTGGTTCTTAAAAGGACACAGTTGCCATCTGGGGGCTGCATCACCAGGTTCCTGTGTTCATTTCCTGGGGCGGTCATAACAAAGTCCCACAGTGGCTTCAACGACAGCCACAGATGCTCTGATAGTCCTGGAGGCTGTGAGTCTGAGGTCAAGCTATCGTTAAGGCTGGTTCCTCTTGAGGCCTCTCTCCTTGGCTTGTGGACAGGCATCTTCTCCTCGTGTCCTCACAGGCTGTCCCTCTGTGTGTGTCTGTGTCCTCATTTCTTCTTATAAGGACACTGGTCATATTGGATCAGGGCCCATTCTAATGCCCTCATTTGAACTTAATCACCTCTTTAAAGACCCTGTCTCCAAATAAGGTAACATTCTGAGGTATTGGGGGTCAGGACCTCCACATATGGATGTTGGCAGGATGCAATTTAGCCCTTAATTGTATCTTTCTTACGTCTGAGATACTTGCTTTAAACTTGCTGTGAGGTTTTTGAAGTAATCCTGCTGTGTCTGTCTTCAGTTTCGGGAATGTCCTCATCTTGACTGGGGGATGGCACTTATTCTCCTGAGCCCTCACACTCAAGCCTCCCTGTTCTCTGTCCTCCAGGGGCGCGTCCTCTGCTCTCCTGTACAGAGGATTGGAAGCTGCAGTGGTTTGTGAATACGGTCCTCCATCACCAGTCTCTCCAGGCCATCTCTGATCTTCAAAGCAATGGACAAACATCATAGTGTGAGTTTGCAGTAGGTAAGCCCAAAGAATCCCAGCACTATCCGGCAAGGAGGTTGGGGTCATTATGGTGGTGATGGGTGATTGATGTGTTTTTTTTGTTGTTTTTTTGTTTTTTTTTTTTTTGAGACGGAGTCTCCCGCTGTGTCACCCAGGCTGGAGTGCAGTGGCACGATCTCGGCTCACTGCAAGCTCCGCCTCCCAGGTTCACGCCATTCTCCTGCCTCAGCCTCCGAGTAGCTGGGACTACAGGCGCCCGCCACCACGCCCGGCTAGTTTTTTGTATTTTTAGTAGAGATGGGGTTTCACCATGTTAGCCAGGATGGTCTCGATCTCCTGACCTCGTGATCCACCCGCCTCGGCCTCCCAAAGTGCTGGGATTACAGGCTTGAGCCACCGCGCCCGGCGTGATTGATGTGTTAATTGACAGGTCCTACACATTGGAGCTGCAGACTCGTACCTGGAAGGGCGCCCTCTTTGGTGAGGAGGGGGATTGCTGCTGGTGCACCTGCAGGTCTGTTTCCAGGCACTGTAACGCCAGCGGTTCTGCTGCTTGGATCGCGCAAGTGTGAGTCCTGATCAGGGCTCGAAGGAAGTATTTATTAAACATCTGCACAGCTCTCTGTCCGTCCACGGGTCAGTTGGCCTCTGGACATTACCGTTTGACCACATTTTCCACTAATGAATACATGAGTGATGTGTAGAGACATTCAAGGATGATTTTCTGATTTTGAAAGCTTTAGATGTTTAATAAGGACTTTTAGCAGTTTGAAAAGATTTAACCAGCACAGCGGAGTCCAACAGCTCCCATCATCTGCCTCACTGGCCCGTAAGCACAGGTCACAGCTTGTCAGGGTGCCTTGCTGCTCCTCCAGCCACGATGAGGGTGCTTCCAAAGCAGGACCAGTCAGACACCCCACAGCACCTAGCCCGGTGCTTATTTCTCTTTCCTTTCACTGCAGTTTTCATTAATACATTCCAGCATAAAAGCCGGAACGGTTATGTTGATAGGCAGGTGTCTAATGTATTCACTGTGAAATGAAAAGTATCATAGCCGCTGACTCATCTTCTGCAGAGTCTTTGTGGTTCCTCTGTGACGGTGAAACTCTCCCGTCCTGGGCAGACAGCGAAGGACATGCTGAATGATGCAGGGGCACAGGGGAGCCACAACCTTCCTGAAATTTAGATGGTTAGTTAGGGTACAGCCAGCATCTCCTCTCTATTCCTTAAACTGTGGATTGGATCGGGTGATGAACTGAGCTTGCAAGAAAGCAAGAACTCCCTTGATTGTACATCACTTGGCCTCCTGGGCCCGAGTCTTCTCAGCTCTCAAGCAGGCGAGTTGCCTTAGGTTATCTCTACAATCCCTTGTGGCACCCACATCCTGTGATTTTGATGTGGCCCCTGGACCCATGGACATGTCTATGTCACAAAGTGTATTTCTCCTGAACTGCTGGTCTGCACACGTCTGGGATGGCCATGACTGTTGGTTGAACGTGTGTCTGTTTTCTTATTGGATGTAGGAAAGCTCGGAGCTGGGAGCTCACAGCACACATCACAGTGTGGACAAACCTCAGCCCTGACTTTGTCTAGCTTTTCCACCTTTATTCTCCCTTTGACCCAGCTTTCTTATATTCTCTTCTTAAAATTTAAAATGGATTAATTTATGTTTTGAGTAAGTAATGCATTTATATGCTTCATACATTTAAACATTATGAAATGTTCGTGTTTGAAAAGACTCCCTCCCATTTCTGTTCCATTCTCCTGGCTCCCACTCCCAACACCCACAGGTAACGATGATTAGAAGTTTCCAGACATTCTCCCTTCCAGGGAACCTTTAGGAATACGTATATGTAGAAATACATATTGTGCACATGTATTTACAGACGGTTATGTGTGTCTCTCCCCTTTCCCAAAAGTATATCATGCCAGACACATCATTCTGCAACTTATTTTTTTCATTTATCAATCAATCTTGCATATTTTTTCAAATAAATAACATAAAATTCTCCCTTTTAATTATCTTAAAGCTGCAAATATTTTATTGTATGGATGTGTCATAATTTACTTTATGGACTTATTTTTAAATTTTAATGATCTCTTCTATAGGCAGTTGAGGTCAGATTTGAAAGCCCAAGTGTGGGATTAGGTATGAGGCTGGAATCCTGTTTCCTCTGCTCACTTGCTGTGTGAACATAGGCAAGTGAGTTGATCGCTTTGTGTCTCAGTTTCATCAACTATAAAATGGAGCAATAACGGTGCCCACCCTGGGGGTATTGGAGAAGTAAATCAGTTAATAAGGGAAATGCATGGCACAGAGTTAGGCACAGGAGGTGATGTTAGTGTGCAAAGCTATTGGGCATCTCTTAAGCTGCCTTAAAATAGATTTAAGTGGATTAGAAGTCAACACATTAATAAATACATGTGACAACGGCTGCATTTTTCATCCCATATTTGCATTTTGTGTCCTAAGTTCTTATTCATTAGGGTAAGAAGTTAAATGGCCTCAAGAGAAGATGATATGAAATGTCATGTATGCACAGCTGTGGGGCTTTGGCTGGAATCTGCTCTCCTTCAGTGTCAAGTGGCTACTATGTTTAGTGGGGGAGCCCAGGGACATAGGTGCTGTCCCTGGCTCATTATACAAATCTCAGTGTATGAATAATTAGCAAAAAGAAATATAATACCTAAAGAAATCAGCCATAGTCACCAAATCTCCTTCTATAAATATTTCAGTCAATACTTTCATTATTTTTACTACTATTTCTTGCAAATTCTAATCATTTCACCAAGAGCTTCTATCAGGTACTATTAAACCATCTTTTCTTTTTTGGGGGGTTTGGATAAAAATGACCAATAAGTAATCATTTATTTCAGGTCTTCAAAATATATTCTTTCTTAATTTACTCAAAATGTTAGTCTTATTAGATATCCATATAACCTCTGACAATTTTTAAGTAGTTTTTAATGACTATTCAAATAAAATGTCACAATTTTCATAGTTTTGCCTTATATATGAACCTCAATAGGAAGGGTACAGAAAAGAATTCCCTGGATGGATAGATTCTGGAAATAGATGTCCACAGCAAATGTCCAGCACAGATCTGAAAATCTGTAGATTGAGTAGATGCTGATACATCTGTGTTCAACTTAATGATTTATTTATTTGTCTGGGTGGTGGGGGGAACCCTAGAGAAGCTGTGGAACATTTTAGGAGAGAATTAAACCAATGAGTGAAATATATGGTTTTAAGACCTCCTGCCTGGAGACAGAGGAATGGCCATGATGGTGCTTTTCCAGGCTCTCTTCCCCAGCCACACAGCTCTGAAGGTGCCAGGAAGCCCAGAACCACAACATAGGGTTTTTCTGTGTATTTCTGCCCTGCTCCTCCCACTCTCATCATTCAGTTGTTCCAACCATCAGTCTTGACACCTGCAAGAGCTCTACCCCAACATGCACACCCATGAGGCTGAGCAGTTTTTCTCCTTTTTCACCCTGTGTTCTCTGACCTCTGCCTGCTCTCTCCACTCTCCTAACTGGAACCTGGGAGAAGAGAGTGAAAAAGCTCACGAGAGCCACCTTAGCACTTTGTAATGGCTTTACGGTGTGTGTGGCAACTTGGCCAGACTGAACGACAGTCCCTAGACTTCCTTTTTAGCACATGTCTGATCAGGGTGGGCCACAAGAGGCATTCTCATGAGAGCTGGAGGATGGAAGGGAGGCAGTAGTCATCCTAAGCATCACACACAGCCTTCCCAGCTATCCCATCAAATGCTAGTCTAGGCGCTGCTGCAAGGAGATTTTACAAATGTGACTAGAACCCCTAATCATATGAACTTAAATTAATCAAAAGCAAGGTTATTCTGAGCAGGCCTGACTTATGCAGTTGGAAGGCATTTTTTAAAAACTTAGGCTTTCCCCACACTCAGAGACTTCGATAGCAGCTGTATCTGCAACTGCTCTCCCATCCCCTGGGTGGTCCTTCCAACTGCCCACATGTGGACAACAATCTTCAGCTTGCCCGTGGGTTTTCAGCCTGAGTAGGATTCTCCCTTCCTGCCTGTCTGTCCTTGCTTAGCTCGCCACAGTAATTCCATAAGGCAATTCATTGTAGTAAATCCATATAGATGTGTGTATATATATACCTTTCCATGTATATATGTGTGTGTGATATATGTGTATATAAAATATTCTGTATGTACAGTCAGCCCTTTGTATCTGGAGGTTCTGCATTTGTGGATTCAACCAACTGCAGGCCAAAAATATTCAAAAAATTAATTGATAAAAAATAGCAATACAACAATTTAAAAATACAAATAAAAACAATACTGTATAACATCCATTTGCATAGCATTTACATTGTGTTATGTATCATAAGTACTCTAGAGATGATTTAAAGGATCCAGGGTGATGTGTATAAGCTGCATGTAAATACTACAGTGTTTTCTATCAGGGACTTGAGAACGTGAGGATTTGGGTATCTGTGGGGGTCCTGGAACCAATCCCTTGCCAAATGCAAGGGACAACTGTACATATATTTGCATGTATTATATATTGTATGAAAGTGACTGGTTCTGCATCTCTGGTTAAACTTTTACTAAATTTGGTATCAGGAATGGGGTGCTGTTCTAACAAACAGGATGCTCTTCAACTTCAGATGGGGTTACGTTCCAACAAACCCATCATAAATTGAAAATGCATTTAATGCACCTAACCTACTGAACATCACAGCGTGGCCTAGCTTACCTTAAACACGCTCAGCACACTTACAGTAGCCTACGATAGGGCAGAATCATCTAACACAAAGCCTATTGTATAATCACGTGTTGAGTATCTCATGTAATTCGTTAAATGTTGGACTGAAAGTGTAGCATGGAATGACCATATGGGCACCTGAAGTACAGTTTCTATTGAACCCATATCACTTTTGTACCATTATGAAATCCTAAGTTGAACCATTCTAAGTTGGAGACCTTCCAAACTTAAAATGTGGAAACAACTTTGGGACTTGGCAGTGAGTAGAGGCTGAGAGACTTTTGAGTAGCACGGCAGAGAAAGCCCAAATCACCATGAACAGATTGCTAGTGGAAATAGGGATGCTAAAGGTGAATCTTCCGGGGAGAACTCAGAAAGGAATATGAAGCATGTTCCAGGAAATCGGAGCAAGGAGGATCCTTCCCATGTGTGCCAGAGAGTCTAATGAAATTGTCCATGGAAAGCAGGACTTGTAAGCGATGATGTTGGTCACACAGCTAAGGCTATTTCCACACAAAGTGTTAAATGTATCACCTGGTTTCTTCATGTTATTTATAGTGAAGCGGGAGAGGAAAGAGATAAATTGAGGGAAGAACACTGAACAAAAAAGAACCATTCTGAAAATCCTTAGCCTCACCAGATGATGCTAAAGGCATTACAATTAAGGGATTCTCCAACTGATGAAGAAGCGACTCACCAGGAGCCCTACAGCTTCAAGGAAATCACTTCCACCAACAACTGTGTATGCTCAGGTGAGGGCGTGAAGCCTCAGCTGGGAGCCCAGCCCTGGCAGGCACCTTGATTACAGCCTTGAGACCCCGAGCTGAGGACCCAGTGAAGCTGGACTCTGACTCTCAACCCGTAAATACAATAAGATAATAATTGCGCTTTGTTTTAGTGGTAATTTATTACACAGTCATAGAAAACTAATAACACGCCCTAGGACTTCACAGTTCATACATGGAGCAGAAGACTACATAAACCCAAGCTCAGGACCTCTGAGTATAATTTATTATGTTTGTGATAAGGAAGTAGTGTTTTGCAATAATTTGGGGATTACCATCTCAAACTACTCTAATGCAGAGTAATTAATTCTTTTTTGAATGTTATCATCAGAAAACCACGGATGAACCAAGATATTTACTATATACCTGCAGGAATAATTTTGCCAGCATAGAGAACGCAATTTTACCAATAATGGAATGGCCTAGAAGCACACTGTTTGCAGGTGGGCACTTTCACACAGTAACTCAGACAGAGATGATGGCGCTGCAGCCAGAGCTAGCACTCACCTGTGCTTAACCCACGTGTCAGACTCGCTGGCTCGATCCGTGTAGTTTTCCGGCAGGAAGCCCCGGCAGCCCGTCCGCTGCGAGATCCCAATCACCCAGCCCTCGCTGGCTTCGTCCTGCTGCGTGGGATCCACAAAGATGTAGTCGCCAGGACTTAGCGTCAGCTCATCCACGTTCTGGGGTTTGTACTGGAATAGGGCTCTCAGGGTCTAGAAAAGAGGCAAGGGGATTCACGTCTTGAGCAAAGATTTACATTGGAAAATGGCAGCAATAGGAGGCCTATCACCGGCTACCTCCTGCTTTCTTCCCCTCCAGTGTGTTCTGTGTCTTCAAGACGCTGTCCAAAGCTTTGTCTGGCAATACATAGCATAGAATATAATGAAACGCAGCATAGAATTCTTTGGATAGATTTAGAAATACATTTTGGGGCCAGGCGCGGTGGCTCACGCCTGTAATCCCAACACTTTGGAAGGCCGAGGTGGGTGGATCACAAGTTCAGGAGTTTGAGACCAGCCTGGTCAATATGGTGAAACCCTGTCTCTACTAAAAATACAAAAATTAGCCAGGCATGGTGGCGGGCACCTGTAGTCCCAGCTACTTGGGAAGCTGAGGCAGGAAAACAACTTGAACCCAGGAGGCAGAGGTTGCAGTGAGCCCAGATCGCGCCACTGCACTTCACCCTGGGCGACAGGGTTAGACTTCCTCTCAGAAAAAAAAAATATATATATATATGTATATAAAAAATATATACATTTTTTTTTGAGGGGATCTATCCATCTAGGTGCTTTTTTGTCTACAAAAGATCTGAAGGCATAAGCAGACCTTCACATCTGCCTTCCTCAGTGTGAGGTTATTGACACCTTCTCGTACAATACAGAACATGGTGGATTCATTCACATGCGCTCTCTGGGTCTGAAAGGAGCGCTGCACACTTCGTTTCTAAACCCATCAATTCATAGGCAGGAAGTCCCAGAGTGAGGTTTCACTCAAATCATTCTTGAAAGTGAATTGTGCTCACTTTGGCAGCACATATAACTAAACTTGGAACCATACAGAGAAGATTAGCGTGGCCCCTAAATGTAAAAAATAAATAAATAAAAAAGAATTAATAAGCAAAACATGTATTCATAGATCTTTAAAATAGTCCTTTTCTTTCTGCCTTTTTTTTTTTTTTTTTTTGGCCAGCCTCGCTCTGTTGCCCAGGCTGGAGTGCAATGGCATGATCTCAGCTCACTGCAACCTCCACCTCCCAGGTTTGAGTGATTCTCCTGCCTCAGCCTCCCAAGTAGCTGGGATTACAGGTTCATGCCACAACGCCCGGCTAATTTTTTGTATTTTTAGTAGAGACAGGGTTTTGCCCTGTTGCCCAGGCTGGTCTTGAACACCTGACCTCAAGTGATCCACTTGCCTCGGCCTCCCAAAGTGCTGGGATTTTAGGCTTGAGCCACCACATCCGGCTTCCTTTTCTAATATTGGAAATGCTTCTATTTTGTTGAAAAATGTCTGTGCATCTCTAACTCACATATAAAAGAATGCTGGTTGTAAATTGCACAAGAAAGAGAATGTCTTTAGAGAAGCAATAGAAATTTTCCTTGCTACTAACATATCTCCCTTGGAGAGTTCCAGGGGGTACGTGCTGTCAGGTGAGTGGCCGTTCATTCATCTGCTTCTTTTTTTTTTGAGACGTCTCGCTCTGTTGCCCAGGCTGGAGTGTAGTGGCGCTATCTTGGCTCACTGCAAGCTCCGCCTCCTGGGTGCATGCCATTCTCCTGCCTCAGCCTCCTGAGTAGCTGGGAGTACAGGTGCCTGCCACCATGCCCAGCTAATGTTTTTTTTGTTTTTTTTTTTTTGAGATGGAGTCTCGCTCTGTTGCCCAGGCTGGGGTGCAGTGGTGCAATCTCGGCTCACTGCAAGCTCCGCCTCCCAGGTTCATGCCATTCTCCTGCCTCAGCCTCCCAAGTAACTGGGACTACAGCACCCGCTACCACATCCGGCTAATTGTTTTTGTATTTTTAGTAGAGACCAGGCTTCACTGTGTTAGCCAGGATGGTCTCGATCTCCTGACCTCGTGATCCACCCGCCTTGGCCTCCCAAAGTGCTGGGATTATGGGCGTGAGCCACCGTGCCCGGCCAATTTTTTGTATTTTTAGTAGAGACTGGGTTTCACCATGTTAGCCAGGATGGTCTCGATCTCCTGACCTCGTGATCCACCCGCCTCAGCCTCCCAAAGTGCTTGGATTACAGGCGTGAGCCACCACGCCCAGCCCATTCATATGCTTCTTCTGAGCCCCTGCTCAGCTCTCTTACCTGGTAGTGCACAAAACGCATGTCTCGGGAGTAGAGTGCAGCTGTCCACTGGCAGCTGTGGCCCAGGGGGATGGCTCTGGCCAGCTGCTCCAGCGTCCTCTGGTGGTGGGGGTAGAACTTGTGGGCCAAGGTCAGATGCAGCTGCTTGGTGCAAGGCTTCACGGAGCAGTCTGTGAAATCAGGGGAACACAGAGGGTGCCAGGGCACCGTTACCTAAATGCCTCCTTCCTCTGACCTCCGTGCTTCCTCAACAAGGCAAGGGCTGTCAGAACTCAGAGCTCATTCGGCCCGCCCAGAACTCACATCATAAAGGAGATGGCTGGATCCCTGTAGATTTTTCCAGGAAGTAGGAAGGAGGAGGATGTGGAGATGTGGGTTCAGGGTCTTGGGGGCCTATCAGTTTGCAGGCTAGCTGCCCAAATGCACGGTTCAGATGCACAGAGGTAACGACTGCTCCATTCCCGGGCTGTGCGCGTTACCCAGTGGCCTGGACTCGCAGGCCCGAGCTCCAGTTCAATGGCTTTTTGTTTAATTTCAAGAAGAAAACTCTTTAGGCAACAAAACTATAAACCACACAGTATCTTTAAGGTTCACCTTGTTTTGGTGAAGCAGGAAGTCCTGGGAGTGGCTGAGCCTCAGGTCTTTTTGGGTGTTCTCTGCCCCTGCGGCCCTCGCCCTCCCTGGTCTGCAAGGGGCTCTCGGGTCAGTGGGCAGAGCAGCTGGCATCACTCAAGCAGCCAGGATCTGATTTCAGTGGAGCCACAAAGTATTTTATGTCCTAGGGAGGCGGTCGGTGTCTTGACGGGAACAGCACAGACTTTGGTGTCGGATAGACCTAGTTTTAAGCCGTGCTGTGCCCCCTTTTGCAGGGCGACCTTGACCGAGCCTCTGGGCCTGGCCCAGTTTCTGCTTCAGCAGCATTTGCTGGAGGACGGCAGTGCCTGCTTGCCAAGGCTGCAGTGGGAAATCAGCCTCCTAACTTCAAGTTTCCTGCTAGAGACGCTGGGTCAGTGCACAGAGGTCCCCTCCCCCACTCCATGGCAAGGCACTGACAAACAGGATCTGCTCATCCCCTAAAATAGGTCAAGGGTGATGCAAGTCTTTCCCTGGAGCCCCGAAGTTGGGGCCCACTGCTGTCTCCCACGTGAGAGGTGAGCCTTTAGAGGCAAATGGGAAGCTCCCACGGTCTCTAGGAAAGCCCGAGCACTGAAGCTGCGCAGCCCAGAGCGGCGTGAGTGTGTAGGTGGTGGGGAAATTCCTTTTCTGACTTTTGTTTTTAGCAGTCGGGGAGGACGGCCTTGCCATGTGAGTGAGTGTAGCCTGGTAAAGACCCACTGCCGGTTGCTGACGTCACAGTGAGTCACACCGACTTCTGAACGGTTTCCTTCTCTCTGGGGACTTGTGCCTATGGGCATGTTTCACTGGGGAGGGCCAACGCAGGCAGAGTGCCTCATGCACTTGCCCAAAGAGGGACCTCGGCCACTTCAGAGCAGTGACTGGTCACTCATCACTGAGAGAGGACTTCTACCCCCTCAGTGTCAGGCTGAGGGCATAGGGCATGGGCCATGGAAGGGCAGGACAGAGCCTGCTGAGGCTCAGGGCGTGGATGTGAGGTCAGTGCTGGCTCCCACAGGAAGTGGAGATGCCCAGCATGAACCCAGGCAGCGTGCAGCAGGACAGAGCTGGCTTCAGGTCCCAGCTCCACCAGCCTGGTTAGGGGACTGGATTGGTTTCAAACAACAGACATTTATTTTCTCCTGTGTCTGGAGACTAGAGGTTCAAAATCAAGGTGTTGGCAGGGCTGTGCTCTCCCTGAAAGCTCCCAGGAAGGGTCCTTCCTGGCTTCTTCCAGTTTCCGGTGGCCCCAGGCATCCCTTGGCTTGTGGCTACATCACTCCAGTCTCTGCCTCAGTCAGCACATGACTGAGACAGAACAGTGGACATGACTTGATTAAGGTCACGCCACTCATCCGTGTCTCTGTGCGGCCTCTACACTTCCCGGGACCCACCCTAATCCTGTGTGACCTCCTCCCAACCAGTCGCATCTGCACAGGCCCTATTCCCAACTGAGGTCACATTCTGAAGTTCCTGGTGGACATACATTTTTAGGGGACATCACTCCACACACCACAGTGGCCCTGGGCAGGCACTTTACCCTTTTCAGCCTCAGTCTTTCTGTTTTTAAGATGCTGCCAGTGAGGTTCACTGGGGGAGGGCTTGGGTGTGAAAGAGCCATCATTTGATAAAGGAGACTAATCCACAAAGACCGGGGGTGACTTTCTACTTATCCAGCAGATTCGATCTCCAGACTCACAAGCTGCCATCTAAGTGGAAGCCCAGGATTCATGGATGGATTTACAGGCCAGGATCTGTGTTTCATACATGTCTGAGGACAGAGACAGACACATTCCCGGGGAGAGAAAGTGGGGAGCCCTCCCACCAAGGCACTGCAACCTCATCAGATTTTAGAGTTGGCAAATCACGGCAATACTGAGTGCCTTCTGTGTCCTGGGAACTATGGTGGGATGGGCCACAGACTCAGGCAACATTGTTCTTGAAGAGTGAGAGCCCTCATTGTTTTGTAGAGAAAGAAAAAGAGACAGAGACAGTGGACATGACTTGATTAAGGTCACGCCACTCATCAGGGACACAGAAAAAAATCACGTCTTCTGACATCAAGTCCACAATCCTTTCCACTAAACCCCAGTGGTAGCTTTGGTCTCCAGACCAGGGCTGGTGTTTGGAGAGAAGGGAATTTTGATGATTCTCAATATGAGTCTACATAATCTTTCCCCGGAGAGGCCAAGGAGAGAGCACTAAGCTCATACTGAAAATACAGAAATAAGTCATGTAGGACTTGTGTGTCTCCCACTCGAGGCCGAGCGGGGGAGGCCCTGACTCCCTATGTGCCCCAGCCTCCAACCCCATCACGGTCACCCACTCAGGCTTGATGCTTGGCAAACCCTTCTGGGGCACTTTCCCAGGCTGTTGGCATACAGCCAAGCATTTGAAAAACCACATAATGCGAATAAAGGTTATTCCCGCCTAAAGAGAAGACCAAAGCTGGTCCGGAAGCTTTCTAACGGCTTACATTTTTGAAGGATGTAGTGGCTCACGAAGGGAGGCGCTAGTTTAATTGTTCAGCCTCAGGTTAAGGCCATGTCCAGACACCTGGCTGAAAATCCAGAAGTGGGAACTGGAAGTGCCTGGGTGAGGACAGGTGCAGCCACTGAGCCTGGAAGAAAGCCCACCCAGCCATCCCACCGTTGCTGCTGGGCTCTGCTCCCCTGGAACCCACCCACGGAAATCCATGTGCCAGGAGCTCGTCCCTGCCGCACAGAGCTCACTCGCTGTGAACGTGGCCCTGTGTTTGCCACTGATCAGGGCTGCCCACCTGCTAAGAGAGATGCTTCCGTGGCGAAGGTCATCGCGAATTCCCGGATGACGTCTGCGGGGCTGCCGTTGACGAAGAAGCCGAGGTAGCTGATGGAGGAATGGAGAGCCAGGGGCACGGCCGTGGGGAAGGAGCCCAGGAGCCTGTCGCCAGCCCTCTTCAGTGCCTCGTACAGGCACTCCACCCTCTGGTCTTCACACTAAGGGGACAGAGACAGAGCCTGTGTTTCCACACCTCTCATCAGAAGTCATCTATTGATTTAATTAATAACAATCAGGCAGCAATTCAAGTGAGATTCTTTTCTGTTCAAAGCACTGTAACATAATTTATTGCGTCCCTGTGTGTCTGAGGTTATGGATTTGTTCTATACCTGGACCTCGGTTTTTCAAATATTTCAGGTAAGTTTCTTTGCGGAATGGAGTCTCCTTTAGGTGCCCAGGTTAGAAATCCCCTGGTCCTTGAACTGCATCCCCTCCCTCCACCGCATGTGCTCGTCACCTGCCAGGCCCTTTCCTCAGTCCCATGGCCCACTGCTTTGCTCAGGTCTGCATGACTTGGCTTCTGGAGGTTTCTAGAAGACTCCAGGGCTGCCCAGGCACTGCTTAGAGCCTGTAGTGAGGGGGACTCAGCTGCACTTCCAGCTGTGGTGCTGCCGTCTTGTCCACGGCTGAGCACTGAGTCAGGTTCCACAGGGGCCTCCTCTAAGGACTGAGGCTCTGCCCTGCCTCCAACCCTCTCCTCCTCTTTTGCCTTCACCAGCAGTCTGTCCCCTGTGCGTCTCCTGCACTTGGAATTCTGCGTTGGGGTCTGCTCTCTGGAGGACCTGAGCCTGCACAGCCCCTGGCCGGGCCTCCGTGATGGCCCCCATGTGGCTGTAGGACCCTCTTTCTGATGCAACTCCCACCCCTGAGGCCGCAGGCTCTCTGTCACCTGGAGAATCCCTCTCAAGGGTTCAGCCTGCCCACAGAGCCCGACAGGTGCTGGCCCGACAGCCTTGCCCATGGGGCTCCAACTACCATCCTCCAGCCAGACACAGCCTCTCCTGGCATCTGGGCTTGGTGTTGCCCACTGCCCTGGCCAGGCTGCTTCCTGGGCTTGAAGACCTTCCCAGTGCCATTGGCCACATCAGACCACAGGGGAAACCTGACACCACATCCTCCTGGCGGGAGATGACCTGATCCCTTCTCTTCCCAGCACCGGGCTGCCCTTGGAATTTTCCATAGTCCTTCTTACAAACCCAAATATGAGGCCAGATCACAGTGTTTAATGCGGCTTCCATCTCCCTGTGGACAGGCCGGCCTGACGTTCCTCCCTGTCTATTTTGTCTGCAGCCCTCAACAGCACTCAACACAAAACCACCCAGTGAACCCATGTCCATTCCTGAATCCGTCTCACACTGTGTTTCTTCGCCTCGGATATGTAATTTTCAAGAATAGTCAGGTTATAAATGTAGCTGTGATCAATATCACACTTCAGAAGATTAGTGTTTTCATTTTACAGCATCAAAGGTACACAGTGAGTCTCCGTTACACTCTTCTGGCTGCGAGGGGAGCTCCACTAACCATGGCCAGGCCAGACCCAGGGTGAGGGACTGGGAGGAGCTGACAACAGAGGGAGGTGTGTGAGTGTGTGTGTGTCTGCCCATGTCTATATGTGTGTGTGTGTCTGTGTGTGTCTGCATGTGGGTATGTCTATGTGTGTCTATGTGTCTGCGTATGTCTATATGTGTGTCTGTGTGTATGCATGTATCTGTGTGCATATGTGTGTATGTGGTGCTTACATGTCTGCACATGTGTATGTGTGTGTATCTAATGTGTGTCTCTGTGTGTGTGTCTGTGCCTCTCTGTGTGTGTCTGTGTGTGTCTATGTGCATGTATCTTTGTATTCCTGTGTGTGTATATCTGTGTGTATCTGTGTGCATGTGTACCTATGTACATGTATGTGTGTCTGTGTGTGTCTGTGTATGTCTGTATCCATGTATATATGTATATATGTGTAAGTCTGTGTGTATCTGTGTGTCTCTGTGTATGTCTGTATGCATGTATGTGCGTATATCTGTGTGTGCCGTGTGTATGTCTCTGTGTCTATCTGTGTGTGTATGTGTGTATATCTGCGTGTGCCATGTATATGTCTCTGTGTCTATCTGTGTGTGTATGTGTGTATATCTGTGTGTGCCATGTATATGTCTCTGTGTCTATCTGTGTGTGTATGTGTGTATATCTGTGTGTGCCATGTATATGTCTCTGTGTCTATCTGTGTGTGTATGTGTGTATATCTGTGTGTGCCATGTATATGTCTCTGTGTCTATCTGTGTGTGTATGTGTGTATATCTGTGTGTGCCATGTATATGTCTCTGTGTCTATCTGTGTGTGTATGTGTGTATATCTGTGTGTGCCATGTATATGTCTCTGTGTCTATCTGTGTGTGTATGTGTGTATATCTGTGTGTGCCATGTATATGTCTCTGTGTCTATCTGTGTGTGTATGTGTGTATATCTGTGTGTGCCGTGTGTATGTCTCTGTGTCTATCTGTGTGTGTCTGTGTGCCTATATCTGTCTGTATGCATGTATGTGTGTGTATCTGTGTGCATGTGTAAGTCTCTGTGTCAATCTGTGTGTGTCTATGTGTGTGAGCTATGTGTGTGTCTGTGTGTGTGTGTGTGTGTGCTTGTGCCTCAGTGGACTGGGGAAGGAGCTGGGGGCCAAGGCCTACCCTGATTTCTGAGCTGTGTCACACAACTTGGGCTGCCTTGCCTTTCCATGTTAGCTCCAGAAGGTGAGCCAGAAGGAGTCTGCTTGTCACAAGTGCCATTGATGTCGATGTAGGGTGAAAACTCTCTCGGTTTGCCTGGGGATTTCCCAGGCTTAGTCTTGTGTTCTGGGAATCCCTGCAAGTCTCGGGCAATCTGGGGTGGTGGTTGGAGGCTTTGGAAGGTGTTGCTTCTCCTGGGACATCTTCCAGAAATCTTTTACCTGCAGAGGTTTGCATTCCTCCTTTCCATCCAGCACCGAGGGGCCTGGTGTTGGAATGGAGGGTTCCTTGGGCCCTGATGGAATCCCTTGAAATGGGTGGAACAAATCAGTTTGCCAACAGCAGAGTTGGGGCCAGGCCATGGTAGTGGAAGTGGGTGTGCCCTTCCTCAGGCCCCTCTGGCGGAGCTGAGGAGGGCAGTGGCTGTCTGTCCCTCCCTTCTCCTTATTTTCTCCTGAGCAGTCCCCACATCCTTCTTGCTTTTCCAGTGCCCCTGTGGAGCTGCCCATGGGGCCATTTTGTGTCACCGTGAAGCTACCCACTGGGCCATTTCTTTCTGAATCAGAGGGCTGGTCCCTGAGACAGGGAAAAGTTCTGCATTTGGGAGTAGCCAACAATCACCTGTCCTTGAGTTGACTTATCACACATTTTGGAAGGGCCAACTCTGTTTTAGGGGCTGTGGTAGTTTCTGGGGGTTCAAAGATGAGGAGTGAAGCATCTGCCTTCCCTTGAGGGACTCGGTCTGGTGAGGGATGCAGTGCTGCACCAGACGCATGGCCCATATGATACAAAAGTGCCACTAGACACGTGAACAAGAAAATGGGCGGCAACTTCTTTTGCCTGGGGAGCTGGAAAAGACTCAAAAAGGGGAGAGGATAAATGAGTTGGGTTCTGAAGGATGAATAGGAGTTGACCAGATGAAGGCAAAGAGGAAAATAAAGGACTGCTCACATGAAGGTGCCAGCTAATGATGCCGTTCTAGACCATCCCATTTAAATAAGTCAACTTTGTCCCATCATGGCCTAGTTAGCATAGAAAAATGCCTCCAGCTGCGGTGATGATGAGCATCGAAGGCACACTGGGTTGACTCACCGTGAAGAAGTCACAGAGTGTCACATGCGGGAAGACCTCATGAGCTCTGTTCTTTGCACACTGGCGCTTGCTCTCTCTCCAGAACTCTTGAAGTTTTTCCAGCAGGGGCCCCGTTGGACAGAGGAAAAGGGCATACTCCTGGGGGATGGGGTCATCTAGGGAAGGGTCATTGCCATGATCATGCAGCCTGCAACAGAGAGCAAGCCGGCTTCACCCACTGTCACAACAAAAAGATTTTTCCCCTTCGAGGACACACAAGAGAATGACAATGACAGCAATGCAGAATTATAGGGCACACTGAACACATCATATATGCTCATGACATAAATTAATCTCACAGCCATCCTACTGGTGGGAGGCACCTGCAGCAGGGCTGTGTGTGGCACAGACCTGGTCAGTGCCCGTGCTGCTCTCAGACCCACCTTAGTCTGATTCCAAAGTCAAAGGTGGAAAAAAAGGAAAGGAAGTTGACATCAAGACCCAAAACCTGGTCTTCAAATGATCTGTGGGCCCAGCATCTCTTTGATGGTGTGGGAAAATTTTGTGGGAAAACCTCATATTTGTATTTTACCTCAAACTTCAAATTACGTATAAAAACCAAAACCAAAAACCTAGACAAAATTTTGGTAGCCACTACGTTTCTTTAGATTCAGACTGTTATTTTGTTTTATTTTATGTTTGAGATGGAGCCTTGCTCTGTCACCCAGGCCGGAGTGCAGTGGCACGATCTCAGCTCACTGCAACCTCCGCCTCCCGGGCTCAAGCGGTTTTCCTGCCTCAGCCTCCTGAGTAGCTGGGATTTCAGGCAGACAGTTATTTTAAATTAAAGGAAAAATGACGGATGACCCAACATAGGAGTTTTTTGTCACTAACAATAAAAATGAAAATAAAATAGCTCCGAGACAGCGTTTTTCTCGTCTGTCCAGTTAACAAAGATTTTTTAAAATAAAAAGTATAAAAGTTCTGCTCAACGTGCCAAAGGTGAAGCAGGACTTAAGGACGGACTTTTCAACTTTTATGTGAAGCACTTTGCCCATAGGTATTGAGAGTCTTAAAATGCCTACACCCTTTGAACTAATAATTCTACCTCCAGAAATTTCTCCTGAGGAAAGAGCACGAAGTACTGTATAGGCAAAACTTTACACGTGAAACATTTATTTAGGGTTATTTAGAATAAGAAAGAAGAAAAACTCCATAACTGATAGCAAATCTATTTATCGTGCATTCATGAGAAATCATGCTTTTGAAGAATTTCTAATTACTCAGCGAAGTGCTTGTGATATAATTTTCAATTTAGAAAGCAGTATTCAATCACTGAAGGAAACAGAACTTATGCAAGACCATATTCTCTTCAATAAAAATCACAAAGGAAGTTACCTGTCCTCCCCATCGTGATTCCTACCCTCCCCCTTTCCAGGGTTCAGCCCCGGGGTGAAGCTGCTTTGTCTTCTCTCAGAAAGTTAAGTAATGGACTTACAGATAGCACTTGTTTTACATAAATCATAAGCTGTTGTTCAAATTATTCTGCAACTGGCATTTTTCCTCCGCCATGTCTTTGCAATTAATCCCCATTGATACACACATGTCTAGTGAAGTTCGTCAGTGTGAATTTATTAAAGGCTATGTAATAGTTCATCGTGTACATATATAATGTTGCACTTGTTCATTCCCGCATTGATGAACATCTAAATTATTTTATTTTAAAACCATTTAATAACCCTGTAATCAAGATCTTTGTACATGTCTCTTTAGGCTCCTTGTGTTTCTACAGGGAATCTGCTTAGATCCTCAAGCAGGCTGGTGGGCTGTGCACATTGCCAGGGTTGGCAGACACCCAGCACTGCCTCTCTCAGTGACACCAGTGACATGTGAGGCCCCCCCTTCCCTCATCCTCATCAACGCTTGGAGTTACCTTGTTTGGCCTAATGATATCTTAATTTGCCCCACCTCCCTGGTTACCAGTGAGAGGTTGGGGTGCTCTTGACTGAGTCTAGGGGACCCCAGTGCCTCCCTGTTTTTTGGTGGGTTTCCCAGTCTTATTGACTGGGTTGCAGTGGGCGGGTGCTGGCCATGCCCCTCACAGCAGTGGGCTTGTTTCTGATGCAAAATTGGCAACTGGCTTCAGTGGGGTCTGTGAAGGCATTGCCCATTTTGCCGGTGGCCCACACTTTCTGGAGGAGGAGGAGCATCCCATTGGGAACGCTGCACGCTCAGAGGCCCAGGATCAGTAACTGCCTCCTGCTTTGGGGAGGGCTCCAGCCTCCAGGGACCTGGCTTTTGTTGTTTGATTTTCCCCGTGGCTATCTCAGGGCAGAGGATGAAGGACTCCCCACAGCACATCCAGGCGGGAGAGGGTTTTAGAGAACTGGGGGCCCTCCTCTCCATCCCCAGAGCAGAGAACAGGCCCATGGCAGCGGGTGGCTTGCAGAATCACTCACACAGCTGGTACCTAGTGAGGCCACCTCGAATCAGAGCCTCACCTGACCCACACACCTGGCGCCCTTAGAGGGCTTCATGACCACCAGTAAACTCCCTTCTCCTCAGAGGCAGCCCCAGAGTGTGGTGGCCGCTATTTCTATCAGCAAAGATGTCAATTATGTCTCAAATCTTTCTATCAATAAACACAAACATCCTTCTATCTATCTCAATCTTGTCCATTGTAGTAGGCGGTTGAGGAGGACTTAGTCAAACACAAGGACGCAAAATCCTAGCCTACTCTTCAATTACTCATATAGGTTGAATATTAGCAGTACTAATATATAACCCAGATGTTACCATTTTTACCCTAATTATTTACTTTATTCTAACAATTACCCTAATTTATGTGCTTATCACAACACAACAATTATGTCTTCCCCATTTACTCAACAAAGCACATGAACCTGTACTTCTTGGCAGTCAAATTGGATTGAATCAGATTTGTAAGTGAAAAAAGCCTTGTTAAAAGTTCTCTCCATCTCTTTCCATGGTTAACCAAAGCCCTGTGCCGCTCCCTCAGTGCACTGTGGATAGGCAGGGAGATTATTTTGTTTTACTTCCGCAGTGGCCCCATCCCACCCAGAGGCTCCCGACTTTTCCTGGTGTCCACCCTGGTGGGAGGGAGCCCTCGAGCACAGGGCATTCAGTCCAAACACCCCCAGGTCTACAGGAGCAGCTGCACTCACCAGACCAAGGCTTCCTCCGCCGTCTTCCTCCCCGTGGCTGCCAATGCTTTCAGCCTGCAGAAGAGCGGACACAGGCACAAAGTCACGTAGCCCATTCTTGGGAAAAGGGTCAGAGGGGGGGGGGGTGTAGCCTTGCACACCCAGGATCTTTGGGATGTGCTCTGAAGAGGGCCTGATGCTGAACTTCCAGCTGGCGCGTGCCCAGGCGCCTGTCCCCTGAGTGCTGCCATTGTGGTTTTGGACAATGCTGACCAGCTCACACCTCCCCACCACTTTCCTTCCCTGGCTACCTGCTTCAGCCCTTGGCACGGGGTCTCAGTGCTGAGGACCTGACCTCTGCCTGCTCCTGCAATCCCATTCCCTGGCCTGCCCCTCCCCACTGCCTAGAGCAAATGGACCCACCTTGTGGAAAGTGCCCCCAGCTGGGACACACGCTTCCCTGACAAACGCTTCCTTCGCCGCAGCATCACTTAGCGAAATGGCCTGATCCCCAGGCTCGCCTCCCACACCTCTCCCCCGCTGGGAAACAGCCCTTCCCAAAGCACCCAGGCAGGCACTTGTCACGGCTCGCACAGTCCCCTTGCACGGCTCTCCCCTGCTAGACCAAAGCTCCCTGAACTCAGGGCTGAGTCTTATTCATCACGGTAACCTGGGACGTACGTACATTCCATTGAATTGGGTAGAACTGGACCAGATGAAACAGAATGGAATATAGATAAGGTAATTTATCAGGAATGCGTACTGGAAATGGCGGGCATCCATGAGGAGCCCACCACGTGATGCCCAATGCTGCTATTTGGGCGGGTACTGATGGGGCTGTGGCCACCTGGAGAGGTTTGAACAGGGCAGCCTTGGTGCAGGGCCCTTACTTTGAGGTGCTCTGGTGTGGGAAAATTAATACACGTTTCTCTTCCTCCAACATGTGTTTAATGTTTAAACTGGAAGGAATTTTGAGTAGGAGTCCATGCTACAGGTTTAGTAGTAAAATCCAGCGTGAACTCCTTCAAAGGCATGGAGACCTGGTTTGAGTCCCACCCCTGCCACTAATGCACTCTCTGGGCCCAGTGTCCTGCCTGCACTGGGTGGCAAGCAGTGGACGAAACCTGCCTTGTCTGTGCTGCCTGGACGGTGCCTGGTGGCCGCCCTGCACACGCCTGACCCCACTCCCCATTCAAAGCCCCCCGACTTAGCTCGAACATAACAGTGACGACAAAGCACTGACTTGGGGAGAAGAAAGGGGTTTATCTAGCTTCAAAGTTACTTCACCCAATTTGGCCAAGCTTTTGTTATAGTGTGGAAGGAAAGTTTAGCTCCTTCCCCAACCCTAAGTTACCAAAAGTGTGTTTATGATACATTTTTCCATGTGAAAAAATGAATGGGTCGGATCTAGGGCACTGGTTTGCCATGAAAGCTGTAACCCAATGTTGGTATCATGTCCTCCCTCTCCGAGAGTGGTAACTCCGAGGGCTAAGCTCTTCCACATGCAGGCCTTTCCCTTGGGTCAGCAGGGTCACGCTCACACTGTGTCTAGTCTCCTACCCATCTGTTTCGTTATCAGACACTCAGGGGATTCTCCCTGAGGACAAGTGACTTTCCCTGGGCAGCGTGGAAGCACAGCCCTGCTGACAGGTGGTCCTGGTGGTAGAGACACAGCGGGCTTTGGGGCCTTTCATGTTAGAGTTTGAACGTCTTGAAATGCTACCTTCAGAGTCACTGAGCTGCACACAAAGAGGTTACAACCAGGCCCCAAGCTCCTCCAGACCCCCAAAATGGAGCACCCGGAGTAATACATGGCTTCTGATTTCCACACATTTCAGGGTCTCCCATTCAGCCAGCGGAGCAAGTCTTTAAAAGGTCAAGAACATCAGAGGGATTCTTTTGCCTCCCTCGGCCACACATAAACTAACACTGATAATACACACACACACTAACACTAATAATAGCTGATGAGCTAAAAAAACAAAACAAAACAAAACAAAACTCATAATGTTTTAAGAAAGTTTACCAATTTGTGTTGGGCAGCATTCCAAGCTGTCCTGGGCCACACGTGGGTTGGACAAGCTTGGTCAAGATCATCTCATTTAGGAAAAGCAGAGGAGGGCCCTGTGCAGAGGCAGTGTCTCACCCTGCAAGGTGCACTGCTTTGGCAGGAAGCTGTGCCCTCCACCCCTGCAGCTCCATGCGAGGGGCCGCAGCAGGGTCTGGCTCCAGCCCCGCTGGCTGGGCCCCGGGGTCTCTGGGCAGTACTCACGCGGTGTGCACCGGGAAGCCCATGGCCAGGAGGGGCTCCAGGAGCAAGGGGGTGCTGCGGCCCTTGAGCTTGTTGGAGACCTTGGCGTAGAGCTGCGTCTCCCCGGCTGCCATCTCTTCCTGCCTGTGGGCCAAGAAGCTCGCCTGCACACAGAAATGAGGAGATAAAGCAACAGGGGGAGAGGCAAGGCTGAGGCTGCGAAGAAAAACCTCAAGCCCTTTTTGATCTTTCTGACAAAAGTTGATATCCTGTTTGCATGAGATATCGGTTTTCAGAATTCTGTTTGCAGGATGCTGGGTGCAGCGTCCACCAATCCTAACTGTTTCCTCCATGGGGTTCGAGGCTAAAGGTCCAACTGAGCCCCTGCATGGGATCAGCCTCTACAGGGACTTGTCTAGTGTTTGGGAGCAAGAACGCGTGAGAGCGTGGGGGAAGGAAGTGGGAGGAGAAGTCAGGGAATGAGTTCCCTCCTGGATCCTGCTGGTCCCCTGCCCTGACCCACCCTAGATCCCAGTCTCCTTGTCTGCAAACAAGACATTAAATCCCACTTTATCTATTGTCTCTGCTGGAAAACTTACTGGTTCTTTCAGTCATTCGTTGACTTGTTTTTTTATTTTAAAAACTTTAAAAGCTTAATATGTGTACAGAAAAGTTGATGAATCATATGTGTATAGCTCAAGGAATTTCCATAAATGAACCCACACCCCTAATTCCCCCACGACCCAAAATAAAACAGGGCAGCCAGGGGAATTTTGTACCTCTTCCACCTGAGGGGACATTTAGCGATGTCTGGAGATATTTTTGTTTCCAAAATGAGGTGGTGGTGGTGGTGCTGGGTGGGGTGGACATTGCGGTACTGGCACTAGTGGGTAGAGGCCGGAAATGTCACAGTGCCCAGGACAGTCTCCTCAACAAAATGTCAGTAGTGCCAAGGTGGAGAAACCCTGCTCTGGAACATTCTCAGAACCTCAGATGCACATCTGCCCCCAGCCCAGCCTCCTCCAGTTATCTCCTCCCTCCCCCAGAAAGTAAACTGCTATATCGCTTGTACACGAATTGTGCTTGTTGTTGAGCCTCATATAAATAGAACCATATAGCATATTCTCTATCATGTCTAGTTTCTTTTTCCTCAAATTATGCCTGTAAAATTTATCCACATTATTGCTTGTAGCCACAGTTAGTTCACTGTTACTGCTGTGTAGTATTCGATTAATAAATATACCGGCCAGGCGTGGTGGCTCATGCCTGTAATCCCAGCACTTTGGGAGGCCAAGCGTGGGGACGTGGACCACCTGAGGTCAGGAGTTGGAGACCAACCTGGCCAACATGTTGAAGCCCTGTATCTACTAAAAAATACAAAAATTAGCCAGGCATGGTGGTGCACGCCTGGAATCCCAGCTACTCAGGAGGGTGAGGCAGGAGAATCATTTGAACCCAGGAGGTGGAGGTTGCAGTGAGTGGAGATTGCACCACACTGCACTTCAGCCTGGGACAGAGCAAGACTCCAGCTCAAAAATAAATAAATAAAATAAATATAACATAATTCATTTATCCGTTTCTCTGTTGATGTGCATTCAGGAAGTTTTTAGTTGTTTTGCTATTGTAACTAATGTTGCTGAGGACGTTCTTGTATGTGTCTTTGAGTGCCTTGTGCATGCATTTCTGTTAGGTGTGCATCTAGGAGTGGGGTTGTTGGATCATAGAGCATGTGAAACTCCATTAGGAGCTGCCAAGCAGTTGTACAAAGCTCTACATCCTCATTCACACTTAATATTATCAGTCCCTAATTTTAGCCAATCTGTGGTGGGGGTGGTGTGTAGTGGTATCTCCGTGTGGTTTCCATTTGTATTTCCCTGAGGCATAATGATATTGAGCATCATTTCACAGGCTTATTGTCCATTTGAATATCTTCTTTGGGGAAGTTCCTGTTCAGATATTCTGTTCTTTTTTTTTTTTTTTTCTCACTAGGTTGTTTGCTTTTTCTTGCCAATTTGTAGGAACTCTGGTTAGTTTTCTTCATCCTATTCAAGAGATTGTTGTTGATCTAACATTGATGAAGATCACCTATGTTTCGTTCTAGAAGTTTTGCTACTTTTGCTGTTCATATTTAGCTTTATGATCCATTTGAATTCATTCTGTGTATGGTGTGAGGTAGGGGTAAACTTTCATCTACTTCTCTATTGAAATGGCCATCCTTTGCCCAATGAATTGCAGTAGGAGGCTTATTGTAAATCAAGTGACTGCATATGGATTAGTTTTTTCTAACTGTTATGCTCTCTTGTTTGATTTGTCCCTTTTTGTGCCCATTCTACACTGTTTTAATCACTATAGTGCTAAACCCTCTGGTTTTGTCTCTTGCTTTGTCATAAGCATTTAGAAATCAGGTTGCCATGGTGTGTCAGTGTGTCAACTGGGTAGTGCAAAAAGATTCACACCTACAATCAATTGATTTTCAACAAGGATGCCAATGAAATTCAATGGGGGAAAGGATAATGCTTTTGATAAATGGTGCTACAGGCTCATGCCCATAATCTCAGCACTTTGGGAGGCCAAAGTGGGAGGATCACTTGGGCCCAGGAGTTTGGGATCAGCCAGGGCAGTAGAGTGAGACTTCATCTCAAAAAAAAAAAAAAAAAAAAAAGCCATGGTGGTGTTAGTTTCAGCTACTTAGGAGGCTGTGGTGGGATGATGTCTTAAGTCCAAGAAGTCAAGGCTGCAGTGAGCTGTGATTGCATCACTGCACTCCAGCCTAGATGACAGAATGAGACCCTGTCTCAAGAAAAAAAAAAAAAAATTAGTGCCAGGAAAACTGCATATTGGTATGCAGAAAAATGAACCTCAACCCTTACCTCACATTATATACAAAAATTAACTCAAAATGTGAATGCTAAAACTATAAAACTCCTTAAGAAAATCTAGAAAAAAAATGTTTGCTATGTTGGAGTTTGCAAAGTTTTCTTAGGACATAAAATGAATAAACCAACAAAAGAAAAAATTGATGAACTGGACTTCACCAAAGTTGAAAACTTCTGCTCTTTGAAAGACACCATAAAGAACATAATAAGGTCAAACACAGACTGGTATATCACTCTACATATACCTGACAAAGGACTTGTATCTAGAATATACAGAATATTTTATAGATACTTAAATAATAAGAAAACAAGCATCTAGTTTAAGAATGGGCAAAATATCGAAAAAGATACTTGCAAAAAGAAGATATATACATAGACATGAAAAGATGCACAACATCATTAGTCATCAGGGAAATGCAAATTAAAACCACAACGTGATTCCACAGCACACCCACCAGAAGACCTAAAATGGAAACTACCAGGTTTACACAAGGCTGGGGAATAACAGGAGCTCTCACACAGTGCTGGTGGGAATGCGTAACTGTCTAACCACTTTGGGGAACATTTGGAGGGTTTCTTATAAAGGTAAATATACATGAAAATGTGTGTCCACACAAAGACTGGTCTATGAATGTTCGTGGCAGCTCTACGCATAATAGTTCCTTCTATTATTTTTTTTGGCTTTATTGCACTGGTTTGGACCCCAAGTCAAATGATGAACAGATGTGGTACTAGTGCATCTTCTTGTGTAACTCTCCATCTCAGAGGACAAGGTCTCAATATTTCACCATTAAATGTGAGCGTATTATGACACTTATTTATTTGTATATTTTTATTTTTATTTTTTGAGGCAGAGTCTCACTCTGTCACCCAGGCTGGAGTGCAGTGGCATGATCTAGGTTCACTGCAACCTCTGCCTCCTGGGTTCAAGCAATTCTCCTGCCTCAGCCTCCCAAGTAGCTGGGACTACAGGTGTGCACCACCATGCCTGGCTAATTTTTATGTATTTAGTAGAGATGGGGTTTCACTATGTGAAACTCCAGACCTCAGGTGGAACTCCAGTCCTCGGGTGATCCACCTACCTCAGGCTCCCAAAGTGCTGGAATTACAGGTGTGAGCCACTGCACTCCACTTGATTTTTAAATAATATTCTTTTTTTTTTTTTTTTTTTTTTTTTTTGAGATGGAGTCTCGCTCTGTCACCCAGGCTGGAGTGCAGTGGCCGGATCTCAGCTCACTGCAAGCTCCACCTCCCGGGTTTACGCCATTCTCCTGCCTCAGCCTCCCGAGTAGCTGGGACTACAGGCGCCCGCCACCTCGCCCGGCTAAGTTTTTGTATTTTTAGTAGAGACGGGGTTTCACTGTGTTAGCCAGGATGGTCTCGATCTCCTGACCTCGTGATCCGCCCGTCTCGGCCTCCCAAAGTGCTGGGATTACAGGCTTGAGCCACCGCGCCCGGCCTTAAATAATATTCTTTTGGGGCTGGGCATGGTGGCTCACGCCTGTAATCCCAGCACTTTGGGAGGCCGAGGCGGGTGAATCATGAGGTCGGGAGATCGAGACCATCCTGGCTAACATGGTGAAACCCTGTCTCTACTAAAAATACAAAAAAATTAGCCAGGCGTGGTGGCAGGCACCTATAGTCCCAGCTACTCGGGAGGCTGAGGTAGGAGAATGGCATGAAGCCAGGAGGCAGAGCTTGCAGTGAGCCGAGATTGTGCCACTGCACTCCAGCTGGGGCAATAGAGCGAGACTGTGTAAAAAAAAAAAATAATAATAATAATATTCTTTCTACTGTATGTATTTAAGTGGTACAATGGGATATTTTGCTATATTCATAACAGTGAAATGAGCACTGTCATCAAGCAAATTAACATATCTATCATCTTGCGTTGTTACTTTTTTTTTTACTTTTTTTTTTCATTGTAACCGAAACTAAAATCTCCTCTGGGCAAATTTTCAGTATTCAATAAGATATTATACCTCTGGCTGTCAGCTGTACCTTCTGTCTCTGGACTTCTTCATCCTACACATCTGCAACTTTGCACCCTTTGACCCACACCTCTCCATTTCCTGCCCCCACGCCCTCCCCTGAGAACCCCCACTTTATTCTGTATGTAGTCAAGTTTTTTTTTTTTTTAAGATTCCACATATAAGCGAGATCACGCAGTATTTGTCTTTCTCTGTCTGGCTTATTTCACTTAGCGTAGTGTCCTCACAGTTCATTATCCTGTTTCTTTGAGGAATTCAAAAGATGAAATAATTCCACAATCAAATGATTTATCTTGCATTTGAAAGTCTGCAAATAGAGAAAGCTTGTGACCCAGAGGGAAAAAGCAGATTTGGGTGTGAAATATAGTCTCTACTCAAGTATATTTTTCTCTTCTAAATAATAAACCCTGTTTTGAGCAATTGTGTTATGTTTATAACATATTAAAATGAAAAATGCTTCTATGCATTTCTCTTAAAAAAATTTTATTTGTGTAAGCCAGGAGATGCCCTGTTTAGCTTAATCCTTCCTTCATAACTTGAAAAGTTCTCTTCCAAGAACATTAGGGAAGAGTCTACCAGTTTCCTCCCTCACTTAACTGAAAAGAACGTGCCTGTAACTCAAGCTGTTTGCATATCGTTACTAAAGCTTCGCAGGGCTCCCCGGGGACATCAGCATAGGATAAGGCGTTCATGCCCTGATATCAAGTCTGTTCAGGATACTGGCTGCGTAACTATCACGTGCTGGGCCCCAAATAAGCTTATTTGTTTGTTTCCTCAAAATTTTAGTTTGAGCTCAATGGAATTGATTTGCAGGTAAACTTTCTGAGAGGATATTTTATAGCAAGGAAGACCAGCCACCCCCGTGAGGCCTCTCCCTGCTACCCCCTGGGGAGCTGGCTTGACCTTGGACCAACATCTGACGCACGTGTTAACACGCCCTCATAGTTGGTTATTGCATATCCATTTGGTGTTATTGGTCCCCCCAGGGTTTATGATCAGCTCATCCACGCATACAGATCCCCTGTCACACACACATGGCTGTGCTGGGCACGGCAGGGTCTCAGGAGTGAAAGTGCATTCCAGACTCTGTCCCCCCAGAGCTGCACTCCAGCGGGGAGCATCTCCGGTAACACACAGGTAAAAGCAAGGAAAGAATGACATGTTACATTTCCTGTCCTTGCCTTTGAGGGCAAACACTCGTTGAGGGACCGGAGAGAGTAGTCAGGAAAGAGTTCATGAAGGAGAAATGTGTGAGCTTGAAGGAGACCGCAGATCACAGCCACAAGGCACTGACATGTATGTGGGCAGGTCCTACTGGGAGGGAGAAAGGAAGACTGACTTAATCAAGGACAGCCTGGACGCATCTCTCAGGCGTTTGCTGTCAGCACATCCCGCCCATTCTGCCTTCGAAATGAACCTCAGGCAGCCAGTCCTCACTGTCGGCACCGCTAGTGCCTGGTCCATGTCATGGCCCTTGTGGCCCATGAGGTTCAGCCTCCTTGTGGCTGTTCTTATATCCCCCATCCTTACCCCACTCTATGCCCTGTCAATCAGGATTTGCCCCATCCAGACCCCCCAAGGCTTTCCACATACCAAAGGCAAACCAGAGCCCTTCCCGTGCCCCTGGGCCCCGGGATCTGCCATCGGCCCCACCGGCCTCACCTCCTGCTACTGCCTGTTCACTGCTCTCCAGGCTCACAGCCCCTCTTGGGGTTCCTCAAACACTCCAGCGTGGCCCCTTTTCCAGGCTTTGGAGTTGGTGGTCGCTCTCCCTGGAGGAATTTCACAAGACTCACTTCGCTGGTCACCAAGGTCTCTACTAAAACATCATCAAGGTCCCTGCTGAAACATCGCTCTCCCTAGAGGCCGTCCTGTACCACTCTGCCCTCATCTCTCTCGGACCCTCCCCGGCTAATCTCTTCCTAGCGCTTATCATCTGGGGCCACATGGGAGCGCTTTGTCTTTCTTGCAGGCTGCGCTGTGTCTAGAGTCTTGCTCACGGCAGATGCTTGCTAAATATTGGCTGAATAAATGCATGGATTTGCTATTTGCCATCCACAATGGTAAATTCAGCCCTTCGAAGATGCTCGGAGCTCCCGTCCCCACAGCAGCAGTTAAACCCTTTTAAGCAGTGCTGTGTGCAGAAGCCTCTTGGGACGCAGAGGCCCCCGAGGAAGGAAACATGACCTGTCTTTTGTGGAGCGCTGGCTGCGATGAGCATCTTCAGACTCCCTGTCTTTTGTCTGCAGGGGCAGCTGCAGAATTGAACTTGGGGACTCAGTTACAGGGAGGAACAGAAACTCCCACCAAAGAGCGTGCCTGCCCTCTTGATGGCCGCACGGTCAGCACTGGGCAGAGCCCACCCCTTCTTTCAAGTAAAAGGAGCACCTGTGTTCCAATCACCCTGTGATGCAAAGTTTCTGAAAAGCTTTGCTCACCTTACTGACTAATTAAAGGGAAGCCACATTTTTCCCTCCCTGGTCTCTGCCACCATACCACCAAGGGCTACTCGATAGGCGCTTGCAGCTTGGGTTACACAGATGCCCGCGATAATGCCATTTGCTGTGATGATTGAGTCGACAAGGCTGAGTGACTTGGCGAAAATATTCCCCGATTGGACTAACCTGTTGGCGGCTTGCTTACCATCACACTTGTTTTTATAATGAAAAAGGAAATTATTTCTGCTTTTAATGATGGCAGCTCCAGAAATGGTGAGTAAAATGGATGTGGGGAGAGAAGATGCTTCTCAACATTTCTCAATGTTGTAGAGCCTGCCAACCATAGCCTGTTTGGGAGGGGACGTTCTCACCCGGGTTCCATCTTTTGGAAGCCATTTTTCCACTTATTCTTACTCTGTTTATGTGGATAAACTATGTAATTTGCTATATGCTGACAGTAAACAGAGGTATCAGCAAGAATGAAAGCCAAAAAAAATGGCCCAATATGAACTTCTTGTTTTTCTAAGATAGTCTTCCAAGCTCTTCTTGCGATAGAAATGAAATAAACATTTTTGGCACGAAACTCTTGTTTAGATTTTACTATGACCTTGGGAAACACGGTTTGTTTCAAATGACTTTGCTAGTTTCCTTTGGAATTTCAAACGTTACAACAGGTAGTCACAGAGGGAATGAAAGCGGATGATCTGAGTATCTGTGTTGATGTGCCTGCTGGAGACCCTGTGGATTTTAGCGCTTGGAGGAAGCAGGTTCCCAGAGCAGCCATCCCTGATACCTGGGAGAGGGAACTGGAGTTTAATTGGGAACCATCTGCTATTTTTCTACTTCCTCTGCTCTCTCAGAGTTACTGGGAATGACTTGGAAAGGTCTCTGGTCTTTGGCGTTGTGATAGGTGGAATTGTTTCATAGGAAACACAGCCCCAGGGTTGTTTTGATGCAACCCGTCGGTCCAAAGCCACTCCCCACTTTGCTATGTGGGGGAAGGACGGAGCACCGGATGGCTTGGATACTTTCATTCTTAATTAGGTCACGCCCGTGTGAGCCAGGAAAGGTCTGTGTTTATGCGAAGCTAGTAATACTGTTGCCTACTATCTCTTCTGTGGTGCCATCTACATTTTTGGGACTCGGGAATTATGTGAGTACCGAAACAACTTATGCTTATGGTAGGTGTACACATGCACAGGGAAAGAATTGCGTTTATGTGGGACAGGTGAAAACAATCGCAAAAAAGCGATGGAAAGGGCTTTGAGAGTAATTTATCTTCTGAAGAATAACGATATGGTAACTTCTAAATGGTGAGAGGGAATCTCTCTAAAGCAATCGATTTGAAGATTGGTTGGACAAACAGCGGGAAAGTCGTTGTCTTAGCAGAATTAAGTTCATACTTTTTTTTTTTTTTTTTTTTTGCTAATTCTAGAAGGTTTTCTGTTATCTGCTGTAGCTCAGACAAAAATGCATTCTCACCAGACGAGTGTTTTCGGTTAATCGATACTGAATGCGCTTTGTGTAGACTGTCGAATTTCAAAGATTTATCGTATGACCAAGATGCACCTGATGCTACAATTATAAATAGGGGAACAAATGCTTTCTGTTCTTCCTTGGCTAAGGAGATAGAGGTGGAGGTGGAGCCGGAGGTCAGAGGTCCTGAAATAGTCACCATGGGGGAAAATGATCCGCCTGCCACTGAAGCCCCCTTCTCATTCCGATCGCTTTTTGGCCTTGATGATTTGAAAATAAGTCCTGTTGCACCAGGTAAGTAGACCCAGGTGAGGACCCTGTGATTTCTGACCACACGTGCCCCATGTAGATGACCAATGTGGCTAACTGTCCCTGTCGGGGAAGTATCTTCCCAGCCGTTCTGACACCCATAGACTGGTCTTCCTTAGACCTGCGGAATCTCGGGGAGAAGGGGTATTGGAGAGGGGACCGTTTGGTTAAGCCCCTTGCTCTCTCCCTGGAGATGGGTGTTTTCTTCCCTTGTTGGAGGTTTTCAGAGACTGGGGCTCCACAATTGCCCTGTCAATCTTGAAGGAGGTCAGATCCTGGCCAGGAAATCTCTGAGCCCTCCAGGAAGTCCTGAGAAGCAGCGGCCACCAGTCCTTCTGAAAACTCAGGATAAACTGGATGTGTTGCCAAAGATATTAGAGGCCTAGATTAAAATAGAGCAGCAGATGACAGAGTGGCTCCTAAGAACTGAAGGAAAAAGTTGGTTTTGTAAATAAGTCACAAATGCCTGGTAAAACAGTGGACTCTCTAGCAACCTATATGGCTAGGATCTTTTTGACCAGAGATGGTCAGGACTGGTCAAAGGGAGCTGTGGGGTTGCTGGTTCTGGAAGTCAGGGCTTGGACGCAGGCAGATTCCTGACCCATTGGTTCTGGGGAGGAACCACAGGAGCTCTGCCTGAGGTTCCAGAAAGCGGGAGTGGGGGTCACCCTAATGATTTCTTTTAAACCACCTGGAAAATTGGCTTGGAGAAGGTTTGGAAAGGATGGGAGGTGGGAGAAAAGATTTCAAGTAACTGAAAAGACACACTATTTAAAAATATGGCTCAAAATTAGTGTAAGTGTCAATGAAAGAAAAAAAAATCTTGCAATCACCTGACCCCCAAAACTTACCTGGTTTTTACATCTGCAAAGTCTCTTCCTGCTTTTGCTAATATGTGTGGTTTCATGCACAGTACAGATATAGGTAGGTGGGTTTTTTTCCTTAAAAGGTTTTTATAAATTTTTTCTTATGGAATCACAATATTCCATTAAGTAGATATGCAATTTACATAGCCATGTGGTCATAGTTTGACCTATAGTTGTTCCTAATATTTTATAATATAAATAATATAAATATTGATAGCATTATAATATTCCTTTCTCTTATTTTTTGATTATTTTGCTATGACTAAGTAGTGGGGAGGAACAAAAACTTTTCCTTGTAAATAGAACAATGCATTGTTCATTAGAAGAACAATTTAGAAAATACAGTTCATCAAAAAGATTTTAAAAAATTACCCACAATGGCACCATTACTCAGAGATAATCCTATTAGCAATGTTCTATTGAATTTCTTGCCTTTTTCTATCTATATATCTATATTTCCTCTTGAAAGTAACATGTACTATTTGTGTTATTTTGAAGCTTTTAAAAATTTTTAACAATATCACCTTCACCTTTCTATGGCATTAAATAATTAAATATTTTCTAGATGTTGACAAACTATGGCTGATGGGTCAAATCTGGCCCACCCCTTGCTTTTGTAAATAAAGTTTTATTGGAACACAGACACACTCATTTGTTCACATACCGTCTGTGGCTGCTTTCATGCCATAACAACAGAGTGGGGTTGTTAGGACAGACCACATGGTCCATAAAGTTTAAGTACTATATTTACTATCTGGTCCTTTACAGAAAAAGCTCGCCACCCCTTTTCTATATCATCTTGTCCTCCTATAGGTACTCCATTACGTATGTACCTCATTTGTTATTTCATCCGTTCTTTTTTGTGGGTAATTTGGTCTATTTCCTGTGCATCAATATTATAAGCGCCATTCTTCTAAGTGTCCTTGGGGGTCGATATTTGTGTATATCCATGGTGACATTTTGGGATAAATTCCTAGAAGTGGAACTGCTAGGTCAAAACTTTCATCTGTTTTTGAGCTTTCTGGTGTCTAAGTTTATACAGTCGGGAAGTTTATACAATTTCTACCCCTGTGACTGTAGGTGGGGGGCCATTTCCTTTCACTTTATGTGAATCATTGTGAAGTTTGTACATAGTTATGTCTAATTTGCATTGTTCATCGTTTTCATTTCTCAAGAAGTCGAAAGTTTTGTTTTGTTTTTTTTTTTCCTTGAGATGGAGTCTCACTCTGTCACCCAGGCTGGAGTGCAATGGCGTGATCTTGGCTCACTGCAACCTCCACCTCCCGGGTTCAAGCGATTCTCCTGCCTCAGCCTCCTGAGTAGCTGGGATTACAGGCACATGCCACCGCACCCCGCTAATTTTTGTATTTTTAGTAGAGGCAGGTTTCACCATGTTGGGCAGGCTGGTCAAGAAGTTGAAAGCTTTTTCACACTTGTGTGCCACTTGCATTCCTTCTTTGGAGAAATACTGTGCATTTTGTTGTTTATTCCAGGCAATGCCCTCAAGGACCAAGTACGGAGGAGACGTGGGGCACCTGCAGTGCCCTCAGGGCAGCCTGGCAGAGAAGCAGAGCAAACGGGAACTGATACAACGTTTCTATTAAATGTCAATCTTTGACTTGACAATTTGGGGTCATTTTCTAAATCTGACTTAGATACAGAGCAGGTGGAACGCGAAGAGGTCATTCCTGGGGTTCCTGAAGATTTCTAAGAGTAAGACGGAGGATAGGCATCCTCATAGAGGAGAATCGTTAGTGTGCGGGGGATTGAGGTGTGAGGGTGGAGCGAGGATCCTTTCTACGCGCTCACCACCACAGATGGGCTGTCCTGGAAGGACTTGGTCTCAGACCCTGAATTAAAACCGCCTTCATTATCATGATGTCATTCATTCATTCATCTAGCACATGTTTATCAAGGACTACGGTGTGTCCCCTGCTGTTCTAGGTATGGAGAATGCAGACTCAACAAACCACTGAGCTTGTCCAGGCCTGAAACACAGAGCTGGCCACGGTCTCTCGTCCTCCTCGCAGCCTCCACATCTGCGACGTGCAGCTCCTATTTCCCTGCCCTTCCTCCATCTCCCGCTCACCCTCCCCTCCGCACACTCTTTTCTCCTCGCATTCCACGTCTTTTCATCATTTTTGTCTTCAAATTCTCTTCTTTCTTAGGCAGCCTCAGCTGATACTGATCGTTTTATAATCACACTCCTTATTGCCAGAGGGTGAAGTTGTGAGTCTCCATGGATAGGCAGGGAAAGATCTTTTTAGCTCTTCCATGAGAGAGTTCTTGGCTCAACATGTCTAAGACTAGGAGGAGAGAGGCAGGCGCTAGTCTCATCCTGGGCAATTGTGTGCCCTGGGCAGGCTTCTCTCCCCTTTCTGGATTCCAATCTTCCTAATTTTTAACAAAGACAACTTGGGTATTCATGCATTTTCAGGATTGATGAAGTAATTTATGTGAAGGGGCCTGCTCTCCCCAGGAGGGAAGAGTGCTAGTGGGAATTCTTCTGCTGCCCAGAGAGGCTTATACTTCTGTCCAGGCATCTGGACACTCCTTACATATTGTCCACTAGATTTGCCTGGTTCTGGAGGCAAGAATTGTAAAGGGTCTGAGATGTCACCCTACTTGCAAGCCAAAATTTAGCCTGCCACAGTTTCATGGGTGCTTTGGAAGACACGAGAGTCCTGGGTCAGAGACAAAGGACTCTGTTCCTCTCAGTGCAGCAAGGGGCACAAGCATCCTGTTTGTGCTGGCTGCCTTTGCCTTCTCTGTCTCACAGAGACATGTGGAGCTGCCTACGTGTATGCTGCACATGCAAGCGGTTTGCATTGCTGCTGTATATCCCAGAGTCAAGAGAACCCTCATCTTTATAATGGTCTGAAAGCAGACCCGTGCAAACTTTACTCTGGAGGAAGACATTACATTTGTTAAACTGAACAGTAAACAAAGCTGCCTCTTGCTCTGGAGGGAGACACTTTCTGTATCTTCCAAGGCTGTTTGCTCTACACACAACCTTGAAGAGATGATCTGGAATGAAAGCTGTCAGTGTCTGTGCACAGCAACTGTGAAGAATGGTGTATCAACAGCCTGTCCTCAGCTGGACATGGTGGCTTACGCCTGTAATCCCAGTACTTTGGAAGGCCGAGTGGGGAGAATCACCAGAGCCCAGGAGTTTGATATCAGTGTGGGCAACATAGTGAGATCCCCATCTCTATAAGAAAAAATTTAAACAAACAAACAAAATCAACATCTTGTCCTTGCATCCCCTCTGGGAGATCTCAGCCCTACCTCTGCCTGCAAGCCCCCTGTGTGGGTTTCACACCCTCCTTTGCAGGGGAACAGCCTTGGAAACTGGGATGCTACTTCCCCTCCATATTAGTGTCCTAGAACTGCTGAAACAAAGTCCCCAAAACTGGGTGACTTAAAACAACAGGCATTTGTTGTCTTAGTTCTGGAGGCCGGAAGTCCAAATTCCAAGGTGTCATCAAGGCCATACTCCCTCTTAAACCCATGGAGCACTATGCCCTGCCTCTTCCTAGCTCCTGGTGGTTTGCCAATAATATTTGGCATTTCTTGGCATGTAGATGCATTGCTCCCATCTCTGCCTTCATCTTCATGAGGCTGACTTCTGCCTGTGCCTCCTCCCATCCTCTTCCCTTCATGTATGTTTGTCCCTGTGTCCTGATTTCCCCTTTTTTTTTTTTTTGTTTTGTTTTTTGGAGACAGAGTTTCTCTCTTGTTGCTCAGGCTGGAGTGCATTGGCGTGATCTTGGCTCACTGCAACCTCTGCCTCCTGGGTTCAAGTGATTCTCATGCCTCAGCCTCCTGAGTAATTGGGATTACAGGTGCCCACCATCATGCCCAGCTAATTTTTGTATTTTTAGTAGAGATGGGGTTTCACCATGTTGGCCAGGCTGGTCTAAACTCACCTCAAGTGACCCACCTGCTTCAGCCTCCCAAAGTGCTGGGATTACAGGAGTGAGCCACTACACCCAGCTGTTTTCCCCTTTTTATAAGGACAACAGTCACTTTGGATTAGAGCCCACCCTAATGACCTCATTTTAACTAGATGACTTTGTAAAGACTCTCCAGTCCATCTCCAAATAAGATGTCATTCTGAGGTACTAAGAGTTAAGACCTCAACGTGTCTTTCTGGGGGATACTATTCAACCCGTAGCACCATCCCCTCATCCCCCATGGAATAACCGGGTCAGAGGTGGAGCAGGTAGGACTGAACTTCTAAAGAATGTGCCCCATGGTTGGTGGCCCTTTCCCTAATTAAGGCACCTTTCTTTGGGCTGAGACTTCTCTGCAAAGAGGGGAGGGGGAATGGATAGCTAATGTGTAAGTTCCATGCCACTCCAAGTCAAGCTCTGTGACTTTCTGCTCTTCTCCTTTCCGGTTTTCAGATGCAGATGCCGTTGCCGCACAGATCCTGTCACTGCTGCCATTGAAGTTTTTTCCAATCATCGTCATTGGGATCATTGCATTGATATTAGCACTGGCCATTGGTCTGGGCAGTGAGTACAATTCATTATTTAGTAGGATCTCAAATACCTAGCCAAGTAGTTAAACTTTCATGAGCGCCCCCTCTTGCCCAGGCATTTTGCTGCTGCCCAGCCTTAATTACTGGAGGCAAACATCCTTTTGGTTTGCTGACTTGAAGTTTTATTTGCCCACATGAATGTAAAGCCAGACTGGGGTGCAGCAAGGGCTGCTGGCCATGCTCATGGCTTTGTCACCAAGGAACCTGCCTGGTTAGGAGTGGCCAAAGGCAGCTGATGAAATAGAATCCCGCAGGTGGGAAGGAGGCACTGACCGGGGCAGCAGGGAGAAGACAAAGCGGCCCATTCAAGCAATGCAGGCACATCAGCTGCTTTTACAATAAGGTGCATGTGACTTTTGAGAAAGTGGGTCATTTGGACGAAGGGTCTCTAATAGGGAACAATTTTTCTTTCAAATACCTGAATCACAGGTCAGTTTAATTCGCCACCTGCCCCACTGTGTGGTCCACAGCTCGTTCACTTTTTACCCTCGGTAAGAGAAACCAGGAAGGCCTGAGCAGTTCTCAGTCAGGACTCCTTGCTCGGCCGGTTCAGCAGGTCGGCCCCCAGCTATGCAGTTTCTCTCTTGACTTTGAGCCCTCCAGAGTCTCAGTTCACCTCGCGTTGTGGTTCCTGGGCCAGGCCACTTAGCGAGACCAAGTGGGGCACAGCAGCCCCACCCCTTGGAATTCAAAACAGAAACTGGGCTTCAGGAAACAGGCTGCTGACAGGGATGCAATTTCAACACAAGTTTCATTATTCACGGGCAGCTCCGTGCCGTGTGGCAGGTGGACAGTTGCTCGTGTGGCACTCTGAAAGAGCTGTTGGTGAATTCCTGCCTTCCTCCCTTTCCCAGTCCACTTCGACTGCTCCGGGAAGTACAGGTGTCGCTCATCCTTTAAGTGTATTGAGCTGACAGCTCGATGTGACGGAGTCTCAGATTGCAGAGACGGGGAGGACGAGTACCGCTGTGGTAAGGTCATGGCTCTTCCCCGGGGAAGTAGAAGGAAGCAGCAGAAGCCAACCCTGACCCTTCCCATCTGTAAAATGGGTCCAAGTCATTGCCATTTTTAGGCCATGTCCTCAGCTGGGATTGAACTGGCATTTGCCCAAAGACATGTTGGACTGGGGGTCACGGAGGGCCTTCCATGGAGCTCTGCCTCACTTGGGGAGACCACAGAAGCAATAAGATGAGACCACCGAGAAGTCTCAGGGGTCCAGAGTCCCTGCTCTGTGATGGGGAGGCTGCTGTGGACAAGAAGTGGGTCAGATGTGGCAGAGGAGGGGTTTGAGCTGGCTGTGGAGAAACCCCGGCCTGCGGTCTCAGGGTTCCACCTGCCACTAACAAGCCTTTCTCTCTGCACATCGGCCAGTCCGCGTGAGCGGTCAGAATGCCGTGCTCCAGGTGTTCACAGCTGCTTCGTGGAAGACCATGTGCTCCGATGACTGGAAGGGTCACTACGCAAATGTTGCCTGTGCCCAGCTGGGTTTCCCAAGGTAAGTTAAAGAGCAATTCCAACCCATGGGCAAAACACAGAGAGAATAACAATGAAGAAAGACAACTACCGTTTAGTTGGGCACTATTGGGTGCTTTAACGCTCTCAGATTCCATCCTCGCAGCCACCTTAGGATGCCCGATATCATCCTCACTTCACAGGCAAGCAAACCAAGGCCAGACAGGCTAAGTGACTTGCTCAAGGCACATGGGAAATGGCATGTTTGGGGGTTCTTAGGGCCAGGCCAGGATCGGAGATGCACACATGCAATAAAAAGCTTCACAGTGAAAAACAAAAAAACAAAAACAAAACCAAAAAACCTCCAGCTCCTCAGCTTGCAGCTCCTAGAGTAGCTTCCTGGCTTCCCCAAGAACCCCACAGAACCAATTGTTGAAAGTCAGAAATTTAGTGAAGACAAAATCATCCAAAACAGTTGTTTAGCAACATGTAGAACAAAGAACTATAACAGCTGACTGTTCACTTTTTAGTGTTTGTGTTGCCTACATGATTTTTTGCATTGGGGTGACACATTTTTGGCCCAGGCATGGGCCTCCTTCTCTTCCCTGGCCCCTTCCTTCTGACTTCCTACAGCCGCTGTACTTTCACGGGTTCCCCTAGCAGCCTCCTTACTCCCCTTTGCTCTCAAGTCTCAGCACTCAAAGCAAGCAGGCTGCATTCTGCTTTGCCCTCAAGTAGATGGGGTCATTAAAGCCACACTGCCCTGAGTCCTCCAGTCTCAGTTTTCAAATTCCATGCATCATATTCTCGGCTCTCTTTCCCCAAAGCCGGTGGAAGCCAAAATGCCCTCCAGCCTCCAGCCCTGAGGTCTGCCTCCTTCTCCCTCCACACCAACTGAGATTCAGAAATGAGCTGCAATTCAAGTTCAATGAGAACAGCAAAAATCATCCACACTAACACCTTCAGGAATTATATATTACTCCTCAGAGACAAGGAGGAAGAGGTACACACACACACACACACGCACACACACACACACACACACACACTGCACACAGCTGAGAGCTTCCCCATCGGGCATTTCTCTTCCCTGCGAAGGTCGTGCCTGCTGCCTTGATTACATTTTCCTCAAAACTCAAAGTCGACTGAACTTTGTATTCTACGTACACATCCCACAGCATTTACAGTAAGCTGAAGAAATCCTACTGATAAGCTGGTGTGTTCGCCATGACAACAAGCTACTGCACTATGTTTTGTTCATTTCACAAAGAAAGGAGAACGTGGCTGTTTATTCACCATCTTCCATCTTGTGACTCTCCAAACATTTGATTCTTTTTAAAAAATTTGCTCCACTTTCTCCACTGTTCTCCAGAAGACCTGTGTCCTGGCACTGTGAACATGAGCTGGGCTCTGGTGTTCGTGGAATCACTTTCTTGTATGTGTTCATCTCTTCCAGTGGGGCCCCACGCTGGTCCTGGGCAGATAAGAAATGTCTCCCCTGTTCCTCCAACTCATTGTTCGTGGGGAGCTTGGCGTCTCTGCTTGGGTGCCCCCCGACAATACTGCGCCTATTTCTGTGCTCACCTCCCCTCTGGACTTGCTTCAGGCCAAGCAAAGGGCAGTTCACTGGAATGTGCAAAGAGTGACCCATCCAGGGACATCAGGAGGTGGTCACTCACTGTGTGGCTGCAGCCCAGGGTGGGTGGACAGGGCCGTCAGGTGCAGGCCAGAAGCGGGGGTCATCCCAGAACAGAGCAGGCCTGGAATGAATGCCTTGCCAGGGTGAGTGAACTTCATTCTCTTGGCAAAAGGAAGCCTTTGACGGGTTTGGGGGGACAAAATGACATCCCCCAGGTACAATCCCTGTCATATTGTGACTCGCACATGGGCTGAATGCTTCAAAGGGTAAATTTACCACATTGGGTCTGTGTTTCCAATGTGCTTGCAGCTATGTAAGTTCAGATAACCTCAGAGTAAGCTCGCTGGAGGGGCAGTTCCGGGAGGAGTTTGTGTCCATCAATCACCTCTTGCCAGACGACAAGGTGACTGCATTACACCACTCGGTATATGTGAGGTAGGTGGTCAGGCGATGCTATTGTCTGCATGGGTATTGAGTCACCTGCTGGATTTGTGACACTGTTCTCAACTCCACAAGGACGTAAGAGGCATACGTGTGTTATCTCAGATGGAAGGTGGGAGTTGGCCACCTTGGTGAGACTGGTGGATGCACCAGGCTGGGGATGTGAGAACCTGGTCCCAACTGGGCAAGTATGGCCCAACGAAGAAAGCGAAGGAAATAGAGTAGAAGGGTAACAGTGCTGTGCGTGTAAACAAGGTACTGTCACATGACAGGCACTCTGGGTGTGTGTGGGGAATGAAAGCAGGCAAGAAAGAATGGGGGTGGGGAGGAAAAGAGGAAGGGAGGGAGGGAGGGAGGAAGGAAGGAAGGAAGGAAGGAAGGAAGGAAGGGAGGGAGGGAGGGAGGGAGGGAGGGAAGAAGAGATGGAAGAAGGAAGGAAGGAAGGAACGAAGGAAGGAAGGAAGGGAGGGAGGGAGAAAGAGAGGGAAGAAGGAAGGAAGAAAGGAAGGAAAGAAGACAGGAACGAAAGAAGGGAGGGAGGGAGGGAGGAAGGAAGGAAGGAAAGAAGGAAGGAAAAGAGGGAGGGTAAAAGAAAGAAAAACAGAAATTAAGATAGAAATTTATCCTTCTTTGTTTACTAAATATTTTAGCATTCATTCTTTAATTTACATGTTTTCCCCAACAACTCATGGGGAAGGTAAAACCAGGTGTCCTTAAATAACCATCAGGTAGCTGAAACCTACAGGGACCACCTGCCTTGCCCCAGGTTAGACGGTACATAGCAGATACAGCCAAGAGTTCTGAATCCAATTCCATATTATCTTCCTGACACCTTGGCCCAAACCCTAAGATGCTCATTTTCTGCTCTGGGAATGACAGGCTTGTTGGTCTGTCCATCGGGGATGAATAAGCACCTGGGACCCACATGCAGTCTGGAGGGACAGCTCATGTCTTGGGTGCTAAATCCACGGTCTGGTGACACTAGCTTTCTCTTGCATGATGAGCTGGGGCTCAAAAGGCAGAAAACATTACAAAGATTTTGGGATCCTTTTCCCTTCACTATAAAAGCACCCACCCAGGTCTCCACCTGTGTGTGGGGATGGGGATAGGACTGTCAGTTTTGGGGCAATCACACTTTGTTGTTCTGGGGAGGAGTCCTCTGCCAGGTGTGTGAACCCAGGCTACAAGGAGTCCTGGAGAGCTTGCCACGCTGTCCCTTGGGCACTCTTGTGTCCCCAGGGACCAGGAGGTAGAGAACATTGGGCTGAATCGCCACGCAATGACAGCGTGATATGTTGATAGAATATATCTCCTTATACATCCTTTATCACTAGCTATCTAAAGCTTAGAAATACAGAACAGCCCGTTGCATACACAATACTTCACTGTCAGTCTAGTGTTTTGGAATGAATTGTGTGACCTCATCCTCATTTTTTTTTTTAACATAGACTAAAACTGTAATCTATACTCAAGAGAGGGGGAAATAGAATTTATTTTTCTGTTACCCTAAGATTAAGTTTTTAAGAGTGTTCCTTTCACAGACCTGGGGCATTTTTCATGGAGCCTACTTTTTCTCCGCTTTAGGGAAGGATGTGCCTCTGGCCACGTGGTTACCTTGCAGTGCACAGGTAAGAGTTCTAGAAAGGCAGGGGTCCGGGGGAAGCAAGCACATGCTGAGTCCTATCTCCTTGCCCTCTGAGTCCTCTCTCCCATGGGGCTCTGTGTCCCTTCCCCTTGGGTGCCAGGTGGGAACTCTGTGTACCCCTACCTGCCGGACGAGGGGAGCAGTGTCATCTTCACCTGTTGGTCTCACCTGTCAGGTGGGGGAGACAGCCAGAGCAACTCATTAGCAGCAGACAGGACCAAGGCCCATGATGTCCCATCACTCTGTAGAGCCTTGAGTCCCTGACTTAGTACCCATTTCCTCCTTACACGTGCACAGTGCTCACTCCAGGCCTCGGACAGTACCCTTTATTCCTGGCAGAGGGGAATGTTCACACCGCAAGGGTGGAGTCTGGAGCAGTCAGGGAGGTGTGTACACCTGCGGCCGTGAGGAGGGGGCTGCAGAAGGTTCCTGCCTGCTCCTGACATCCCAGGGTGTTGTCATCACTGGGGGAACAGGATGGGGTGTGGCACTGCCAACGCTGGGCACTGACCAAGTAGGGCAGATGCTTTTCCCACCACATCCCCCACAGCACCCACCATCCTCAGGTCTCCCCAAGAGCCTGACCACCTCCCCTGCTGAGCTCCCCCTTGCAGCACTTGTCTTACAGCTGCTGTGAGCTCTGGGAGGGTGGGGGGCAGTGAGGATGGGGAGAGAGGAGCAGGTGCATGGTGGTGACACCATGTCCCCCAAAGAAGTCTGCAGGGTGGAGCCACAAGCCCTTGTTCCCTTCCGTAGCCTGTGGTCATAGAAGGGGCTACAGCTCACGCATCGTGGGTGGAAACATGTCCTCGCTCTCGCAGTGGCCCTGGCAGGCCAGCCTTCAGTTCCAGGGCTACCACCTGTGCGGGGGCTCTGTCATCACGCCCCTGTGGATCGTCACCGCTGCACACTGTGTTTACGAGTGAGTGCTGCTGACCTTCTTCCCAGACCCCTGTTCACTTCTGGGTCATGTCGGGGCGGGACTGCTTTGGGTGGTGAGAAGCAGGTCCAGAGGGAAGACAGAGAGACCAACTCCCAAGTAATGTCCAGTTGGAGAGGTGAGAGGTGCCTCCAGTCTCACTGTGGACCATCATCATCGGCTGGTGGTGACTGGTGACCTTGAGCTTGTTTTCAGGATTGTAGCTCCTACAGAAAGGACAGACGGAGGAGGAAGGAAGCTCTTGTGCTGGAGGAAACCCACAAAAGTGAAAGGACCTAGACCTTCCTGTAGCTAATTCCAGTGGACCATGTTATGGCAGAGACAGGGTGAGATGGTAGTGAGGGAGGCTAGAGGGAATATGTTGGGGGCCAGGTACTGGGTCTCTTCTTCTTAAAATCTCAGGAGCTTAGAGTGCAAGAAAACTGCAGAAAAGACTTCCAAACACAATGATTCTCCCTGATATTTTTACCCCTGATTTTGTTGCTGTTTGATGAAGAATGGGCCCTGATAGACTCCTTGCAGTGAGCAACGTTGAGTTCAGCCCTCAAATGCCAAGAAGACCTCAGAGGTGCTGAGAGTGAGGCCTGTCTGGGAAACACATGGGGTGTGGGTCTGTGTTTCTGCAGGGCATGAGAGTGCAGTTACATATACAGCATAAACAAGCAGGGTGATGGGACCACCTCTTGCCTGATAACCTCTCCCACCATCTTCCTAGGTTTTCAAGACACCTGAGGTCAATGAGTGCAGTGGTCAGACTTTTCCTGTGCTTCACCTCTTGCTCTTCTCATTTCAGCTTGTACCTCCCAAAGTCATGGACCATCCAGGTGGGTCTAGTTTCCCTGCTGGACAATCCAGCCCCATCCCACTTGGTGGAGAAGATTGTCTACCACAGCAAGTACAAGCCAAAGAGGCTGGGGAATGACATCGCCCTCATGAAGCTGACTGGGCCGCTCACGTTCAATGGTACATCTGGGTCTCTATGTGGTTCTGTGACTCTTCCTTTGTTTCAAGAGGATTTGCAATTGCTCAATGAAGCAGTCTTATGATGGCTGCTTTATAATCCTTGTCAGATATTAATAATTCCAACTCCTGATTCATGTTGGTGTTGGCATCAGTTGATTATTTTTTCTCATTAAAGTTGTGATGTTCCTAGTTCTTGTGATTTCATGTGATTTTCAGTTGTATCCTGGACAATGTGGCTATCATGTTTGCAGACTTGAGTCCTACGTACCTTTTCAATGTTACCCTGTTTAAATGTAGTTTGTAGATCCTGGCCTACAGAATGAATGCACTGATGACTCTGCCAGGTAGATTGGTGGGTTGTGGTTCCAACCATAACTTAATTTTAGAGCCTTCGTGGGCTGTGTGCTTTGTCTGGTGCCACCTTCTCCCTGTTGGTGCCACCTGGAGGCAGGAAGAGCTTCTTGAGGCCAGACCACCTGGGGCCTCTAGGTGGTGGAAGAGAATCATCCATCTGTAGGGACAAAGAGCCCTTCCCTGTCCAGATGCCTAGTGGGGATGCGTCGCCTCCACCAGTGCCACCCACCTGCCTGTTTTCTCCAAGTAGAGGGGCCATCTCGGTTGAGAAACAGAACCTCCCAGGCTGGCCAGGTGGTGTGCTGGCATCCTCTCATTTCTTTACAGGCTGAAAGATGCTGGGCACCCTCAGCCCCCTGGAAGTACAGAAAAGTTCTCTCCCTACCAGCAGCTCCTAAACACCCTGTTTCTTGAAAAAGTCAAGCCCTGCCCTCTGGACATTACGAAAATGCCAGAAGAGACACACCTGATAAAACTTTCAAACATCTCGTAGATGCAAACAAAGTACTAGGAGACCACTCCCAAATAAATTAAAGCCCTTTCTCCTTCTCAAGAAAACAGGGAGAGCATAATAAATAGGTGAATTCCCTCTTATTGGAGCAGAATCCTGGCCTGAGACCAGCTGCAGGCTCTACTTGGTAGAGTCACTACTGCATCCATCTCATGGACACGTAATGCCCGAAAACAAACATTTCCGGAGAGGCAGGAAAATGGTTGTGGTGGTGCCAGTTTGCCAACTATTATTAATGATGTTGGTTACAGGAAATGAGTACTTGTACTTTGACAAAAATTCAAGTGAGTTCTTTCATTCCTTCTCTACCTCTCCATTATTGTGCTGCACAGAAAAGCTTGGGAGAACCTTAGGGTGTGTTCACATGAAAGCCTGAGGTATGTGCAGAGCACTCTGGCTTTGGGGGAGGCCCACAGGACCCAGCTCTACACACAGGCAAACTTGTCATCTCCAGATGTCCCAGGAACCGTAGCAATATTCATGGAGCCATGTTCTATAAGCAACACGTGTACTGTGATCTAGACCAGGAGTGGGCACGTGCTGGCCTGAGGGCCAGGTCTGCCCCATCGTGTTTTGGTAAATAGACATTTTACTGGGCACAGTCACACCTATGTGGGTACCTATCACCTGGGGCAGTCTTCATGCTCCAATGGCAGCCATAGAGACCACACAGCCTACAAAGCCCAAAACATTGACTATTCAGCCCTTTCCACAAGAGGTGTGCTGACCCTGGTCTAGGCTCCCTCACCCTGCCACAGTGGAGGGCTGTTCTACAGTTTTAAGTGCTCTGGGAGTGGTGGATGGGGTAAGGGGCTCCTGCTGTGAGCTGATCGTTTTCAAGTAACCAAGGGCTTGACCTTCCCTTGTGAGATGGTTCGTGCTCCTCCGAGGCAGAAGCACAGATGAGATGGTTTTCTTGGACTCCTGCTTCAATTGAGTTGAGAACTACTGTTTCCTTTCAGAGATGATCCAGCCTGTGTGCCTGCCCAACTCTGAAGAGAACTTCCCTGATGGAAAAGTGTGCTGGACGTCAGGATGGGGGGCCACAGAGGATGGAGGTCAGTGGGCTGAAGCCAAGATTCTGAGCCCGGGAACCCAGAACCCAGAGGGCTGCGGAGGGGGCTCCCCCAACGTTCCAATGTGATGTTCCCATGGGCTGCCCAGATACGCCAGCCAGGGAGTGCATGTCAACTGCTCAGGACACAGTCAGCCGAGGAGCTGTGGGTCAGGAGTCACGGTTCCATTGTTACGGGGACAACATGACACTGCAGACCTTCTCAGGAGAGAGTTAGACCTTCTTAAACACAGCAGGTGTTTCCCTTCCCCTGCCCAGACCCCCAGCCTCGTTAACTGAGGACATACAGAGCCCACCTAGACAACACTCCCAGGCTTCATTTGGAACTCAAAGATTTGTGTTTGTGAAGACTCTTTGCCTTGTGGGACTTTGGAAGATGTGTTCTTTCATCCTACAAAGAGCAAGTAGAAGCAGCAGCAGATGAGATTGCTGTAATAATAAGGGAAGCAGGAGTGGCAGTAACCATAGTCCATGCAAGTGAAGCCTGGGCGCCTTTCCTTAGTGTGGGCACAGAGCCGGTCACAAGTCTTAGGTTTTTCCATCAATCACTTTCTTTGTTAGTAGGAAGAGGATTCATTTTCTGTGGCTGCTGTAACAAATTCTCACAGTCTGGGTGGCTCAAAACGATGGAAATTGGCCAGGTGTGTTCGCTCACACCTGTAGTCCCAGCACTTTGGGAGGCCAAGTCTATGGGATCCCTTGAGGCCATTAGTTTGAGACCCTCCTGGGCAACATAGAGAGACATCGTCTCTACAAAAAATACAGAAATTAGCCAGGCATGGTGGCATGTACCTATAATCCCAGGACTTTGGGAGGCCAAGGCAGGAGGATTGCTTGAGCCCAGGAGTTTGAGACCAACATGGGCAACATGGCAAGACCCTGTCTCTATAAAAAATTAGTCTGGGCCGGGTGCAGTGGCTCATGCCTATAATCCCAGCACTTTGGGAGGCCGAGGCAAGTGGATCACTTGAGGTCAGGAGTTTGAGACCAGCCTGGCCAACATGGTGAAACCCTGTCTCTACTAAAAATATAAAAATTAGCCAGGCATGATGGCACATACCTGTAATCCCAGCTATTCAGGAGACTGAGGCTGTAGAATCACTTGAACCCAGGAGGCAGAGGTTGCAGTGAGCCAAGATCACGCCATTCCATTCCAGTCTGGGTGATAGAGCAAGACTCCATCTCAAAACAAACAAACAACAAACAAACAAACAAACATTAGCCTGACACAGTGGTCCCAGCTACTCAGGAGGCTGGGGTGGGATTGCTTGAGTCCAGGAATTCTAAGCTACAGTGAGCTGTGATCATTCCACCATACTCCATCCTGAGTGACAGAGTGAGACTTTGTGTTTAAAAAAACAAAAAACAAAAAAGAACAACAACAAAAAAAGAAAATGTGGAGATTTATTTCCACACCCAACTGTGGTGTCTGTAGGGTGGTTTTCCTGGAGGCTCTGACCCATTTCCTTGGGTTCTGGTGGCTGCAGCTGCACCGGCGTTCCTGTGCTTGTAGCTGGATCTCCAGCCTCAGCGTCCGTCCTCCTGTGGCTTTGTCCCCTGTGTCTCTGTATCTCAAACTTCCCTCTCCTGTGTCTTATAAGGACACCAAGTCGTTGGATTTAGGGTCCACCCTAAACGCAGGGAGATCTCATGTTGAGATTCTTACGTTAATTACATCTGCAAAGACCCTATTCCAAATAAGGTTGGGCTCCATAGTGGCAGGTAGGCATATTTTGGAGGGGCCCACAGTTCAGGCCAACACAGGAAGTTCAGTGTTTTCCTCTCAACACCGATCACTTAAGCCCCTCGCCCCGCTGAAGGCACACAGGGGCTGACCCGGATGCTTCGAGTCTGTGGGGCCTACTTACCCCCCGCCCACTGGCAGTGCTGCTCAGCTGGCCGAGGGCACTCAGAGCTCTCTGTAGTTTCCAGCCCACCCACGTGGCCCAGGCTCAGCTCTGAGCCAGTGCGACTGGTCCAGGGCCCTTCCAGCTTCATCAGAACCAGCACCCCTGGTGTGTGGTGGGAGCTGGGAGACCAATCTTTGCTCCCCTTCCTCTCATGGTGGGCTCTCATTCAGGACCATCCAGCCCACCGGAGTCATTCTAATGACACTGGGCTCTGAAGAGGAGGCTGTGCAACAGCTTCATCCTCCCAGGAGATTCTCCATCCTGCTGCAGATTTGCTTCTTGCTGACAATCTGCTCTGTCCAGCACAAAAGGTCCAGCGAGCCCCTGTCCTGATGCGGCTTCAGCCCCAGCCTGTGCTGGAATCTTCTCCCATAATGCGTTGAGCTGCTTCGCCACGTTCCGGGCAGGAAGCTGAGTGTCTTGTGATACCATGTGCTCCTCAGAGCAGCCCCTCAGGGTCCTGTCATTGTGGGATTTTGTTGTCTCCATGAAATCTATGGAGTCTTTAAAACATCAAGATGCCTGGGTCACATAAACCAGCTAGGCTGGAGGGGTCCATCGCTCCGTGTCGGGGGCGTGCTTGGCCCACTGCAGGTGGATTGAATCTCCTGTGACTGTTGCAACAAACGACCCCAAATTCGTGGCTTAAAATGACACAAAGGTATCATCTCATAGTTAGGAAGGTCACAGGTCCAAACTCAGTCTCAGGGCGCTGGTGTCAAGTGTGGGCTGGGCTGGCTTCTCCTGGAGGCCCTCGGGGAACCTGCCTCCTGCCTTTCCCAGCATCTGCGCTCTGCCCGCACTGCTTGGCTCGTGCCCCTCCTTGGTCTTCCAGGTCAGCAGTGCCACATCTTCTAATCTCTCTCTGACTTTCTGACTCTGGTCCCTGCTCTGTCATTACGGCTTCTCCTCTGGCTCCTCCAAAGACCCCTGTGACTTCGTTGGGTCCACCCTCTTACTCAGGATCATCTCCCCGCTCAAGGCCTGTGCCTCAATGAACCTGCGATGTCCCATTTGCCCTGTAAGGTGACACAGTCATAGCTTCTGGGGATTGGGGTGAGAATGTCTTTGGGGTCATTTTTCTGCTGACCATCCCAGAGTTCACAAAGATGCTGAGTGACCTTCCTGAGCCTCAGTTTCCCTCCCATAACTTGGGGTATTCTGATGGCTGATTGGGCTGGTGCCCTGGGGAGGTGCCTTGGCCACTGTTGCCCCCCCCCCCTCCATTTTGGACACTTTAGGAGAGTCGGTGGCCCTGCCTTGAAGCAGAGTGGGCCCTTGCGGCCACCTAACAGGTGGGCAAGCTCTGGGCTTGACATGCTTCAAGACAGTGGGAATCTACTCGTCCCACCGGCAGGGCCCTGTCCTTTTCTGCTGTTGCATCACACCAGGGAGCACCCCCCTCGTCCCTCGTTCCCTCGTCCCCCTGGTCCCAGCACGCGCCCTCTGTGTTTTGAGCCAGGCTTCCTTCTCACACGCCTCCCCTCACTTGCTTTGAAGCAGGTGACGCCTCCCCTGTCCTGAACCACGCGGCCGTCCCTTTGATTTCCAACAAGATCTGCAACCACAGGGATGTGTACGGTGGCATCATCTCCCCCTCCATGCTCTGCGCGGGCTACCTGAAGGGCGGCGTGGACAGCTGCCAGGTACGGGGCCACAGCGGTGGGTGGGGCCGTGGCAGGGTGACCCAGCCCTTGGGACAGGCCCTTGCCAGCATTTCCCTGTGACAGAACAAAAAGTAAATTTACAGGGCGTGGAGAAGAAATTTGCTCAAGATATCACTCCTTCTCCTGGCTGCCAGGCCTGTGTTTACCCAGTGATCTGGCTCTGCGTGGGTGCTGGGTGGTGGGAGGGGTCTCGTGCTGCTCCCTTCCAATTCTGACTTTGTGGGGGGCCACAGGGGAGGGAGGTAGCAGGGAACCAGTGAATCTGGCCCTCCAAAAGTGCAGTGGGTGGGATTCCAGTTCTAGCAGGTGGATCACAGGTTACCTGAGGGCCCTGGCCAGGCGGACCCTCCCTCTCACCAGCTGCCCTTGAGCTTCAAAGGGTCAGGGTCTGCATTCTGGAAGGGACACACAGCTGGAGGCAGCACCCCAAAGGGGTCGAGGGACATCCTCTCTTGGGGATGCTGTGTCTGGACGGGCTGGTGGGTTTTCTTCTGTAACCTGGGTGGTCCATTGTGACATCATGAAGGGGATCCCAACTCCACAGCAAGCAGCCTCGCATGGCAGTCTGTCCCCAGAAAGCAACCTCGCATGGCAGTGCCTGTCCCCCAACGTTTGCTTCTCTCTTGTCACCCAGGGGGACAGCGGGGGGCCCCTGGTGTGTCAAGAGAGGAGGCTGTGGAAGTTAGTGGGAGCGACCAGCTTTGGCATCGGCTGCGCTGAGGCGAACAAGCCCGGGGTGTACACCCGCGTCACCTCCTTCCTGGACTGGATCCATGAGCAGATGGAGGTGGGTGCAGCGCCCTCCCCAGCTCACATTGTCCCTGGTTTTTGACCCCTAGGGTTCATTAAATGCAACCCTGGTCTTGCCATAAAGAACCAGGGAGTGACCAAGTGGTTGTCAGTTCAGCAGCAGTGATTTGGTGGCTCCAGGGTGTCAGATGCTTGNCAAGTGGTTGTCAGTTCAGCAGCAGTGATTTGGTGGCTCCAGGGTGTCAGATGCTTGTGCTGAAAACAGAGATCACAGCTAGTCCTGGGCAGCTCTGGGTGGGTACAGCCTGGCAGGCAGAGGAGCTGGGGCCGGGAGGAAGAAGGAGCCTCACGACATGGGAAAGGAGGAGGCAGTGAGGAGGAGCCCCTGCTGGGATGGGGATGGGTCAGGTGTGCCCCTGTGTGCCAGGAGCAGGGAGAAAATGGGAGGGGGCGAGGGGCTGAGACAGTTCGAGAGAGGACCCTGCCTGACCGCTGAGGGGCTGGAACCTCGCTGAGAGCCAGGGATGTGAGGCAGCATCTGCAGTCAGGAGGGGCTTGGAGAGCTCTGCATTGGTGGTGTGGGGGTGGGCGGTCCTGGAGGGGGAGGGGTGGAAGTGGGAGGGGCCTACAGGGGGGCACCAAACAGCGAGGCTGGCTTGGCAGGACCCGGGCATGGAGGGGAACCCTGAGACGGTGGAGGAGGAAGAAGGAGGCTTAGGGCTTCTCTGGGATCCTGGCAGGTGAACACAGAGCCTTTCTCATGTGGGCGCTGGGGAAACATTTGCTGGCCCGATCTCAGAGTCTCTCACCCCACTCCTTGGGATGGTTTTAAACACAGGAGGTCCTCACTCAGTACGGCTGATGGGATCTTGGAAACTGCAGCTTTAGGAAAAACAGCGTACACAGGCCCTCCAGCAACATCCTTGCTTGCAATGTAATTTTGTTATAAGGTCGATGAGAAAAAAATTGGTTTCATTATATATCATTTTGCTTAAAGTCGTAGTTTCCAATAACTAACAATGATGTCAAAGTGAGTACGGTTTTCTTCCTAATTCAGGTGAAATTTATATAACATACAATTCACCATTTTAAAGTGAACAACCCTGTAGCATCAGCACATTCCCAGGGCTGTGCAGCCGCCACCTCTGCCAGTTCCCAGCATTCTCATCTCCCAAAAGACACGTGGCACCCTAGAAGCACGCAGTTGCTCCCCACTCCACTCTTCTCCCCAGCCTCTGGCACCCACCAGTCAGCTTTCTGTCTCCAAGGCTCAAGGACGTTTTTAAAAACCTTTAATTTGAAAAAATTGACCAAGAAAGGACATCAGATGCTGAATGTGCCTCAGGCGTTAATTCCCATTTTGCTCTCATTGATTTTGTGCCTTAATTGAGAAACTACAGAACGGTACCCACGGCAGAGGGCGAGGCCTGGGACTGAGACCTGGGCTAGTTTCACCTTCAGCACTGCTGCCCTGCAGCCCTGAGCACAGTCACAACCCTCGGGGCATGGCGAGGGCTGTGCTCCGGCTTGGTGGAAAGTGCTTGCTCCTGTTCACCTTGCTGGGAGAGGCAGCCTGGCCTCGTACCGGGCACTGAGTGGCCTGCAGTGCTCTTCAGTACAAAGCTCAGCTCAGCGTGCCCGCACTGTAGAAAGGACCAGGATGGACAGCTGGATGGGAGACCTCCTCACTGTTCAGGGTTCTGTGGGAACCTGGGGCACAGAAGGGTCGTGGGTGCAGAGGGCAAAGGGCGGGAAAGGAGAAGCTGGTCCTCCGCACGCGTCTGCGGAGGCATTCACGGGACACAGATCCCCAGGGGCTGAGCACTGAGCCGGTGATCCTAAAAGTCCTCCTTAAGACACTGAAGGTGCAAGGCAGAGAAGCCCACTCCCATGTCTTCCAGCTGTCGTGGGCGAGCTGGAGAAAAACGTTCAAAATCAGCCTGGGGAGCCCGCTCACGACGGTGCCACGATGGGGCTGCCTCAGCCCCTCCCCTGTCAGCACCATCCTGGGCCACAGAGGCTGTGACCCTCCCTGTACTACAGTGGAGGCGACCTGCATGAGACCCCCGGCTAACAAGGGCAGAGTGTGAGTCACATCAGATCCCCGACGTGGCCCCAGCGCCACTGCACAGCGGAATCAACAGATCTCACACTTAGGGGTGCAGAAGCCTCTCTCAGGCTGTTTGTTAAATGTGAAGATTGCAGGGCGTTTCTCCAGAGTCTGATGGGGAGGTCTGGGGTGAAGACCCCGGTGAATTTGTTGCACGGGGGCTTCAGGGCACACTGAGAAGCGCTGGGAGGGTCTTGGAGGCAGTTTCCCCTATTGTGGTGAAGCTGTGGGAAGCTGTGGTGGAGGAGCTCGTCTGTGACGCTGGCTCTGGTGGTGCCTGGAGCCCCTGCTCCTTGCACGACGCCTTAGTCATCCGCTGCCTCCAACCCACCAGTGCATGTGTGAGATGCGCGGCCTCAGACACACACAGCCTTTCCCAAGTCCCTCTTCAGACGTCCTAGGGGAGACTCAGAAGAAACTGCCTTTCCTGGGGGGCTTTCCAGCGGCCCGCTGTGCGTTTCAGTTGTTCCGTTGTGAGGAATGTCAACGGGAGGGCCTTCCGAGGACTCACTCTCTTGCGGGGAAGTGTCCCGTGTGCTAGTTGGTGGCATGACCGCGGCCTCATCTTCATTTTCATCCAGCACTTTTCTCTGTCTAGTTGAGGGCTTAAAACAAAATTGTTCTGACTCAAACCAGAACTTAGGAACACAGTGCCGAGACCTAGAGGTTTCCTATGGAAGTGACAGCACGGTCACAGGGCAGAGATGGGACCTGCAGATGCTTTGCTGGTCGGCACTTTTCCTGCCTGCCTCGGATCCGCTCACAGCTGGCAGCCCCAGGGGGAGGCCAACCTTGTCTTCATTGTGGAGAACAGCCTCACAATTCCTGTAGGGCAAAATGCAGGTGCCTGTTCCGTCACCATGTTGGACGGATGGCTGGAAGTGCTAAAAACAGTAACACCTTTGTTTTCATTTACAGAGAGACCTAAAAACCTGAAGAGGGAGGGGACAAACCTGCATTCCTGCAGTGATGAAGACAGCCCAATCCTCCCCTGGCCGCCCGTGTGGGAACCTGCACATCAGCAAACACCTTCAGAGCTCTGCGTTCCGGCACCAGCAGCAGGCCCGAAAGAGGCGCCCTTCCATCGGATTCCAGCACAACATTCCAGCTCCTTTTTTTTTTTTTTTTTGAGATGGAGTCTCGCTCTGTCGCCCAGGCTGGAGTGCAATGGCGAAATCTCTGCTCACTGCAGCCTCTGCCTCCCCGGTTCAAGTGATTCTCCTGCCTCAGCTTTCCCAGTGGCTGGGACCACAGGCACCTGCCACCACGCCCAGTTGATTTTTATATTTTTAGTAGAGACGGGGCTTCACCATGTTGGCCAGGCTGCTCTTGAACTCCTGACCTCAAATGATGTGCCTGCTTTAGCCTCCCACAGTGCGGGGATTACAGGCATGGGCCACCATGCCCAGCCTCATGTTCCTTTCTGATCTTCACTAAAAACAAAAGAAGCAGCAACTCACAAGTGTGGCCTTTCCCACTGGTCCACTTGGTTTTCTCTCCAGGGGTCTTGCAAAATTCCTGATGAGATAAGCAGTTATGTGACCTCATGTGCAAAGCCACCAACAGCCGCTCAGTAAAGATGTACCAGCCCAGAACTGCGTAATTGCGGTCATTGCACGTTTTTATCCCTAGGGACCAGAACCAAACCCACTCTTTCTACTTCCAAGACTTGTTTTCACACGCGGGGAAGTTAATCTATGAATGACTCATTTAAGGCATATTTTCATGATTTCTTTGTAGCATTTGGTGCTTGATGTATTCTTGTCCTTTGATTCCAAATAATATGTTTTCTTCCCTCATTGTGTGGCATGTCTGAGTGGACACTGACTGGTCATGTGACTCGAAGTCATCCACTGAATTCCAGAGGCTCCGTTACCGTCATCTCTCCTGTGTGCACTGTGCATTTGGCATTCTTCTGTCGGAGCAGGTTGCTCAGCAGATTAGCATCAGCTCATGTCATACACAAAACTCAAAAGCAGAGCAAGGCCAGGCAAAGCAGTGGGTGTGAGCAGTGGCCGGAGGGAGTGAGCAGTGGCCAGAGGGTGTGAGACCTGGACGGAGGGTCTGAGTGGTGGCCATAGCGTGTTAGTGGTGGCTGGAGGGAGTGAGTGGTGGCCATAGTGTGTTAGTGGTGGCTGGAGGGTCTGAGTGGTGGCCATAGTGTGTTAGTGGTGGCCGGAGGGAGTGAGTGGTGGCCATAGTGTGTTAGTGGTGTCCGGAGGGAGTGACTGGTGGCTTGGGGGTGTGAGGCCTGGATGGAGGGTCTGAGTGGTGGCAGTAGTGTGTGAGCAGTGGCCGGAGAGTGTGAGCGGTGGCCAGAGGGAGTCCACGGTGGCCAGAGAGCGTAAGCAGTGACTGGATAGTATAAGCGGTGGCCGGACTGTGTGAGCCATGGCCGGAGGTTTTGAGTGGTGGCCAAAGGGTGTAAGCGGTGGCCGGAGGGAATGAGCTCTGGTTGGAAGGAGTGGGCAGTGGCAGGAAGGTGTGAGCAACAGCCAGATGGTGTGAGGGGTGGCCGGAGGGAGTAACAGTAGTTTGAGGGAGTGAGCAGTGGCCGAAGGGTGTTAGCGGTGGCCAGAGGGTGTGAGTGGTGGCTGAAGGGTGTGGGCGTGGCCAGAGGGAGTGAGCACTGATCAGAAGATGTGGGACCTGGACAGAGGGTGTGAGTGGTGGCCGGAGGGAGGGAGCAGTAGCCGGAGGGTGTGAGTGGTCGTTGGAGGGAGCGAGCGGTGACCAGAGGGTGTGATCAGAGGCCGGAAGGAGTTGGCGGTGGCTGGAGGGTGTGAGCAGTGTCTGGAGGGAGTGGATGGTGTCCAGGGGGTGTGCGCGGTGGCCGGAGGGAGTCGGTCTTGGTCACAGGGAGTGAGTGGTGGCTGGAGGGTGTCAGCAGTGGCCGGAGGGTCACAGGAGTTGCTGAGGTCTGCTGTTCCCTTCACATGTGCCATGGCCATTTACCAATCACTCTTTTCACCAGGAGCCGCTGGTGCAAGGACGCAGCCCCCCACCTTCAACCCTCCTGCTCCTAATCCTCCCTCATTAGCACCTGGGACTGGTCCAGCAGAGGCCAGGACACCTCCAGGCAGGGATGTTGTGTAGGAGCTGGCCAAGCCTTTAAGTTATATTTTCTACAATATTATTGGTTCCCAATGCAGTATTAAAGTTGTGTACTCAGTTCCTGGAGGCCACAGAGGAAGAGGCGGGAAAAGGGAAGGGACAGGAGTGGGGGACAGAGCCCAGGACCAGAGTTCTGCTGGCCTATTGAGCTCACTCTCGGAGGAAACCCAAGAACTTCCCAGGCCTGGCTGCCAGGGAGGGCTCCGGGGAGGGCAGCCAGTCCCACTCCTCCACGGACCTGGAAACTTCCAGATCAGGTGCTATTTCCAGACCCCTAGGCAGCTGTCTCCTAGGCCAGTGGCCTGGGTGCCTCATCTCACCTCCCTCCTGCTGTCAGAGCTCCCTGGAGGAAGAAGGACTGGGGAACTTGGGGGTCTACTTCCTGCCAGACCAGAGCTACTTACAGCAGCCATACCTGGGGGTTCTGTAGTGAGAGTTGGCCTGAAAGCTAAAGCAGGAAATAGGCTCCATGGCTAGGCGGGCCTCAGGGACCACGGTCAAGGGTTTAGAGTCTGCAACCCACTTCAGCCCCAGCAGACACGTCTTTTATCTCACTAGGAGTCAGCCCTTCAGCTGGGCAATGCTAAGAACAGTTCTGCAGCCCAGGGGCTTCCATAAGGTTCAGGCAAGACCCTTACAATTAAGACTGTTACGAAGGTTTGTGTTCAGGTTTTTGCATTTGTGTACAAGTCTTCACTTCTGTTGAGTAAAAGCCCAGGTGCAATTACTGGGGGATTTAATAGCTGCATACTTCGATTTTTAAGAAACTGGGTCAGGGACAGTGGCTCACGCCTGTAATCCCAGCACTTTGGGAGGCTGAGGCGGCAGGCAGATCACGAGGTCCAGAGATCGAGACCATCCTGGCCAACATGGTGAAATCCCATCTCTGCTAAAAATACCAAAAAAATTAGCCAGGCATGGTGGTGGGCACCTGTAGCCCCAGCTACTTGGGAGGCTGAGGCAGGAGAATTGCTTGAACCCAGGAGGCGGAGCTTGTAGTGAGCCAAGATAGTGCCACTGCACTCCAGCCTGGTGACAAAGCAAGATTCCATCTAAAAAGAATAAAAGAAAAGAAAGAAGGAAAGAAGAAAGAAAGAAAGGGAAGGAAGGAAGGAAGGAAGGAAGGAAGGAAGGAAGGAAGGAAGGAAGGAAGAAAAGAAGGAAGGAAGAAAGAAAAAGAAAAAGAAAGAAAGAAAGAAAGAAGAAAGAAAGGGAAGGAAGGAAGGAAGAAAGAAAAAAGAAAGAAAGGAAGGAAGGAAAAAAAAAGAAAGAAAGAAAGAAGGAAAGAAACTGCCACATTCTTTTCCAGAGTGGCGCCACCATTTTACATTTCCACCAGCAACACAGGAGGGATATGGTTTTCCAAACCCTCACCAGCATCTGGTGTTGCCACTGTGTTTATTTACCACTCTGATCAGTATCTCATTATGCTTTTAATTTGGATTCCCTGATGGCAAATGATGTTTTCTGCCAGCTGTATATCCTCTTTGGTAAGATGTCTGCTCATGTCTTTGGCCCATATTTTCATTGGATTGCAAAGGTCCTGAGTTTTGAAAGTTTTTATATGTTCTAGATACAACTCCTTTGCCAAATATGTAGTTTGTAAATATTTTCTCCCAGTCTGTGGCTTAACTCTTTATCCTCTTCTCATGGGCTTTCACAGAGCAAGAGTTTTGCTTTCAATGAGATCTAATTTATCAATTTTTCCTTTTAAGTATCATGTTCGTGGTGTCCAGTGAAAGAAGCCTTTGCTCAGTTTGAGGTCCCAAAGATGTTTTTCTGAAAGTTTTATGGTTTTATACTTTACACTTTATGATGTATTTTGAGTTTTGTACAAGGTTTATTTAGATCAAGTTTCATTCCCCCCATTCCCCCCATGGAGGTCCAATTGTTCTTGCACCGTTTGTTGAAAAGCCTCTATTTCTTCCATCAAATCACTTTTACACCGTTGCCAAAATCTGCTGGGCATATCTGTGTGGTGCTATTTCAGCATTCTCTGGTCTGTTCTATTGATCTCTGTGTCTATCCTGCTGCCACTACCACACTACTTTGGTTCCTACAGCTCTATAGTAAACTTTCGTATCATGTGGAGTGATCCCTTCCATTTGCTTCTTACTGTTTTAGCTATTCCAGGGGGTGTGTCTTTCCTTGAAAATTCTAAAATAAGCGTATCTGTGTTCGCCAAAAAGCCTACTGGGGTTTTGATAGGAATTGCATTAACCCTATAAATCAATCTGGGGAGAAATGACATCTTTGCTACATTGTCTTCCAATCCATAAACATGGTATGCCTCTCCATTTGTTATTTAATTTCCTTTGTCAGAACGTTGTCATTTCCAGCATATAGATCCTGTACATGTTTGGTGAAGTGTATACCTACATATTCAATTTGAGTGATTGTAAATGGCATTTGTGATTTTCATGTGAGTTTCTTCACATTCACTGATAGTATATAGAAATGTGGTTAGTTTTTGTGTGCTGATATTGTGTGCTATGATCTTGCTGAGCTCTCCTATTTCTGAAAGTTTTTTTGTTTTCATTTTGTTTCACAGACTCCTTGAGATTTTGTGCATAGGGCCATTTACAAAGAGCTGATTTTATTTCTTCCCTTTCCATCTGTATCATTTTTGTTTTTTGTTTTTCTTGCCTTATTCCAGTGACCAGAACATCTAGGACTATGAACATCTTTCCCTCATTCCCAATCTTAGGGGCAAAGTATTCAGTCTTTCACTGTTAAGTATGACATTAGTCATAGTGTGTTTAGATGCTCTTTTTCAAGTCAAGGAAATTCCCCTGTATTACTGAATTGCTGAGAGTTTTAATCATGAATAGGTGTTAGATTTTGTCAAATATTTGTCCACATCAGTTTGATGTGATCAAATGACTTTTCTTCTTTAGCTTGTTGATAGACGGATTGTACTAATTATTTCATAATACTGATCCAGTCTTGTGCAGTTGAAATAAGCCCTACTTGGTCACATATTTAATTATTTTTTATACATTGTTTATTAGATTTGCTAATTTTTTGTTGGGGAATTTTGCATCTAAGATCATGAGAGATAGTGGTCTGATGTTTTCTTTTTTGTGTCTTGCCTTTGGTTTTGTTATTAGCGTGATACTGGCCTCACAAAATAAGTTGAGAAATGTTCACTCTTCTATTTTTCTGGAGGAGATTGTGTAAAATTCATGTTAATTCTTTAAAAACTGGGCCTATACATTTCTTTGGGGGAGGAGATTTTAAATTATGAATGCAATTTCTCTGATGGCTGTAGAGTTTTTCAGATTGTAAAGAATTGACATCTTTGTTGAGTTTTGGTTGAGTGTTGATAGTTTGTGAGTTTTGAGGAATTAGTTCATTTTTTTCTAAGTTGTCAATTCATGAATGTAAAGCGTTTCACCATTTTTCCTTATTATCCTTTAGACATCTGTGGGATCTGTAATGATGTCCTCTGTTTCATTCCTGACATTAGTTATTTGTGTCTTATCTGCTGTTTGTCAATTTTATTGATTTTTCCAAAGAACCAGTTGTCTCATTGATATTTTTTTCTGTGGTTTTTCTATTTTCGATTTCATTGATTTCTGCTCTTTTCTTTATTATTTCCTTCCTATTCTTTGCTTTGGGTTTATTTGGCTCTTTTTTTTTTTTTTTTTTTCCTACTCTCAAAACTTAGCTTAATGATTTGAGAGCTTTCCTTATTTCTGATGTAATTTAGTGCTGTAAATTTCCCTCTCAGCACTGCTTCAGCTGAGCCTGACAAATTTTGATATGCTGTGTTTTTATTTTCATTTGGTTCTATGTATTTTAAAATTTCTTTTGAAACTTATTTTATAATCCATAGATTATTTGGAAGTGTATTATTAATTTCCACAGGTTTAGAGATTTTTCTGTTGTCTCTTACTGACTTCTAGTTGATTCTGTTGTGGTCAGAGAACCCACTCTGTATGATTTCAACTGTTTTACATGTTGGTGTGGTTTGTTTTATGGCCTGGGATATATATGTTCTATCCTGGTGGATTTACATGGATGCTTAGAAAAATCTGTATTCTGTTACTGTTGGGTGGAATGTCTTATAAATATCAACGAGACACTATTGGTTAGTTGATAGCTCAGATCTTCCAGATCCTTGCTGATTGTACGTCTAGTAGTTCTGTCTGTGTTCATTGCTGTGAAGGAGTCTTGAAGTCTCCCACTCTAACTATGGTTGTGTCTCTTCTTCCTTTCTGCTCCATCCATTTTCTTCTGTGTATTTTGAAGCTTTGCTGTTTGGTGAGGACTAATTCTTTTGAAAATTTTAAATGGAAAATCGTTTTTAGAGCTATGTAATTGTCATAACACATTTGAGAATACATACACCCCATTTTTTCTCCTCGAACCACATTCAGTTTCTTCATCATGCCATCCTCAGTGCAGACGGAGGCAGGAAAGACCAGGCCCATGGAGGTCTGGGCCTCAGAAGCTGACTTGCTGCTTTAATCGGTCTTGGGAAATGTTTTTACACTTCTCCTTCTGTGGAAAAATGAAAAGAGATGAAGGGTGGACTTGCAAAGGAGTTTTCTAAACATTCCATCCGCTTGGTAAAGTAGGAATTTAAAACAGAAAGTAACGGACAGATGAGTGCACTTCACACATTCTCTGCCATGTGCATTAAAGATGAGTCTGTCACGGGGAGCCTGGCTACGTTCAGCTCTGAGCTTGAGAGAACACAGTCACCCCTTCCTCTCGTGCTGAAGCAAGTATGTGAGGATACAAAAGAGGGAGAGCAGCTTGATAGAGAGATGCTTGGATCTCCCCCAATATATATTTAACAATGAAGTCATGCATTTAACATGCCTGGTGACATCCTGGAGGACTGCTGAGCAGTGCTGACTGCGGCCACACCATGCGTGGGCCCTTGTTACCAAGCACAACAGCCTGTGTGCCGCTGAGTGCCTCAGTGGTTCTTCAGTGGTGAGGATGGCCCAAGAGAGAGGCAGTGCTACCCTAGAGCATGGGCAGTGAACCTGGGGTGGGAACAGGAACCCCAGGAGTCCAGGCCTTGCCCCCTGGGTGATCATGCGGCTCAGGCATTTTCCTTAAGCCCCTCTTCTCCAGAGTCCTCCCTCGTAACTTGTCTTAGCTAAATCTTAGGGTTGTTAGGATGATGAAACAGGATTGTTGTTGGGAGGGACCCTATGCTTTTGCATTAACTTCCAGCAGCAAGTCGAATAGTATGAACGTCTTCGGTGTCTCCTGCAGGTGTGAAGTTTGTACAGAGGCAGAAGACTGGTGGCCCCCTCAGACAGGCGGCCCAGGCCACACCTGTTGTCAGGGCCTCTGTCCTCCAAAGGCACAGCACAGCAGGGACACAGAGACTCGGATAAAGACACAACCGACGAGATAGGATATGCCCAGACGGCACAATCCCGCACGCATCCCCCACCGATAGACGATGGACATTCGGTCAGGGTGCCTGGGCTTCAGAGCAAGTAATTGACAAAGGGAAGACATGGTTACAAGGTATAAAAATAGAAATAAAGTGTAATGAGTGTCTTTAGAGGTGATCAAATCCTGGGCCTTTGTCCAGCAAATGAAGGTTTTCCTCTTGGTCAATCTTGATGGATCACTAAACCAATGGACACTCTGGCCTCTTCTTCATCATGTCTTTATCTCTGGGACTCATGGAGTATCATGGTGGGAACAGGCCTTGGAAGCAGTACCAGGGATGAGCCACCACCATCCTTGGGACCTTCTCCGTACAGATAATTTGTAGTTTTTGACCTTTCCTCAGTAGAAGCGGGAACTGTTCATCATCAGTCCAAACCAGACAGAAAATCCTCACACCTGGACTAAAAACTTCACCACATGTCTCTGTCTTGGGTAGGTATGAGTTGACCACCACGAGGGGCCATATTCACAGGGTTGAGGCCGGGGTGGTGGGCAGATGGCCAGAGGGAATACTTGGGTCATGGGAGGCTGCACCAGCCAGGGCACGTGGCCAGGATAGGGGGAGCACAGAGGTCAAGGAGCCAAGGCTCCAGCAGTGCCCGTGAGAGAGAGGAAGGGACATGGTGTCGAGGAAGGGGCTTGCCCAGTCCACTCACTGCAGGGACTGGGGTGCTGATAAATGAGAATCTACAGCGTCCACACTAACCCAGGCTGAAACCTTGGCAAGGAGTCAGCAGCTTAATTCCAAAGTCACCCACTGGGAGGAGCAGGTCTGCATTCCAGCCTGGTTGAAGTTGTGCCTAGGCATTGGTAGTTTAAGTAACTACAGCTTGGCAGAGCTGGTGGCACCTGGAAAGGAGGGTGTAGAATTGAGACCTGTGTATCTGCGTCCCAGAAAGAATCCTAAACTCAGGAAAATCACTTTGTGTGAAGATGTCCATCAAAAGAAATCTTCCTTTATAGTGAAATATTGTAAGCAACCTAAATTACCAATACAAGAGGAGTTATTATTATTATTCTTATTCTTTTCTTCAACTTTTAAGTTCCAGGGTGCGTGGGCAGGAAGTGCAGGTTGTTACATAAGGAAACATGTGTCACAGTGGTTTGCTGCACAGATCAACCCATCACCCAGGTATTAAGCCCAGCATCCATTAGCTTTTCTTCCTGATGATCTTCCTCCACCCACCCTGTCCCTCTTCCACAGGCCCCAGTGTGCCTTTTTCCCCTGATGTATCCACGTGTTCTTGTCATTCAGCTCCCACTTATAAGTGAGAACATTTGGTGCCTAGTTTTCTGTTCCTGTTTTAGTTTGCTGAGGATAATGGCTTCCAGCTCCATCCATGTCCCTGTAAAGGACATATCTCATTCCTTTTTATGGCTGCATAGTATTCCATTGGTGTACCACCTTTTCTTTATGCAGTCTATCATTGATGGGCATTTGGGTTGATTCCATGTCCTTGCTATTGTGAATCATGCTGTAATGAACATATGCGTGCATGTATCTTTATAATAGAATGATTTATATTTGAGTATATACCCAGTAATGGGATTGCTTGGTCACTTCTGCTTCTAGATCTTTGAGGAATCGTCACATTGTCTTTGTCTTCCACAATGGTTGAACTAATTTACATTCCCACCAACGGTGTAAAAGCGTTCCTTTTCTCTGCAACTTCACCGGCATCTATTGTTTGTTGACTTTTTAGTAACTGCCATTCTGGCTGGCATGAGATGGTATCTCATTGTGGTTTTGATTTGCATTTCTCTAATGACCAGTGATGTTGAGCTTTTTTCACATTTGTTGGCCACATGAATATCTTCTTCTGAGAAACGTCTGTTCATGTCCTTTGCCCACTTTTTAATGGGGTTGTTTTTTCTTGTAAATTTGTTTAAGTTCCCTGTAGACTGGATATTAGACCTTTGTCAGATGGATAGATTGCAAAAACTTTCTCCCATTCTGTAGGCTGTCTGTTTGCTCTGATGATAGTTTCTTTTGCCATGCAGAAGCTCATTAATTGGAACCCGTTGTCAGTTTTTGCTTTTGTTGCAATTGTTTTGGGCATTTTTGTCATGAAAACTTTCCCTGTACCTATGTTCGGAATGGTATTGCCTAGATTTTCTTCTAGGGTTTTTATGGTTTTGGGTTTTACCTTTAAGTCTTTAGTCCATCTTGTGCTAATTTTTGTCTAAGGTATAAAGAAGGGGTCCAGTTTCAATTTTCTGCATATGGCTAGCCAGTTCTCCCAACATCATTTATTAAATAGGGAATCTTTTCCCCATTGCTTCTGTCAGGTTTTTCTCTTCGACATTTGATGATGTGAGTGATGTCTCACTCCCAGTTCTCAGCTCCTTGGAGGCCACGGTTAGGCTTTCTTGGCTCTTGGAGTCATGATCGATGGAAGGGCTGCCCTGCCTTGCCGTGCCCCTCTGAACAGGAAGGGTGATGGGAGCTGCAGCAGGTGGCTGTGAGGGGCAGGGAGTGTGGCGAGGAGGGGCGGGGGCCGTTTTACCATTGAGGGGGCCAGATGTGTTCTCCTCCCTCCATGGGCACATCTGCATCTCACTGATTTGTACTGAGTTGGGCCTCTGGGATTTGTTGGGTGGGACAAGGAGGACTCAGCGGGCAGGAATGGGCAGCTTCTCCCTAGCAGGTGCTAAAATCTAAGAGATTACAGGCCACTCACACCACAACCTTAGACCTGTGTTTAACTTCAGGGAAGGTGTGAGGACACAGGTCATGGGGCAAGCGTGACATGGGACATGGCCTGCAGAGAACCCCAAAGTTAAACACCTGCCTCCGTCTCTTACTCACTGAGTCATCGACTGGGGAAGGTAGGGGAACTCCTCTGTCTCTCTCTTTTTGGGGAGAGTAAAATCATTGCATTTTATTTGTAAGCATACAGTATTTTTCCACTGTAAAAGTTAATGATGCTCATCATAGAGCTATTTCAGTAAATAGGAAGGCAGAATCCAGGAAAAAAGACGTAACTGATACTTAAGCACTCTCTGATGCCCACTGGTATATTTTCTTTTTTTTTCTTTGCTTTTTTCTACTGAGTGGTTTGTAAACTTTTGTATCCTGTTCTCTTTGATTTAACACTAAAGCATGAAACTATTCCATGTTATTACGAATTCCACAGAAATATGCTAGTGAGGGTTCCATAATATTTCATCACGTAGCTAAACTAACATTTAGTTAATAATTCCTCATATTACACGTTTTTATTATGAACTAAGATTTCTTTTGATGGACATCTTCATGCAAAGTGATTTTCCTTGTGTATAGGATTTTTTCTTTAGCTCATCCACCAACATAGTCTGTAGCCATAGCACCTTGAGTGCGTCTGATCTTGTCTGAATCTCAGAAGCTAAGCAGGGTTGGGCCTGGTTAGGACTTGGATGGGAGAACGCCCACCAGTGCAGATTTACTGGGTCTAAGAGTGGACTTTTCCTCAGACTCTTGATACAAAGTACCATGTTAATTTCCAAAAAGGTGACACTGATTTCCACTTTCTGTGTCTGTAGGTATCTGTTTCCCCCAGTGGAGGGTGTGTGACCTTATTGGACCCATTGTGAGACCCACGTGGGCCCAGACTGCCCCGTCACCTCCAACCCACAAGCTGCAGCCTTTGGTGAACCACGGTGGGGTCTGGGTCTCTGACTGGTGTCAGTTCAGAGCTAATATTTAGTGCAGTCAGATCTCGATACTTTCTTCTTCCCAGGGCAGAGTCACTCTGGTTGTGTTAACTTCCTGGAGTTGTTGTAATAAAGTCCCACAGACTGAGTGGCTTAAACAACAGAGATGGATTCTCGCACAGTTCTGGAGGCCTGGAGCAGGAGAGGAGGAGGCTGTCCTTTAAAATACAGGAGTCCGGGGGACTAACTGGGAAGGCGTGGGAGGGGGAGGGAGGGAGTCCCATAGACACAGCGGAGTGAACCATGTTCACTTTGTCAGTTTTTGATAGCAGCTTGTATATACAATTTGTTTCCCCCCCCCTGCCCTCAGCCCCTCCCAGAAGGAGACTTAATCTGTCACTCAGGCTGGAGTGCAGTGGCGTGATCTCGACTTGCTGTAACCTCCGCCTCCCAGGTTCAAGTGATTCTCCTGACTTAACCTCGGGAGTAGCTAGGATTACAGGCACCCGCCACCATGCCGGCTAATTTTTGTGTTTTTTGTAGAGACGGGGTTTCACCATGTTGACCAGGCTGGTCTTGAACTCCTGACCTTAAGTGATCTGCCTGCCTCGGCCTCCAAAAGTGTTGGGATTACAGGCGTGAACTACTGCGCCAGGCCTACAATTTCATCACTAAAACAATTCCACTGTAAAAGGGAAAAGAACAGAAAAGAATTAGCTCAGATACATAAGTAAAAATGTGCATACAGTTCCTTGGCTTAGAATGCTGAACGGTTGATAGTTACTGCCGTCTGTGCAAACCCAAGCAGGAGCCTCTTTAGATGGGGCCACGTTTCCCCCATGAAGGACCTCGGGTGCTTTGCTCACATGCAAATTTGCCGTGGACATGTCTAACCGGACGAAATTCATGAGAAAAGATGCAGTTTGAAGGCCCAGATCGCTTGGGGACAGAAGGAAAGAGGGAGGAACACACCTTGTATTTCCCTACTCATCTTGTTCAGACACAGACTTGGAGACTTGGATTTCAAAATAGTTGAAAACCGCTCACAGGCCCATTTCAATCTGAGACCAGAGCAGATGGAATGGGCTTCATGAGCTCCTTCCCTTCTCCCTGCAAGGTCACGGTGGCCACCCTGTGAGCCACTCTTGTCACGGCCGAGCCTTTTCCGGCCATCTCTCACTATGAATCACTTCTGCAGTGAGTGCAGTATTTACCCTGGTGGGAGGGCCCCTCAGATATGAGTAGGACCCGGATTAAGGTCAGGTTGGAGGAGACTCCCACGGGATAAGAGGGACTTTCTGAATCTCAGATCCCTCAGCCAAGATGACCTCACCACATGCCCTCTCTTCTATCAGCAAATCCGTCCATGTGGCTTGACCATGTCTGGGAAACACCTTTGCTAAAAATCAGTGGAGATTATTGTCTCAGAGGATCCCAGAACCTCCTTAGGCAAATGTTACCTAACGCTCTTTAAGCAAACAGAGCCTGCCCTATAAAATCCGGGGCTCGGACGCAATCTCATCCCTGACTCGGGGTCGCCTTTGGAGCAGAGAGGAGGCAATGGCTCCCATGCAGAACAAGGTGATCTGCGCCCTGGTCCTGGTGTCCATGCTGGCCCTTGGCACCCTGGCCCAGTCCCAGACAGGTAAGGTGTGCTTCTTCCTGCCCTGTGGGGCCACAGCCAGCTCGGGCAGCCTCTGCCGGGAGCCACTGTTTTACATACATATTTTTGAGCACCTGTTTTGTGCCAGGTGCTGTTCTAGGCCCTTAAAAGTATATCCCATGTTACAGGATCGGCAAAAGCAGGGGGAGAATGACTAACACAGGGTGGCAGGGCCCCGGGAGGCCTTTGAGATGTGCGACGAGGAGGGTGCTGCCCTCGGTTGGGGCTGTTTTCCCGTGTTGGGAAGACTTTACAATCCTCCCAAGTGTCATGTTTCAAAGAGGAAGTGTTGCTGTGGAGTCTCAGAATAGTGCTTCCGAGTGTTCATGCAACATTTCCCCCAGGGGCAGGCCCTCCCAAGGCCCATCCAGATAGGCCCAAATGCCTGTCCCAGTGATGGCCAACTGGGAGACCCTCTCCCACAGGCCCAAATGCCCATCCCAGTGATGGCCAACTGGGAGACCCTCTCCCACAGGTGCCCGGGCTCCCCTGGGATCCATGCTCTGGGAGTCAAAGCCATCTATCCCATGAATGCGTGGCTGGCAACCCCTGTTCCCCGGTGTTGTCACGTGGATCGGTTGCCCTGGCTCCTTCTAGGGAGTGGAGGAAGAGCCCACTCTCGCTTCCTTGGGAAGTGTTTGCATTTCAACTCCTTTACCTGCAGAATGGATCAATGGTCTGCCCTAGGGCTGTCGGGAAATGCGGCGTGGCAGCGTCTGGGACTTGCACTTCGCAGCTGCAGGGAGATGAAGAAGTTATTTGCTGTGGTCAGGCTCAGTTTCAAGCTGGGGGCAGGAGAAAGGGCTTTCCACGCTTCCAAAGCAAGGCTTTCCAGAGAGGCCTGAAGAGGGGGCGCCCAGTGGTGGTGTCCATGCCTCTACTGCCCTCCAGCCACCTCTTGATCGCTGCTGTGGGGTACGGGGCCTGAGGGGTGGGCTTGCGCAGCATAGAAGAGAAGCCGGCATCAGGCGGCAGTGGGAAGCCCCCAAGCCCATGGCAGGGAGCGGGGGAGCTTTGGAACCCGAGAGAGGAGGCGGCCTCTGTGTACAGAATGAACCGGGTGGGTCCTCATGCTGGCCACCCCCAGGCCCATCTGCCTCCGCCCTTGCCCCCACCCAGCCCCCAGCCCTGCCCCCTGTGCTGTGGGATCACAGAGGCCGCGGTTAACTCCCCTCTCCCGGCCCCACACACCCTCTGGCTCAAGGCTCAGAGCTTCCTTGTGGGTCACTCAGGTCCATGACCCTCTTACAACAGAAATCTAGAAAATTGTGATTACAATTTAGCGCATTCGCGTGTGGAAACCATTTCCATTTATTTCTGTCATGCGACAAAGCGGGTGGGCAAGACAGCGTCTGCTGGAGGCAGAGCGCCGGGGCTGGAAATCCTCCTTCCTGAGGAGGAACTCCCCCACCTCCCAGGATGATGATCCTCCCTCACCACGGGGCCTCTCTTGACCCCACAATGCCCTGGGGGTGGGCGATGGTCACGTTCACTTCGTGATGGATCCAGACCCCAGGAGGGCAACGTTCCCATGGAAGCTGCTGGGCAGTGGGAGGTGAACCCGGATCCTTCCCAGCAAGCCAGGAGCACTGTCTCCAAAGAGAGCTCGAGGCCGTCTCCGATAGCAAAGCAGACAAGAGAGCAGCCCCTCCGGGCCTCCCTGGGGCACCCTCACCTGAGCCAGTGTGGCCAGACGGAGCTCCTCCCCTCCTATGCCCCAAGACAGGGACAGGGACAGGGACACAGACAGGGACAGGGACAGGGAGGGTGCTCTGGGCTCCTCTTTCCCCTGCTGCTGCAGGCTGTCAACCGCCAGATCCTAATAGGTTGCCTTCTTAGACCTTTGATTCCGCGGAGCTCTGAGTCTGAAGCTCTTGTGTTAGAATGTCTTGCATAAGATCCTGTGGCAGCCCCCAGCCAGCTCCATCTGTCCACGTGTCCTCCCCCTCTAGCCCCTTTCCTCACTGCCCTGCTTCAAGCTGTTTCACAGCTCACAGCCCTCTGTCGGCTCCTCCTAGACCACCCCACCCCGTCGTCCTCTCACCTTACCTGCAATGGGCTTCCACCTCCTGAACACATCTGGGTCTCTGGAATGGCCTTTGCCCATGTGGCCCCATCTTCCCCTGGTGAATCTCCTCCTACAGGGGGCCGCCCTGCTTTGTTCAGCCTGCTTGTCATTGGCCCCTCCTGGGAGCACCCCGTACCCCCGTGGTTACCCTGGGCACCCTGGGATGATGGCCTTGGGTTGTCTCACACATTTTCTTGCCTTTCTCCTGCATCAGATCCTCAGACTCTTTTGTTTGTTTTGTTTTGTTTTGTTTTTGAGATGGAGTCTTGCTCTGTCACTCAGGCTGGAGTGCAATGGCGCGATCTTGGCTCACTACAACCTCCGCCTCCTGGGTTCAAGTGATTCTCCTGCCTCAGCCTCCCAAGTAGCTGGGATTACAGATGTGTGCCACGACGCCCGGCTAATTTTTTGTATTTTTAGTAGAGATGGGGCTTCATCATGTTGGTCAGACTGGTCTTGAACTCCTGACCTCAAGTGATCCACCTCCCTCGGCCTCCCAAAGTGCTGGGATTACAGGCGTGAGCCTGGCCCAGATCCTTAGACTCTTAACGACGACTTCTCTGGTTTTAATTTCTGGGTCCCTCTCACCTGGCACAGTGCCTGGCTTTTGCCATGCTAGCTCCCGCTTCTCATGCACACAGATGGTGCTCAGTAAATATTTATGTATTGAGTAAAATTTAATAATCATTTGTTGAAATTAAAAAGTGAATAAATAAGTTACCTAGAAAGAAGCAAAGTCCACAAACCCGGGGCACCTTGCATTTTTCCTGAGTGTGATGTTTGCACATCAGGATGTGAAGACCACATCTCCCTCTCGTGTCCTGAGGGTTTTATATCTGCCTCACCGGACGGTTGCTGATGTCACTGCAGAAGGAAGCTGGATGGGTGTGTGCACAATAACATCAAGGAATTCAGCCCACAACTTACTTTGCTTCTTACCTGTGCACTTCTAGAGACATGTACAGTGGCCCCCCGTGAAAGACAGAATTGTGGTTTTCCTGGTATCACGGCCTCCCAATGTACAAGTAGGGGCTGCTGTTTCGATGACAGCGTTCGTGGGTTCCCCTGGTGCTTCCATCCTAACACCATTGACATCCCTCCGGAAGGTACGACCTTTTTATACCATGGGTTCTGAAGATTTAGAATTAGTTAGAAAAGCCACATAAGACTGCAGAGGCTCTGATCGGCATCACCAGCTGTGCCTTTCCCCGGAGTCGTGGCCGCAGGTGGTGGCGCAATGGGGTAGCCTGAGTCAGGCTGCGTTCAGGTCCGGGAATAGAAAGGCAGGGCTGAGGGGCTTGGGAAGAAACCTGATTTTTCCCCGGCTTCTCTTCACATCTCTAACCAAAAGCCTGTGAAGAGCCACTATTGGTAATGTTTTCCAGCTTGCCTAGGATAGAGGGAGAAGGCATGACAAAATTTGAAGACAGTTCATGTATTCTTTTCTTTTTTTTTTTTTCCCCCTGAGATGGAGTCTCGCTCTGTTGCCCTTGAGCTGCAGTGCAATGGTGGGATCTCGGCTCACTACAGCCTCCGCCTCCTGAGTTCAACCTCAGCTTTCTTTTTTTTTTTTTTGAGACGGAGTCTCGCTCTGTCGCCCAGGCTGGAGTGCAGTGGCCGGATCTCAGCTCACTGTAAGCTCCGCCTCCCAGGTTTACGCCATTCTCCTGCCTCAGCCTCCCGAGTAGCTGGGACTACAGGCGCCCGCTACCTCGCCCGGCTAGTTTTTTGTAGTTTTTAGTAGAGACGGGGTTTCACCGGGTTAGCCAGGACAACCTCAGCTTTCTAGTAGCTGAGATTACAGGCGTGTGCCACTGTGCCCAGCTAATATTTTTTTGTATTTTTAGTAGGGATGGGGTTTCACCATTTGGCCAGGCTGGTCTTGAACTCTTGACCTCAGGTGATCTGCCTGCCTCAGCCTCCCAGAGGCTGGGTTACAGGCGTGAGCCACTGTGCCCGGCTGACAGTTCATGTTTTCTAAAGAATGTGCCTGTTGATACTTTGAAGTAAAAACTCTGTAATTGCTTAAATGTGAAAGAAACTATTTATCCTCACTAAAGCATCTCTTCCTCCCTCTCCCTCACCCCTGTAGAGGAGTGTGAATTTTAGACGCTTCTGCGTGGATCTGCCTGCATCCTGACGCGGTGCCATCCCCAGCACGGTGGTTAGTCCCAGAGCTCAGCCACTACCTCCACCGGACACCTCAGACACGCTTCTGCAGCTGTCGGCTCACAACACAGATTGACTGCTCTGACTTTGACTACTCAAAATTGACCTAAAAATTAAAAGAGATCGATGTTAATCTGTGCTTTTCATTCTTTTAAAGAATACGAATGATTTTCCTTTCTTGAAAGCGAAGCACAGCCTTTCACCCTGGGCTCTCTCTGTGGGTTCTGAGCCTTTTGGGCTTCCTAAGCTGGGATACGAGTGGGCAGCTGAGTGTAGAAAGCAGGGATGGTGGGGTGTGCAGCAGGTGCCCGGCTCAGCGCTCAGCGCTCAGGCTCCTTCTATGAAACCACAGAGTCCCCCAGAAGCAAGTCCAAGCCGCACTCTTGTCCAGTAGTGAAAATGGACACCAACTCCCCTGGCATTTCTTAACTACTCACCGCGGATGCCCCAGCGACCAAATGATACAAGTTCCCTTTCCATATATTTGCTTTCCCAAATAGAAACTGGCGTAGGAGACGAAACCCATAGCAGAGTGTCTGAAAGCATGTGTAATAAAAATTGCAGAGGGTGGCATGGGCTGCCCCCTCCAGGAAAACCCCTCCCCAGCCTGAGATCTGAATGAACTAGAAAATAGAACAGCAGGGGAGGGATACAGAAGCCAAAATGCCACTTTATTCCCACTGGCCCTTCTGTACCTTGGCAAGGATTGGGAGAGGGTGTACCCCCCGACCTAGTCGTCCTTGCTCCAGGGGCCTCAGCTCAGCAAGCCCCAAGCCAACTGCACCCTGGGTTCCTGCTCCTCCCACCTGTCCCTCCATCTGGTGCTCTTGTGCTGGGCATACGTTGCACAATTATACTGGAGATGGGGTCCCAGGAGCTCTGGAAAACTGCTCTCTGCAGCCAGCTGGTTCCAGGGAGGAAGAGGGAGGTGCAGAATTGAGTGCGGCCAGCTCGTTCCACATTAACCAGTCCGGTAAATCATTCCCAAACCCTTGGCCACTAGGGTCAGCAGGTAAAGAGGCCCAAGAGGCCAGGAGACACCCACCATGAAGAACCATCAGGAACGGGAAGCCCCCTGCCCCCAGCACACAGCAGCACACACATGAGCTGTAACAATACATGTTGTCACATATGTGTCAGGGGGCCACAGACACCTCCTCTTACCTCTCAGATGTGCAAGGAAGTTTTAGCTTCTCTTTTCCATCTACAGTATGTCTGATCTTACACTCTCTGTCTGCTAATTACAGGCAAAAACAAGCTAGCTATTTATTTAGTCCAATTCCTCTTAAAATTCAGTTTGTCATAATAATTTGCACAGCTTCTGTCGGTCACAGTCTTCGGGGACGCATTGCTCGTTCTCTTACCTCGTTCCACCCCATCTTGCCCTCTCTACCCCTGAGTGGGGTGAAGGAGCCTCCGGGTCTGCCCATGCCCCTTGGATTCCTGCTGGCCCACTGTGGAGCAGTGGCTGGGGGTTCTCAGAGCCCAGCTGGTGTGTGGCGTGTCCCTTCTCCCCACGGTTTCCCAGTGCCCGAAAGGCGGGCTTTCCCCATGACACCTCGTAGCTGACTGTTTCCTGGCTGTCCACCATCCATTCCTTCCCTTCTTTCTTACCTAATTTGCACTCTACAAAGGAAGAGGGGAAAAGAGTTCACTTTTCTAGCCCCTCTTTTAGCCAGAAATGGCCATGCAATTCTATGTGGCCCATGAGACGTAGGGGGCATCTACTTGAATGTGGGACAGGCTTCTCCCTTGATGATTGAAGAGCGCCCTCTGGCTTCCTGGGCCAGCCCCTGCAACCTGCCTTTGGGTATTGTGGAAGGTAGGTGTGATGTAGTGTTGCAGTCAGCCATTCTGTGATAATGAGGTAAGGCCCAAGTCCCAGAGCCTTAATAACCCTGAGTTGCTGATTTGAGCCCCTCAACCACCTCCAGACATGTTAAATAAACCTAAGTGTGCTTATGGGTTAAACCACTGCCAGTTTGGTTTCCTGTTACATTTCAGCATATTACCAAGGCCCATATCTTCCCTCTACCATAGAGCAGTGAGCCTATGGCCCAGCCACAATGGCCAGGAACAACTGCTCTCACCAAGGACTGCAGGTAGAGCCAGTTAACAAGGTGAGTCGCTGCCTTCCTGTGGTTTCCCTGGGCCTCCATCCAGTGGAGCCTGGGCAACAGGGCAAAACTCTGTTTCTACTAAAAATACAAAAATTAGCTGAGTGTGTGGTGCATGCCTGTAGTCCCAGTTAGTAGGGAGGCTGAAGTGGAAGGATTTCTTGAGCCCAGGAGGTGGAGGCTGCAGTGAGCTGAGATTGTGCTACTACACTCCAGCCTGGGTGACAGAGTGAGACACTGTCTCAAAAAAAAAAAAAAATATATAATAATAATAAAACGACAAGAAGGCCGCATCACAGGGAACCGATGGTGCATTCTAGGCTGACATCTCCTTCAGCCTTGAACCAGCATCTCACGGTGACCGCCCTGTGCACTTGGCCCTGGAAATACGCAGTAAACATGGGCTGCTCTGAGGATCATGCGGGGCTGCAGCCAGGCTCAGGAGCCCTCACCCAGAATCTCTTAGACGAAGCAAGAACATGTGTTAGCACCAGGCTCCCTCCACCTCCTGGTTCCCAGCTGAGATCTCCATTACCATGACCCTGGTGGAGAAGGTGGAGAGAAGGAGAGGACGCACGACTGCCTCGTGGCCAGAATTCGGGTGTGCGGTCCTTTTACCCTCCCACACCTCTATGAGGTGTTCACCTCCTCTTTCCCTCATTTTCCACTACGTGCTGTCAATCAATTTAATAAATAGCAGGTTTCACACCTTAATTTGGTCTGCGCACCCCTTTGTTCTGCCACTGGCCATGTACTCGGAGACCACAATTGCTTCTAGATAATTTCCCCCACAATAGGGTTCTGTTCAGGGCATGTATTGAACTAAAGGTCAGACCAGGAACTAATTCCGAAGCCAAGCTGCAGCTTAAGTTCATATTTGTAGGGTCGTTGGGAAAGATATTGTTAAGAAAACTCCCTCACCTTTCTTTGCAAGTAAAGGGAGGGATGGTTTGTTGCAATATTTTATTTTTATGAATTTGATAGGAAACATCAGCTCATAAGAAAGAAACACATGCCTGGCAAATCCCAGTCCTAGTAACGTACCAGGAGGAAGGGATACCCATGAGGCTCCCTGACTTAAAGGTCCAAGCAGACAGAAGATACCAGTTGGTAACACAAGAATAAATAGTATTATTTTTAAAGGATTTCTGACTTGTTCTCTTCAGCTCTTAACAGTGCCCTGAGCTGGACATCTTTGAGGTAGCAAACAGACTAAATTAGATCAAACCACACGTGCCCACACATGCCCACACATGCACGTGCTACAAGGGGACTCAGTGAAGCTAAAGGCAAGTATTGGAAGGATTTTCTACATTTCATCTGATCTCATCTATCAGTGTTGAGAAGTTGGAAGGGCTGAGCTTATTTATTTATTATATCTTATGTGCAAGCTAACAGGTGAGTCTGCCACAATTTCCTGTTTCCAGAAGACAGGAAATTCCTGGTTCAAAGATAAATGACTTTATTACTCATGCTACAGCAAGCAGCATGAAGAAAGGTTACTTGTGTCGGTTTTGTTTGCCTCCAAGACCCCCAAGGGACTGGGACCGGGAATGCGCTCAGATGGGTGCCTGCACACACAGTGGGTTGCCTTATGGGAGAGAAGCCCTGGATTTAGGGATCCAAGTGTTTTATAAGGGACAGTGAGCTCGCCTGCTCTTTGCTCCAGAGGGAGACATCTTATCCACTTTCCAAGATGGTTTGTGACCCAAACATCCTTGGAGAGAGAGTCTGGAAGAAAGGACTGTTTTCATTGCCTCCTGTGCATCTTGTTGGTGAGGGGGGAATTTCACCCTAGGACGATGGGATGGCTGAACACGCCACCCCCAACACCGCATAGGTGAGAACAATAGCAGTTTGTGAGTCCCATATCCTTATAGCCCAGGGGCTGAGGACATTGTGCCATGTGGGACCACACAGAGGTGGCATTCAGGGGCAGAGAGAATAAGCAAAGGTTGCGGGAAGCAGGCTTTGTAGTATCAAGAGGGCGTGGTGGCCAGTGGCTCCCACACGAAGATGCAATTGGCTTGTTTAAATAATTCTGTGGGCTGGCAGAAAACTGAAATCTGCAGCTCACGGATAAGCAAGCACAGTGCCTAATCCCTTGATAGGCAGGGTTGTTTGGCTAGGGGACCTTATCCATGGGAGTAGAGGTGGGAGGGGAACTTTTGGTGAGGCTGCTTGAGGCCCTCCCTGTTTCACTAGATGTCAAGGCAGCACTTAATATTGTGCCTTAAGTTTAGGTCTTACTCCATAAGGATAGTTAGTTTCTTATTCACGCGATGTGCAGAAATGTGAGAAATTTATGGAGAACTCTCTCCCAACAACCAGTATACTAAATATCTTATTTTCAGGACAAGATTATAGAGGGAGGAAAAACGATTAAGGCTCATTTCTGTAACATTTTATTAAGAAAAATAGAATGCGAATACTTCCCTCCATTGTTATTTTAAAATTTTAGACAGCTTAAGACTATAATATAGGGGTATGTGGATATTTTTTTCTTTTTTGAGAGTCTTGGTCTGTCACCCAGGCTGGAGTGCAGTGATACTATCTCCGCTCACTGCAACCTCTCCGCCTCCTGAGTTCAAGTGATTGTTCTGCTTCAGCCTCCTAAGTAGCTGGGATCGCAAGCATGAGCTACCATGCCTGGCTAATTTTTGTATTTTTAGTAGAGACAGAATTTCACCATGTTGGCCAGGCTGTTCCTGACCTCAGGTGATCTGCCTACCTAGGCCTCTCTAAGTGCTGGGATTATAGGCGTGAGCCACCGCACCCGGCCTGGATTTTTTAAAGGGCTACATAGTAAATATTGTAGGTTTTGGGGACCTTACAGTCTTTGTCACAACAAGTCAACTCTGCATTGTAGCTAGAGTAGCCATAGATAATATGTAAATCAATGGACTTAGTTATATTTCAATAGAGCTTTATTTAAAAAACAGGCAATTAGACCAAGAACCATCATTGTCCAACCCCTACTGTCATCCACCATTTTATTTTGACATGTGATAACCTAAATGGTTAGAATACTTTTCAGGTTTAAGGCTGGTCAGATCATGTCTTGTCTGAGCATGGTCTCAAATAAACAACCCATTCAGATACTAAAGAGACATTTAAAAGTAATTTACTTCTTGAGTAAAGTCTTCTCAAAAAAGTGCAAAGAGGGCCAGGTGCAGTGGCTCACGCCTGTAATCCCAGTACTTTGGGAGGCCGAGACAGGCGGATCACGAGGTCAGGAGATCGAGACCATCTTGGCTAACACAGTGAAACCCCGTCTCTACTAAAAAATACAAAAATAATTAGCCGGGTGAGGTGGCGGGCACCTGTAGTCCCGGCTACTCGGGAGGCTGAGGCAGGAGAATGGCGTGAACCCAGGAGGCGGAGCTTGCAGTGAGCCGAGATGGTGCCACTGCACTCCAGCCTGGGTGACAGAGCGAGGCTCCGTCTCAAAAAAAAAAAGAAGTGCAAAGAGGAATTACCTTGCACAGCACATTAAAAATGTGCTAAAATTTATGTCCCTCCAATTTTATCTCCCAAATATAATAAGACATTTCTAATTTCATTCTTCCCCAGACTCAGTATTAACATCAGCACTGGTTCATCTGCTTATGTCTTCTACTAGCTTTGGTCAAGTTCTTTATGATGTAGATAAATCTAGTCCTGGGCTCTAAAAAACTCTACTCTTCACCCACTATATTCATCAGCACAACACAACTCTGGAATCCTGGGATGCTGGGAAGAGAAATTGAATGCGTAAGTCACTCAGCCTTGCCCTTCGACACTCAGAAACATTCAGCATGTAAATATTAGTAATAAAATACTGTCCCCCCATAATAGTGTAAAGATGAGATATTAGCACACTTGGGTTTTAGGAGATGCGTTGGAGAGCATCTGATAAGTTTTCACTGCACCTCCCCTTCACAGACAAGGAAACTGATCAGAGAAGTAAAGAGGCTTGACTCATTTATTTGCATACATTCATGTTGTCCATGCCCAGATATTATTTTATGAATTTCAAAAGGTAATTTGAGTGATGGGCAACGCTAGGTGGCAAATTTCTATCCCCCAGACTCCTGCGATGTCAGTTATCTGTTTCTCCACTGACTCCCTCTCATTCAGTCTACCATGTACCAGAGCTAGGATGGCTTCTGGGGATGCACATGAATGAGGCATGGGCTTGACTCTGGATCTTTCCTCCATTTGCTTGCTGTGTTATTTGGGCAAACGATTTTGCCGATGTGATGATAAAATGGGGATGATCATTTTAGCCTTACTTCGGATTGATGTAAGGATTAAAAAGAGCAAAAAGCAAAATTCTCAGAATAATGCCTGGCACACGTAAACCTGTAGTAAGCATTAGTTTTTCTCTTTGGTGCAATTAATAAAGGACCCAGAGAAGCAAAAAGTTCATTTACAGCATGGGTGTGGCTAAGTGTTATGATTCAGATAGATAAAGGGTGCTGTGGAGAACTGGGTGAAGAGCACACCTCTTTACTCAGGAGGAAATAAAGGGCGGTTTCCTGGAGGAAGTGACTCCTGAGGTAAGAGCTGAGGGAAAGATGAGTGTTAGCAAGGCAAAGAGCAGGGGAAGGGTGCTGTGGGGGTGGAGAGCACACATGAGCCAAGGCTCCAAGATGAGAGCGTGTTTAGAGAAATGCAGACTCGTGTGTGATGAGGCAGGGCTTAGCAATAAAAGGAGGTGGCGGCACATGTGGAGTCCAGTTCATTCATGAAGGGTCTTGCTTTTCATACTCAGGAGTTTGGTCTTTACCCTACAGGCCGTGAGGAGCCAGAGAGTGACAGAGAAGTGACACAGATTTTTATTATATAAAAATTAAGCAGGGCCGGGTGCGGGGGCTCACACCTGTAATCCCAGCACTTTGGGAGGCCGAGACGGGCGGATCACGAGGTCAGGAGATCAAGGCCATCCTGGCTAACACGGTGAAACTCCGTCTCTACTAAAAAAATAAAATACAAAAAATTAGCCGGGTGCGGTGGCAGGTGCCTGTAGTCCCAGCTACTCAGGAGGCTGAGGCAGAAGAATGGTGTGAACCCAGGAGGCGGAGCTTGCAGTGAGCCGAGATTGCGCCACTGCACTCCAGCCTGGGCGACAAAGCGAGACTCCATCTCAAACAAACAAACAAAAAAAAAATTAAGCAAGTTTTTTTTCCTGGATAGGGACAACACCATTTTCATTTTAGAGTCTAGTTAGGAGACAGTTGTAGTGAACCAAGTGAGAAATCCTGCAGACCGGACAGGGTTGTAAACTTGAATGCTAACAGAGGTCAAGCAGGGGCCATAGCTGAACAAATTCAGCCAGGTGGGAACTGGCTGGAGCAACCTGGAGAATTCATGTCCTGTGTTAAGGGATGCCTGTAACTTCAGCCTAAAGCACTTTTAATTTTCTTTAAAGTTCCTTGAAGAGCAGATTTGCAAGTGAGAGCTTCTCTAAACTTTTGTTCACCTGAAAAATTGTTTTGAAAGCATATATTCAGAATGTAGAACTTTTCCCTAGCACTTACACATGTTATCCCACTGTCTTCTGGTTTGCATTATCAGATAAAAAGAAATACTTGATCAAGAATGTGTATTGAGTAAATAGTACTGTGTTATCAAGTCATTATTGTTATTATGTTCTCCTCCATGCTGTATGTCTTTGTCTTAGCCCATTTTCTGTTGCTAAGTTGAAACTGGTGATTTATAAGAAATGAACTTCATCTCTTACAGTACTGGAGACTGGGATGTCCAAGGTTGAGGGACTGTGTCTCTTGAGCGCCTTCTTGCTGGTGGGGACTCTCAGACGTGTCCCAAGGCAGCCCAGGGTATTCCATGGAAAGGGCGAGGATGTGTCAATGTGCTAGCTCAGGTCTCTCTTCTTACAAAGCCACCAGGTCCCCTTCCACGATAACCCATGAACCCATCATCCCATGAATCCATTAATTCATGAGTGGATTAATTCATTCATGAGAGCAGAGGTCTTTTTTTTTTTTTTTTTTTTTTTTTTTTGAGACAGAGTCTCGCTTAGTCGCCCAGGCTGGAGTGCAGTGGCGCGATCTCGGCTCACTGCAAGCTCCGCCTCCCGGGTTCACGCCATTCTCCTGCCTCAGCCTCCCGAGTAGCTGGGACTACAGGCGCCCGCCACCTCGCCCGGCTAATTTTTTGCATTTTTAGTAGAGACGGGGTTTCACCGTGTTAGCCAGGATGGTCTCGATCTCCTGACCTCGTGATCCGCCCGCCTCGGCCTCCCAAAGTGCTGGGATTACAGGCGTGAGCCACCGCGCCCGGCCGAGAGCAGAGGTCTTATGATCTAATCACCTCTTAAAAGCCCCACCTCTCAATACTGCCACACTGGGGATTAAGTTTCGACATTAGTTTGGAGGGACATTCAAACCCTAGAAGTCTTTTTCTCCAGCTGCTTTAAGAATTTTTTAAATCACGGGATTTTCAACAGTTGAATCATGCTGTGCCTTGATGTGATTTTTTTTTTTTTTTTTTTTTTGGTATTTATTTTCCTTGAAATTCTTTAAGCCTTTAAGATTTGTAGGTTTATACTTTTCATCAACTTTAGAAAAATCTAATGAATATTTACTCAATACTCATTCTTGATCAAGTATTTCTTTAAAAGATTTTTTTCTCTCCTCTCCTATTGGTACATCAATCACATGTATGTTAGATTGCTTGAGATTGTCTTACCAGTCATTGGAATCCTGTTTATTTGTTTAGTCCTTTTTCACTTTATGCTCTAGTTTGCATAGTTTATCTTGCACTGGCTTCATTCAAGTAAACTGACCATTCCTCTGCAGTATCTAATAGTATCTAATCTAAAACCCACACAGTGTATTTTTCATTTCAGATGTTGTATTTTTTATTTCTAAAATTTGTACCTGGTTAATTTTTAGTTTCCATCTATCTATTGAGATTTCTTTTTGTTCCTTTATTATATTACGTTCTTCTTTCAATCTTTGAACATTTTATGCCATGTCTAAGTCTGTTTTTGTTCACTGATTTTTCTAATGACAGTGGGCCATGTTTCCTAGTTCTCTCCACACATCTAGTAAACTTCTGATTTTCTGTTAGACATTAGGGATGTTATGTTGCGTATTTAGGTTTCGCTGTCTTTGTTAGTAGAGTGTTGGAAGCTTTGCTCTCTCAGGTAGTGTCATCAGTTGAATTATTCCTCCCAAATTCATATATGAAGCCTTAAATTCCATTACCTAAGAATGTGACTACATTTGGAGACAGTGTCTTAAAAGGGGTAATCAAGTTAAAATGAGGCTCTTAGGGTGGGCCCTGGTTCAATCTGACTGGTGTCCTTATAAGAAGAGAGACACCAGGGATGTGCGTGCACAGAGGAAAGACCATGTGAGATATGGGAAAACACAGCCATCTGCAAGCAGAAAGAGGCCTCAGTAGAAACCAGATGTGCTGACACCCTATCTTGGACTTCTGGGCACCCGAATTGTGAGAAAGTACATTTCTGTTGGTTAAGTCACACAATCTGTAGTATTTTGTTATAGCAACCTGAGTGAACTAATACAAGCAGTTAATTTAGTTGGAGGTTAACTTGATTCTTGCAAGACTCGTTTTAAAGTTTTGTTCGAATGGGTTTAGAGTAGCTTTCCTCTAGAAAGATCAGGCTTCCTTTTACGGCATGGCCTTTACTGAATGTTTGAAGTGGTCAACACCTTTGGCTGCTCAGAGCTCAAATGCTTTCTGGCCCCACGAACCCTGCACTAGTCATTCAGTTCAGCCTCCCTGGTGATTGTTCTGTCTCCAGGAGCTATTTAGCCTGGCCTTGTGGGCACGAACAGCATAGTATTTGACGAAAAGCTTAAAGGACCCCCATTTATATTTCTGGAGCTCCCTTCTCTTACCCTGATAACCCGCCTGCCTCAGAAGCTTCCAGTTCCAGCCTCTGTGTCCTCAGCCCGGTGGGACTGCAGTACCATTCGGGTTCCCCTCCCTGTGCTGTAGTCTGGAGAGTGTCTCCAGAAAACCAAGGCAGCCGTGCGACTCCCCCTATTGTTTCCCTTCTCTCGGGGATCGCTGTCTGGCCCTGCCTGCTGCTCAGCAACTGCAGACAGTTACTCATGTAGTTTTAGAGTTTAGCCTCACGGTGGGAGGCTAGCCTGGTAGCCATGACTCCATAGTCAAAAGCGGAGGTCCACATGGATGATATTTGAGGTGGTTCCCATTTGTTGACTTTCTATGTGAACTGATGGAGAGTATCATCCCCAAAGTGTGCAGAATGGAAGTGAGCAGGGGTGGAGAAGGATAGACAGAAAGAAGGAGGGTGCCAGCCCTGAGTGCCTGGATGGTGCTGAGATCATGCATTGAGAGTGACAACAATCCAAGGCAAGTGTCGGCCATGCTGGGCAGATGGCGTAGGCACAGAGACAGTGCGAGACAGCAGTGAGGAAGACAATGGGTGAAGAGAGCACCATGGAAATCAGGCTGGAGAAGCAAGAAGGAAGGATAGACAGGAGGGGGCTCACGTGGGGGTAGGGGATTGGAGGGCTTCAGGATTCAGACAAAGGTGTGGTGGCAGGGAGAATGTTAGGAGATTAGGACATCCTGGGCAGAAAGGACATTTGCATACCATCTTTCAGAGGTAGAGCTCAAGTTCTGAGTGTGGTCATGGGAGGGTGGCAGAAGTGGCAGAAGTGGAGTGGAGACGGAAGTTCCTAGAGATGAGGAAAAATAAAATCTGAGCGACTGCATTTGGATGAAACATCCACCACCATGTTGAAGATGTCTGGGATGTGACCAAGTCTTAGCAGGACAAGGAACACGGTGAACTCAGTGCTGAAATTCTTTTTTTTTTTTTTTTTTTGAGTCGGAGTCTCGCCGTGTCGCCCAGGCTGGAGTGCAGTGGCGCGATCTCGGCTCACTGCAAGCTCCGCCTCCCGGGTTCACGCCATTCTCCCGCCTCAGCCTCCGAGTAGCTGGGACTACAGGCGCCCGCCACCACGCCCGGCTAGTTTTTTGTATTTTTAGTAGAGACGGGGTTTCACCATGTTAGCCAGGATGGTCTCGATCTCCTGACCTCGTGATCCACCCGCCTCGGCCTCCCAAAGTGCTGGGATTACAGGCTTGAGCCACCGCACCCGGCCCTGAAATTCTTAACAAAAGGGACAGGCCGCACCAAGGTCGGTAGATGACAGCAAGGCAGGGACTCCGGACATGGCGCCCTTCCCAGCCTGCATCTCCAAGGAGGATGGTTTTTGCATGAGGGTGAAGACTTGGGGCTCAAAGTCAATGTCCAGTCCCCTAGTCTGAGCCCATGTGATGAGGAGGTGGCCAAGTACAGTTGTGGAGGTTGTGAGCAGCTCCACTTTCAACCAGCAATGCCACTCTATTGCAGATGTCCCATCTTATGTAATGGTTTCCCAATTCTGTGGGCACTCAGTGTCCCTGCGTGGGGGCCTGAGCAGGATTCCAGGGAAGCATCCCTAGGACAACACAGGCTTCGGCCAGGGCCAGGAAAGTGCGAGAGGCTGAGAAGGGGTCTCTTTTGCATGGGTCAGGTGGTTGCAGCAGCAGGAATCCTGAAGGGGCTGCAGTGAGTAGTGGGGAGTCGGGTCGATGGGGAGGAAGCAGAGAGGAGAGGTGGGTGGGAATATGAGAGAAAACAATGACTTATGTCATGAAGGTGAGTAAAGTGACCTGCCAAAGTTTTCATGGATTGAGTCCCTGTGGCTGCCCAGTGGTGAACAGTCAGCGGCGAGCCTGGAGGCACTTGACCCGGATCCAGAGGAGACCTGGAGGATGAAGCCTAGAGGACGGGGGCCTGGAGGATGGAGCCTGGAGGATGGGGGCCTGGAGGACGAGGGCCTGGAGGACAGGGACTTGGAGGATGGGGGCCTGGAGGATGGGGTCATGGAGGATGGGGGCCTGGAGGATGGAATCTGGAGGATGACAGCCTGGAGGATGGGGGCCTGGAGGATGGGGGCCTGGAGGACTGCAGCAGAGAGGGCGGGGCCTGGAGGACGGGGGCCTAGAGGATGGGGGCCTGGAGAATGGGGGCCTGGAAGACGGAGCCTGGGGGACAAGGGCCTGGAGGACGAAGCCTGGAGGATGGGGACCTGTAGTACGGGGCCTGCTCTCCAGACCCTGAGGACAGCCCTGTGGTGGACCAAGAATTTTGGGTTTCCTGTGTCTCTGGGCCCCTGACCTCTCAGCCATCAGAAAGAGACTGGCAACCCCCTGCCACTCCCCGGCATGCAGAACTTCGGGTCCCCCTCTGTCCTTCCCACCACACCTTCCCCTCTTTCTTTCCAGGTGTCTCCCCTCTGGCTGCTGTCCTCTCTGTCCAGTCCACAGACTCTTTCTCCAGCACATCCTACCCCGGGGAGGCCACGGACGGGGTCCCAGGTGCCATCTTTTAGGAGATGCAGAGCGTTCCCATGGAACAAAAATAATCCATTTCAGGGGTTGGCTGAAAATGAACTTATTAAAACCTGCCTGTCACAGGCTGCTCCGCTGACCCTGTCGGTCTCATCTCCGTGGAGAGCAGCTCCTCCTGCTGAAGCTGAGACAAAGCACACGGTGCTGTGGCTGGGGAGGCTCTAACCACAACACCGGGAGCAGTCTCTTCCCTCCTCTGAGATGCTTCCCTTCCTTGGGGAGGGTCTTTTCCATACTGCCTGCTGGCCTGTTCATTTCCCCCAGTAAACTTGGCCCTAATATTTTCTGAATTCCTGTGGTGCCGCCCACTCTATCAGCAGAAATGCATGGCTTATCCGTTCCTGGGTGTGACCCTGGGTATGCCCGGCCCCAGACCTGCACGTGGCTGGTTTTCACGTTGGCAGCCTGGCACGACCCGACTCCCCAGCCAGGGCAGGAGAAGGCCTCACCGAGCAGGGAGTCACCCTCGCCCGGAAGCCTCGCCTGCCCAGAGCACGCCTGCCGCTTGCCTCCTCTTCGCCTCCACGGTGGAAGGGCTGGGGCCACAGGGAAGAGAAGAAAGGTTATCAAACGGCTGGGGCCGTGGTGCAGAGAAGAAAGGTTATCTGTGATTGTTGGACAAACAGAGAAGAGATTATAAAACACACCCGGCAGTGGGCGCCATGCATTCTGCAAGCCGTCCTGGGGTGCAGCTGAGCTGGACATGGGACCACGAGACGCCCAGCTCCTGGCAGTGCTCCTCGTCCTGGGGCTGTGTGCCCTGGCGGGGGGTGAGAAACCCTGTAAGTGAAGGAGAGGGTCTCTTTACGTGCTTTCTTTATTTCTCTTACAGAAATAAATTTACTTGAGAGGGGAAGTAGCCATAAAGGCATTTGGCAATGTGTGTTGTTCACACGGGATTCCCCGCTGCGCAGGAGGGTGGCTCCAGGAAGGTCCTCCCTCCGAGGGAAAGGCTGAGTGATGGCAGGTGTCAGTGGACCCCGTGTCAGGCTAACAGGGCATTCCCACCAAGGGTCCTTGGAGTCCCAGAGCACTCACCTGTCACCTCGATCTTAGCCTTGGGTCCATCTGTTCATCTTCCTCTAGAAGGGATTTTTTTTTTTTTTTTTTTGCTTTTTCAGACATGATCTGGTCTGCCACCCAGGCAGGAGTGCAGTGGTGTGATCTTGGCTCACTGCAACCTCTGCCTCCCAGGCTCAAGTGATCCTCCCACCTCAGCCTCCTGAGTAGCTGAGACCACAGGTGTGGACCACCATGCCTGGCCCTTTTTTTTTTTTTTTTTTGGTATTGTTTGTAGAGATGGGGTTTTGACATGTTGCCCAGGTGGTCTTGAACTCCTGAGCTCAAGCAATCTGCCCATCTCGGCTTCCTAAAGTGCTGGGATTATAGGTATGAGCCACCATGCCTGGCTTTTTTTTTTTTTTTTTTTTAAACTAATATAACAATTTCAGCAAAGCCCTACCAGTTTCTCAGGAGGAAACTGCATTGCTTAAATATGGGCAAGATAAGACTTTGTGTTTCTCTATGTGGCAGCAAGACAGTAGAGGCACCCCTAAAACCCCTGAGAAGGAGCAGTGTGGTCTGGGGTACCCGGGCGGGGCTGACCGAGGGTCTTTCCACAGCCCCCTGCCAGTGCTCCAGGCTGAGCCCCCAAAAAAGGAAGAACTGCGGCTTCCCTGGCATCACCAGCGACCAGTGCTTTGACAAAGGATGCTGTTTCGACTCCAGTGTCGCTGGGGTCCCCTGGTGTTTCGAACCCCTCCCGAAGCAAGGTAATCTTCCAGGGAAGCCACAGACTCTCTCTGGGCTGCCATAGCTTCACAGGCAGAGATCAGAGCAGGGGCTGGAGGAGGCCCAGTTGCTAGTCTAGGGTTAGCCTGGGTGGGTTAGTCTGGAGCTAGCCCTGGTTGGTTAGTGTGGGGTTAGCCCAGGTTGGTTAGTCTGGGGCTAGACCAGGTTAGTTAGTCTGGAGCTAGCCCAGGTTGGTTAGTCTGGGGCTAGTCCAGGTTAGTTAGTCTGGAGCTAGCCCAGGTTGCTTAGTCTGGGGCTAGCGTAGGCCGGTTAGTCTAGAGGTAGCCCAGGCTGGTTAGTCTGGGACTGGTCTGGACTGTTAGTCTAGAGGTAGCCCAGGTTTGTTAGTCTGGGGCTAGACCAGGTTGGTTAGTCTGGAGCTAGCCTGGACTGTTAGTCTCGAGGTAGCCCAGGTTGGTTAGTCTGGGACTAGCCTGGACTGTTAGTCTAGAGGGTAGCCCAGGTCAGCCAACAGTGAGATGAAAATGTTCCACCTATCCCGTTTCTACACCGTTATTTCCTTCAGCAGACATGTATGTGTGGAGACATCAGTTTTATTTTAGTTGAGAAAAAGAAAAAAAACAATAATAGGTCTTCTCTAGCTTTTGAAGTGTGACTTCTGAGGAAGCTTCCATGGGGAAATGAAGGTTATTTAATAGGACAGTAGTAACATAAGGGCTGACAGACCTCAGATGTTGGGGAAGGAAGTGAAGCCTTCTAGGGTTCTTTGGGAGTGAGTTTTATGTCAGTGCAAGGGATCAGGACCCAAGTCGTAACCACCGAGGATGCTCAAAGGAAGATTGCAAGTGTGCCGAGCACCTGTGTGCGTGGAACCGGGCACGTCCTCTGGAGAAGGGCGATTCTTCCCCCAGATTGTTGCTGGGAGGCTTGCTGGGCCTGGCAGGTAAACCAGGCAGATGGTGGATTGTTCACAAGCGCCCACCGAATGGCAGTGTCTTTGGGTATCAATACCGTGTCCAAACGCTTTCCATCTTTCCAAGGTGCCCACAAACCTTTTCTCATATTGGTCAGGGGGACCACCCCATTTACAGAGGATAACACTGAGTTCTGAGAGGCAAAATGATTTCCCCAAGGTGGGGGACTCCAGAGCTTCCGACTGTGACCACCCGACATGGGCCCCACCTTTGGGGAGGACAGGCCAACCAAGCGTCGCTGGGGCGGACACTCACAGTCCGCGGGGGAGGCGGTCCCAGGGGATGCTGCACCTCACCATCCACGGAGGCTGCAAACCAGCGCTGCTCTCAGAGGAGGAAGGGGTGGAGCTTTCCAGGGCACGGCAGGCCTGACTGGGTCTCGGTGTCGTGCCTGTCCTGTGGCAGAGTCGGAGCAGTGCGTCATGGAGGTCTCAGCCCGAAAAGACTGTGGCTACCGGGGCATCAGCCCCGAGGAATGCGCCTCTCGGAATTGCTGCTTCTCCAACCTCATCTTTGAAGTGCCCTGGTGCTTCTTCCCGAAGTCTGTGGAAGGTAACGTGGCTGTGGGACGCGCCGTCTGGTTCCTGGACACCATGATTCCTCCTCCATCCCTAAAGGTGGGGTGCGGGGAGGGCAGCTGTCTCGCTGCCTCAACGCCATCGAGGCCAGGGCCCCTGCCTCCTATGGGATTCTGAAGGCAATTCCAGAATGTTCGTGCAAAGACAGTGTCTTTTCAATAAGTTTATAACCTCCAGCATTGCCACTGCGTCATCTGTGATGGTTCTAGAAACAGCAGCTCATCCCTGTCGCCTCCTCAGGTGTTGCAACGTTCAGGGGGGTTGCCTATTTTATTGCAATCTGATCTGTGTTTGGAGGCTACTGAGTGTCTTGCGCTGTGCTGGGTACCAGAAAGGGCCCAATTCAAGCAGACCTGGCCCCTCCTCCCGTGGCCTCCCCGTTCTCGCCCACATGACCCCGAGTGACAAACGTCCCCCACAACGTCCTGCTCCGGGCAGTCCTGGGAGGGTCCCGCCCACGGAGGGGAACGGGTCCACTTCTCCCAGCCACTTAGTGACAGTGTGTTCCTGACACAGAGTGTAACAAGATAAAAAAAAAGACCAAGCAGATCCAGGAAAATGGGGAAAGAGCGTGCTGGTCCTTGAAGGATGCCTTTTCTTAGGATATCAAAGTATTCCAAAGAGCAAAATATTTCATGTTCAGGATTTTCCAAGTGATTTTCTTATGTGACCCAAAGGTCATAAAAAAGGTCTGGGGAGAATGCCCCCCACAGAGGAAACTCTAGCCTGGGGTGGGGGGATTTGGTCCCTTTACATCCCCTCCCCGGGAAAGGGGCTCCTTCTTCAGCAGGAAGCTCCTGGGCAAAGTGATGTGGGCCCACCCCAGCTTTGCAGCCTAGGTGCCCCCATTTCTGGGGTTCCCTTACCAACCGTCTTGCGTTTAAATTTCTAGACTGCCATTACTAAGAGAGGCTGGTTCCAGAGGATGCATCTGGCTCACTGGGTGTTCCGAAACCAAAGAAGAAACTTCAGCTCCTTGTCAGCTTCGTGTTTCATGAAATCTTGGGTTTTCTTAATCATCTTTTTTATCATTTTCAATGGTTTAACATACCATTTCTTTAAATAAAACCCTTAAAATCTGCTAAATTTCATTCTGGTTTCATTAACGCAGAGGTGGTGATGGTGGTGTGCGTGTGTACACATGTATGGGTGTGTGTACACATGTATGGGTGTGTGTATACATGTGAATGTGTACATGTGTGAGTGTATGTGCAGGGTTTTTTTTTTGAGACAGAGTCTTGCTCTATCGCCCAGGCTAGAGTGCAATGGTGCGATCTTGGCTCGCTACAATCTCCCCTTCCCAGGTTCAAGCTATCCTGCTGCCTCAGGCTCCTGAGTAGCCAGGATTACAGGCGCACACCATCACACTGGCTAATTTTTGTATTTTTTTGTAGAGATGGGGTTTCACAACGTTGGCCAGGCTGGTCTCGAACTCCTGACCTCAAGTGATCCACCTGCCTCGGCCTCCCAAAGTGCTGGGATTACAGGCGTGAGCCACCACGCCTGGCAGTTTTAATGTCCCTTCAGTTTTTCTAAGAGAAAAGATTCATCAAATACATTTAGGTTTCTCTAAAAGCAATAAAAAAGTACTGCACATAAGTACATTTCAGAATTCACAATCACTTTGTACCTCCCATTCTCTGTCCTTTTTATGAAAACTCAAATGACTAGCCCTAAAACCCTCTTGGAGTGATACATGACTTCAGATTGCAATTGCAATTGCAAAATCCTTTCTCTTTGACCAAATGCATCTCAGACCCCTTGCTTTTGAGATGGGTGTGCGGCAGCCGGTCGTCTCCTATTTCTAAGGCAAGCAGGGAGGGGCCTTGGACCAGGTAAGCCAAAAGATTCTCTCTCAACTCTTTGCTTCTGTGTTTTCTGGCCTCTGCCTGAGGGTAGCTTTGGTAATGTGCTAACATTTGAGGATACTCGAGGGAGGAAGTTCACAGCGTTTCATTAAGGCAATGCCGACGGTGGGGAGATCACCGTGTGAAAGATTCTTATTTACTAATTATTATCATACCAATTTACAGGGTACATGTGCAGTTTTGTTACATGTGTGGTTTGTATATTAGTGAAGTCAGAGCTTTTAGGGTGTCCACCAACTGAATCATGTACACTGTACCCATTAACTAACTTCTCATCATCCACCCCCTACCCCCGTCAGCCATCCACATGTCCATTGTCCACCATTCCTCTCTGTGTGCGTGTGGACACATTTTTAGCATCCACTTACAAATGAGAACAGGTGATATTTGACTTTCTGTGTCTAGTTTGTTTCACTTAAGATAATGACCTCCAGTTCCATCCATGTTACTGCAAAATACATGATTTAATTCTTTTTATGGCTGAATATGATTTCATTGTGTGTATATACCACTTTTAAAATCCATTTACCTGTTGATGGACACTTAGGTTGATTCCATATCTTTGCTATTGTGAATAGTGCTGCGATAAATGTACAAGAACAGGTATCTTTTTGATAGAATGATTTCATTTCCTTTGGATAGCTACCCAGTAGGGATTGCTGCATTGAATAGTGGCTCTATGTTTAGTGAAAAGATTCTTTTGCGTCTCCTTTAAGGGGTCCTGGTGTCATTTAGCTCGGTGGTGGGAGTGCAGAGTGGATGACGCTAGGCCAGCCTTTCTGTTGCTTCCCGCAACGTCCCTCTCCCACCCCAAGCTGACTGGCTTAGCAAATGTGTCAACCAATAGCCCACTCCTGTCACCCCAGAAAATCCAAGGCCTCGGCCCTCCAGGGTGGGGTGGGGCCAGTGCCACTAGCTTCCTATTGGAAGATGGGAGTATTGAGATAGGATTATAGGAGAGGGGTCGGTCAGCTTGCTGGGGGTGGGAACACCAGGAGTCGTTACCATGTGTGTGGGTTGATGGCCCAGGTGGGTCACCGGGGGGAGGTTTTTAAAAATCTCTCAGATTCTCAGGCTTTCTGTTTGTAAAATATGAGTAATGATTACTTCCCTAGCAGGATTCTGGTGAGAATTAAAAACAATGTTTGTGGCTGGGCATGCTGGCTCAGGCCTGTAATCCCAGCACTTTGGGAAGCCAAGGGAGGAGGATTGCTTGAGGCCAGGAGTTCGAGACCAGCCTGGGCAACATGGTGAGACCCCATCTCTACAAAAAACACAAAAAGTAGCCGGGCACACCTTTAGTCCCAGCTACTCAGGAGGCTGAGCTGGGAGGATTGCTTGAACCCAGGGAAGTCAAGGCTGCAGTGAGCTGTGATCACAGTACTGCACTCCAGCCTGGGCCACAGAGCGAGACTCTGTCTCAAAAAAAAAAAAAAAAAGAAAAAGAGTCAGAATTTTTAAAAATTAAAAAAATATAAAGTAAAAATGTTACAGTAAGTTGAGGATAATTTTATTATTAAAGAAAGAATAGTATTTTTTTTATAAAGGTCACGTGTTTATAAAGTCTGTGGCACGACAGTCGTGTCCTGGGCCTTCGAGTTCACTCCCCACTCCCTCCCTGACTCGCCCGGTCCTGCAAGCTCCGTTCGTGCTAAGTGCCTACTCACCGTCCCATTCTTCATCTTTCACACCATGTTTTGACTGTATCTTTTCTTTTTCTTTTGTTTTGGAAAGGATTCTCACCCTGTTGCCCAGGCTGGAGTGCAATGGTACCATCTCGGCTCACTGCAACTTCTGCTTCTCGGGTTCAAGTGATTCTCCTGCCTCAACTTCCCAAGTAGCTGGGATTACAGACAGGCACTCACCACCACACCTGGTTAATTTTTGTACTTTTACTAGAGATGGGGTTTCACCGTGTTGGTCAGGCTGGTCTCAAACTCCTGACCTCATGATCTGCCCATCTCGGCCTCCCAAAGTGCTGGGATTACAGGCGTGAGTCACCATACCCGGCTTTGGCTGTACCTTTTCTATGTTTAGATACACAAATGCTTACCACTGCGTTACAGTAGTTCCAGTGTTCAGTTCCAGTGTTCAGTCCAGTCGCTCTCCGCACAGGTTTGCAGCCTGGGAGCCAACCGTGCAGCCTGGGTATGCAGCAGGCGCTGCCCTCCAGCTGTGCGTTAAGCACCCTCTACCGTGTTCACACAACAAAACCCCTCATGACACGTTTCTCATAACATTTCCCTGTCGTTCAGTGCTGCATGGCTGTATGTGTACAGGCACTTTAGTGCTGATTTATAGTGGGTATCTATACAGTCTGTTCTGGCATTCATGTAGTTAAGCTCTATGAAGTCGCTGCCAGTACTCACCTAGTGAATCTGGAACCCTTGCTCCTGAGGAAGCACAGGGTCAGGCTTCTGCGAGCTTCTGGAAGCATTTCATCAACCAGCCATAGGTAGCCAGGCTCGAGTGTGTTTCCTGTGGACACCTTGCGGAGTGCACACGGTCGTTGCATTAACACTGAATTCCAGGCTGACATCCTGTCACCCAGTGCCAGTGAGGCTGCCCTGACCCTGGTGTTTTCCCCGTATCCATGTCGCCTCACGCTCAGGACACCAGACAGTTCCTCACCACGGCACATGGGGGCATTTTAAATGGGAAATCACATAGGCCAAGAAAAGGACACTTGTTCACAGTATAGATCGAGGCAAGAAGGCCATGTGTGGCTGGGTGCAGTGGCTCACGCCGGTAATCCCAGCACTTTGGGAGGCTGAGGCGGGCAGATCACCTGAGGTCAGGAGTTCAAGACCAGCCTGGCCAACATGATGAAATCCTGTCTCTACTAAAAATACAAAAATTAGCCGGGTGTGGTGGCAGGTGCCTGTAATCCCAGCTACTCAGGAGGCTGAGGCAGGAGAATCACTTGAACCTGGGAGGTGGAGGTTGTGGTGAGCTGAGATCGCGCATTGCACTCACCTGGATGACAAGAGCGAGACTCTGTCTCCAAAAAAAAAAAAAAAGAAAGAAAGAAAGAAAAAGACCTTGTGTGACTTCAGTTGGGAATGTGCCTGCCTGCAACCCAAATTTGTCACCACTTTGTACATTTCTGCAAATGACCTTGAAAGCACCCCAAGTATTGATTTAAGGGTTACAAATAAATTTTAGTGAGTAGGTAAATTTTCAAATAGAGAATATGTAATGAGAATAGACTGCATATTCATTACATGCATTTTATATTCATTATCTTTAGTTTGGAGTTGTGGTACACGCATAAATTTCTCTAGCTATTGCTTCAGGGGGCCAGCCCTGGTGTGATGTCCGCCTCAACCCACCCAGCCTTAGAAGCCCAATCTGACACCCCCGTGGGATGCTGGGCAGTTAATTGGAGTCAGGGGGCTACAATGAGGGCATGAATCAGATCTCAAAAATACCTATCGCACTTCTGCTCTACAGCAATTTCTCTCTCAGGGTCACTGTGTGGCCTTGGACAAGTTACTTAGACTTTTTGACCCTAGTTTTACTCACATGCCAAGTACAGATATTCATAACATCTTCCCTTCTGGGTTTGTGGTGAGGGTTCATGAGTTGAATCAGGATATACTTAGAACTGTTCTTGCTATGATTGTTCATACATGCACATCCCGATATCCCAGGCCCATTCATCTGGGTAGACAGTCACAGTGACTGTCCCAGTGGAGGGCACCTGGCTATCAGACCCTCAGCACTCCACCTGCTCACACAGCAGGCCAGTGCCTACCAAGCCCCCTCCATGAGCACATCGGGGCACCTCTCCCAGGGGCTCTGCCTCGCTTCCCTGTGACCCTGGCTAATGCTGTGGTCCTGACACGCAGCCTCCACCCCAAGCTGGAACTCTGCTATTGCACCTCTCCCGGAAAGCCCTGGGGGTCTGCCCTCGCCAGTGAAATAGGTAGGGGTGGTGCCTTCTCTCTTGCTGCACTTGGCTGGGTGGGCCACGGCAAGGATGCCTGAGCCTTGGAGCCCCCGGGTGTGGAGCAAGCAGCTGTCTCTTCCTTGCGGAAGCAGCGTGCACTCTGCAACCCACAAGGCCACCGTTTCAGGGGCATGCATGCAGGAATATACAGCGTGGGGCTTCTGGGTATGGTATGCAGTCACTCGGCACTGGCTGGGAGGGAGCAGCCCCCTCCTTCCTCCAGCTTGTGGAGGGACCAGGCCACAGGGAGGTGCAGCCTGGGCACAGTGGTGCCCTCTCAGTAACTAGCAGAGGCCCAGCGACCTCCAGGAAGGCTGGGCCAGGGCTGGTTCCCATGTGCAGGACCGCAGCTCCCTGACAGCCTCTGTCTCCTCTGATGCCCCATCTGTCCCCCCGCCATCTGTCCCTCTCCCACCTGTCCCTCCCTGCTGGCCCATTCCCCGAGTCAGCCCGTCTGTGCAACAGAGCTTCCCCCACCTCAGCCCCTACCAGGTCTGTGTAAAGAGTGGTGAGAGGTTTTCGGCACTTTCCTGGGAACTTCCTCAGCTTCCAGGGAAACCAGGGGAGAGAGGAGTCGTCCCACTCCCGCTGAAGGGCTCTGATCTCAGCTCCAGCAGCGCGGACACCATGGCAGGACGGCCACCAGCTTTCCACAGGGCCCAGTGGCTGCAGCCTCTGTGTTTGTTTTCTGTGATCCAAAGACTGCTCAGCACTTAATACTTGTGTGACTTAATGTGGCGCAACCAGAAATGCGGCTTAGAGGAAGGAAGGGCCGTCTATTCAACCTTCTGAGCGCGCAGGGCTCATTAATTTAAGGTGTTTCCGCGTGAAGAATCTTACAGGTCAATGATGCCCCGCAGCGCCCTCTGCTGTCCATGCTGAGGACAGACTCGCAGGCTTCCTGCCCCCTCTAATGGGCAAGTGGGTTCAGCTTTGGCATCTGATAACACGCAGCTTCCTGATGTCTGGAGAGAGACTTCAGTGCCTATCACACGTTGCAAATTGCCCCGTCATTTCATCAATTCACTGTCTTCACATTAATAATGTTGATGATGGCAATGCTCACGCCTTGAGATTTTTTAAAAATTCGTTTCTCGGAGGTATAATTCACATACAATAAAACCCATTTTAAGTGAATCAGTTCGTTGAGTTTTGACAAATGTATACAATTGTGTAAACACTACCACATCAAAATGTAGAACATTCATTCCCTCCAAGAAAATCCCCTCGTGCCCTTTGCTGTCAGTAGCCTCTCCCTAGCGCCAGAAAACCAAGAATCTGCATTTCTTCACTTTAGTTTCATTTCTTCTAGAATTTCCAGTAAGTTTAATCACACAGGGCACATAGTGCACAGTCTTTGGAGTCTGTTTTCTTTCCCTCAGCGCACAACTTTCTTTGAGATTCTTCCAGGTTGTTGCACGGAAGGGTAGTTTGTTCCTTTTTCATCGCTGAGTAATATTCCACAGCAGGACACACTGCAATTCACTTACCCATTCACCAGGTGATGACATTTGGATTATTCCCAGCTTTTTACTATTATGGATAAAGTTACTATGAACAATTATGCACATGTATGTGAAGGGAGTTGGGTAAATGCTTGGGGAAATACCTTTTTTCTTGGATGTGTAGCTATGAGCAGATTTCTGGATAGTACAGTGTTAATGTTTAACTTCATAAGAATCTGAAAAATTGTTTTCCAAAGTATTGAACCATTTTGCCTCCAATGGTTCAATACTTTGAACAATGGAGAATTCCAAATGCTTACTATATCTTTGGTTTCCTAGTCTTTCACATTTTAGCCATTTTGGTGTGTGGAATGTGGTATCCCGTTTTCATTTTAATTTACATTTTACTAATAACTAAGAATGTTGAACATCTTTTATGGGCTTTTCACACATCTTCTCAGGTAAAATATCTGTCTAAATCTTTAACATGTTTTAAGTTACATGTTTTTTTCTTCTTAGTAATGACTTGTAAAATTCTTTATATATTCTGCATACAAGCCTTTTATTAGATATATTTTGTGCAAATATTTTCTCCTAGCCTGTGACTTACCTTTTCGTTCATTTCCTTAAGAACATTTTTCAAAGAGAAAATATTTTTAATTTTGATGAAATCCAATTTTTCTTTTATGATTCAAACTTTATGTGTCCTATCTAAAAGTCTTTGCCTAATTCAAGGCCACGGACATTTTTTATTATATTCTCTTCTAGGAGTTTTATAACTTTAGTGCTTATGCTTTTATCTATGACACATTTTCAGTTAACATTTTTGTATAAATTTGTGCATTTTCCTTTGTTAAGTCTCTGAAACAATTTTTGCAGCATTGGGTCTGTTAGGTACTTGACGCTTGGCTAGAATTTCCCTGTGAGATTATCTGGACATGGAGATTCTTACGGCTTTTTTTTTCTGTGAACCCCGAAAGAACCAGTCCTTCAAGGTGGATCCCGGGGAGCCAACTGGGGCTAAATTCAAAATAGAGCCTAGTGGCCATTTGCTGACCAGACGTCGCACACGTACTCTGCATTCCTGGAAACCCACACCTTTGCTTTGCTCTGGGACGTTCACAGCTGTTCCTGCTCACACCTGTATCAAGGGCCCCCGGAGCTCACCAGCAGAATGTGGCCCACATCGACCAATCAGAACTAAACAAGCGTCAACCAATCACAGCTAAGCAAGTCTGCACCCTTATTTGCATAGTAGACCAGAGTGGGAACCCAGGGGGATCTTTCTCTTTAAAAGACAAGCCCTCAGCCGGGCGCGGTGGCTCACACCTGTAATCCCAGCACTTTGGGGGGCCTAGGCGGGTGGATCAAGAGGTCAGGAGATCGAGATCATCCTGGCTAACACGGTGAAACCCCAAACCCCGTCTCTATAAAAAAATTAGCTGGGCGTGGTGGCATGCGCCTGTATTCCCAGCTACTCCAGAGGCTGAGGCAGGAGAATCGCTTGAACCCGGGAGGTTGAGGTTGCAGTGAACCGAGATCGCACCACCATGCTCCAGCCTGGGCGACAGAGACTCTGTCTCAAACAAACACACACAAAAAACAAAAAAGACAACCCCTCTCTTTGTTGTCTTATATCGCACCTTTGTTTTGCCCCGAAATGGGTGTCTCCCTGGTTTGCAAAATGTTTACTGGAATAAAGTCTCTTTTAAAAAAAAAAAAAAAAAAGCAAAATCCTTTTTAGTGATTTTGTTGACAGCTCCTTGATAACGTTTTTCATTTCTTCTATGGCTTATTTCAGCCCTATGTCTCTATTGGACCCGTTTTGTTAAACTGGTATTTTCCTAGGAACTTACGCGTTTCATCGAGATGTTAAAAATTAGTTGCATAAAGTTATTCAGGGTAGCTCTTACCGCTTTGAAAGTCTCTTCTGTTTCAACAGTTATTTCCTTCATTGTCAATTCTTATTTTGGATATCGCGGATTCTTTTTTCATTTTTTTTGATTGGGTTAGCCAGTGGTTTGCATATTTTGTTTAATTTTTTGAAAGAACTGGGATTGAATTTGTGACTTAATTCCACTCTTTTTCTCTTCTGTACTTCATTGATTTCTTTCCCTTTGCTTTCTTTCAGCCTTTTTTCAACAAGCTATTCTTTTCCTAGTTTTCTGGTTTGGGAATTCAATTTATGGATTAATGGCGTGTGTTTAAAGCTACACACTTTCCTCTAATTACCATTTTAAATATTGCCCACAGATTCAAAAATGTGGTGTTTTTATTATCATAATTTCTAAAATATTCTATAATTTTGGTTAGTAATTTATCTTTTAGCCACAAGTATTTAATAGATGATATTTCAATTTCCATGAGCAATAATATTGTTAAGATTAGAAGATATTTCAATTTCCATGAGCAATAATGTTGTTAAGATTTTTAGTTTTGTTGCACCTGATCATAGTGATTATAACATTTTTACTTTTCTGTTTCTGAGACAGAGTGTCACTCTGTTACCCAGGCTGGAGTGCAGTGGCATGATCTTGGCTCACTGCAACCTCTGCCTTCCAAGTTCAAATGACTCTGAAGCCTCAGTCTCCCAAGTAGCCGGGATTAAAGGCGTGCACCCCCACACCTGGCTAATTTTTGGGGGTAGTTTTGGTAGAGACAGGGTTTTGCCATGTTGCCCAGGCTAGTCTTGAACTCCTGGCCTCAAGTTATCCCTCTTTGGCCTCCCAAAGTGCTGGAATTACAGGCATGAGCCACAGCACCCAGCCAATACTTTTCCTTTATGGAACTTATTGCCTTTTTGCATACAAAGGTACCATTAAATTTTGTGAATATTTCATGTGCGCTTGAGAAAAAGTTGTATTAATATTGGGAATTAAATTTTGACATACGCATATGTATATATACATACACAGTGTATATGTCTATTCATAAGATCTGCCTTATTAATTATATTCCTTAAGTTCTATTTTTTTACTGACTTTTTTCTTTATTCACTTGACTTGTCTTATCCACAGAATGATGTTCTCATGACCAGTTATTGGTTTTGCCTATTTCTGCTTGCATCTCACTGTTTCTGGCTTATAAAATAAATATACATTTCCTATCCCTTTCTTGGTACAAAAGTATTTATAACTGTTACTGCTTCATTGTGAACTGTGACCTGCCAAGCGTCCGTCTTCATCGTGTTTGATGCCTGCTGGCCTGAATTCTATTTTGTCTGATGTTGAGATTGCAGCCCCTGCTCATAGCTCAAAGTCCTAGTAGTTGCATCAGTTTTGATCATCAAGTGATCAAAACTCTATGGTTTTAGCAATATATTGATTAATTTTTCATCAGAATAGCTGTTGGTTAACAGCAGAAAGGAAAAGAAATACCAGCCAAGAAACGTAAGGGGCTGGGCGTGGTGGCTCACACCTGTAATCCTAGCACTTAGGGAGGCTAAAGTGCACGGATCACTTGAGGTCTGGAGTTCGAGACCAGCCTGGCCAACATGGTGAAACCCTGTCTCTACTAAAAATACAAAAATTAGCCAGACATGGTAGTGCATGTCTGTAATGCCAGCTACTCGGGAGGCTGAGGCAGGAGAATCACTTGAACCTGGGAAGCAGAGGTTGCAATGAGCTGGGATTGTGCCATTGGACTCCAGCCTAAGGGACAAGAGTGAAACTCTGTCAAAAAAGAAGGAAAGAAAGAAAGAAAAAAGAACGCGCGAGAGAGAGACAGAAAGAGAGAGAAGAAAGAAAGAAAGAAAGGAAGGAAGGAAGGAAGGAAGGAAGGAAGGAAGGAAGGAAGGAAGAAAGAAAGAAAGAAAGAAAGAAAGAAAGAAAGAAAGAAAGAAGGAAGGAAGGGAGGGAAACAGAAGAGAAGAGAGGTGCTAATGAGGAAGAGGATAAGAGAATAATAAAAATGACAATAGTGTCAATTCATCTTACGTTTTTCAATAGGTAAGTTATCTGATAGATTGGTTTAAAAGTCTTATAGAACACATCAAAGTTTCTCTAGAATTAAAAATAAGGTTAAAAAGGAAAAAAAATGACCATAATCTGAATTATTGCATTTTTGATGAAATACTTCTCTAAAATAAAATAGTTTTATATCAGTTCACCTTATCTTATGCCAGACAAGGTTTACTGCAAATAAGTTTTTGTAAAATTCCAAACAAGATGGGTAAGATGGGTTTCTTTTCTCTGCGAAATGTGTTCACAAGTCAAAAAAGGTTGGGGGCTGGGCACGGTGGCTCATGTCTGTAATCCCAGCACTTTGGGAGGCTGAGGTGGACGAATCACTTGAGGTCGCGAGTTCAAGACCAGCCTGGCCAACATGGGCGAAACCCCGTCTCTACTAAAAACACAAAAATTAAGCTGGGTGTGGTGGTGCACACCACCACAGCTACTCAGGAGGCTGAGGCAGGAGAATCACTTGAACCCTGGAGGTGGAGGTTGCAGTGAGCCAAGATCATGCCACTGCACTCCACTCTGGGCAACAGAGCGAGACTCTACCTTAGAAAAAAAGGATGTGTGTGGGGGGGTTGGGAACCGCGACCCCAGTGTTTGCTTCTGCATTCCTTGTCACTCACAATAACCCCATGAGCTCTGTATTAGCTCTGGATTTCTCTGAACTCACCTGCTTTATGGCTGTGTTCTTTTGCAAACTGTACCTTGGCACTGAGTGTATTGAATTATGACCAAATACCCCTCATTATGGCAAATAAACAAGCCCAGGGTCCCTGCCTCTCTTCCTACCTTTGCTTTACCTGGAATCTATAAAAGTCTGACGATCAGCAGGCATTCAGCCTCCTCTGCTGAAGGTTTTTAATCATTCAGCCACCAGAGCCATGCAATTTGCTGGAAAACTGACTTCTGGTCTCAGAGGTCAGCACTGCACTGCAAGGCTCCAAATCTGTGAGCTTCAGGCCAGGTCAAGATAGTTTATTGTCTTCATTTACCCATCCTACTTTCACACACACCCTACTGCAATCAATGACTTCCATCCTCCTGTAGCTGGGGTAGCAGGGAGCTGAGCTGAGAGCCACTCCCACCCAAGCAGAGGGGGCTCAAGAGAAGAGCTGGAAGGGATGGCGAAGGCAAGGATCTGCTCCAGGAGTGAACAGTCACTAAGGTCATGAAACCCCAAGGGGAGACAGCCCAGGAGGCTGGTCAGTGAGTTAGATCAAGTCAAACTGAACAGAATCATGAGGGACTGACTGAATATGTCTACAGAGTTTGCATCTTGAGACGGTCACAATCACAATAAAGTAGTCATTGTGTGCTGACCTCTTATAACAGCAACGACATCTGCTAACAGCAGAGGGACAGTGCTTAACCCTTCAGGTTGCCCTGCCTACCATTGCTTGAGCCTCCCACCTACCTTGGGAGGGTGGGCAAGGAAGGCATCATTATTATCCAGCAGGAAACTATGGCTGGATGTCCAATGACACCCATGAAACTTGAATTCCACTTTTCTGTCTCTAGACCCTGTGGGGCATCACCTGTCAGTCTTCCTGCACCTCAGCAGAGATGAAAGCAAAGGGGATCAGAATTGCTACCCCCAAGATATGCCAGTTTGTAATAAGAATTGTTTTGAGATGAAGGCAATGAAGAAGCATCAAATGCAGAAAGAGCACTTTTCCCTCCTTAATCTGCCTCAAAGCAGGACACAAAGTTTCCTTTGTGAAGGTGTTTCTTCCTTTCTCCCCTACCAGGAGACTGAAAGTTGGCACTGCAATGGGTCCGCACAAATGAACTTTACTAAAATAACCCTCATCTTCATTAATTTCCCTCAGATATTTACCTTCCCACAATTTCCCACCTCTAGGAGTCAAAATTTCTTTCCCTTCACCTTATCACTTCTCCATAATTTATTATCTTTTGTTAAAATGGTATATAAGCCCTTAGGTCTAACCACTTCTTGGGGTCTTCACTTCTTTTCTATGAAGGTCTCTATGCACATAAAAATGAAAATATCAACATCAAATCAAGTTTGTTTTCTGTTTCTCCTGTTAATTTTCCTTTTTAACAAGTTTAATTTGCAGGCCCCAGCTGAAGAACCTAAGAGGGTAGAGGAAAGTGAAGAGCCCAGGTCATGGCCACTGTGCCTTGGGTTCTTGAGCAGCTGCTATCTGGAAGCCAAGTACTCTTCTGCCCAGGGGCTGTCCAGGGCATCATCCACCATTTCTACTCTGAATCTCAGGACTATCTGGCCCTGCCCTGCTGCCCTGGAGAAAAGCATTTTCTTTTGCATCTCCATTTATTATCCTCTTTCTCACCTCTCAAGTAACACATCTCCATGGACTCCGTCAGATCACCTCTGCCTGGCAGAGCCCAATTCAGAGTCTCCTTTCCCTTTAAGATTTCTTCTGTTAGGAGGAGTGTTGTGCTAACATTGAGGCCTAAACACCACATATTTTTTCCTCCCTGTTGACTGTATGTGTATCTGTGAATTGATTTTTTAAATGACCATATTTACCTTCTCAACCCCTCTTAATACGTTGAGCTGCTAGAGGACATGCCATATTGATATGAATGCTGCATGAATTTCATAATGCTGGGGGCTGAGTTGGAGTTTATGATGCCTCCACGACCGCAGTTTTCTTATCAACACTGATCATATCATCTTCTTCTTTTGTAACCTCCCACAGCACCTGGACTGAAGGCTGTGCACACAGTGGATGTTAAATAAATATTGACTGATATTCTTTGTTCAATAATATTTATATCTACAGGAATTCAACAAATTTTAACTCTTTGGTAAAACTCCTTAAGACATTGAAAAACAACATATCATGTGAGTGCCACGGAAGTATGAATAATGTATTAATGAGAGTTGGTATTTAGCTTCTTGCCATTTGCTATGCACAACAGGGCTATTATGAGTCTTGAGAACATGGGTTGCCTCTATAATGAAGAGCCAAGGGGAGGCATTGGCAATCAAGGCAGGCTCTTGCCTGAAGATGTTGCCATACTTTGTGATCTCACACTTTGCTTTCCGTTCCCGAATGGAGTAAATAGTTAATAAGGTGAATACATTACAGCAGGGTAAAAGCATCCTTTGAAACATGGAGGTGAGTAGGAAGAGTCAAGTGAGAGGCATGCCTGCCACAAACCCAAGAAATGTCCACAGGGCAACTTTAGCACAAACCACCCAGAGTCCTGTGGACACCACCCCTGGAAAGGTGGCCGACTGTGAGGGGCTCCTCCTCCACACAGGGAAATCATCCTTTTCTCTGCACAAACAGGGAAGCCCCAGAGTGAGGTTCCAGAGGTCATGTGTGGTTTTCATCTGGGCCATCTCATACAGTCACTTTGCAGTTCTGATAGTCCCACCATGTTTTTGTTTTGGTAGACAACATATTTCTTAAGGATGGGCCCTGCTTTCGATTTCTTCTGAATTACCTAAAAACTACTCTGTAGTCATCTAGGCTAACAACTGCAGAGAACGTGGTGGGATTAGGCACCAGCTATGGTTGCATTTTACGAGATGTACGATACTTTCAATTCTGACCATTCTATTTCTACATTCCCATGAAAAATCGAAGAGACCATTTCTTCTCCTCTAGTGGTGAGCAGCCAACAATGACCCTTCTTCTCTTTGAATAAAGTAATGGTCATTTTCCAGAAGTCAGAAAAATAATCTTTAGTTATGTTCTCTGACATACTTCGAGGGGAGGGATGAGCTGGGGCACAGCATGAGTGACACACCCATGGCACATTTGATCCAGAGATTACTTGTATTAAACATCGACTCTTTCTAGTGCTTCCCCACTGGGATGCTAATTCCCTCTCTAGTTCGAGCCCCTGCTTGCCCTGGACACAGTCAGGCACTCACCCTCAGGTGGATCTGTCAGCTCTGCTAATATAGAGAGAAAGTTGAGATTGCACTGCAGAGGTCCAAAGACCTGGGAATTAAAATTTTAAAATGTGAAAGGACTTAAGACTTTTATTTGCCATCAAGCTGGATGCTGCTGGGATTTAAAAGTGGTTGTAAGAGTTAAAGAAAGATGAAAGAAACACAAAGAGTGGCTCAACAGTCAAAGACAGGTTTATTCTCCAAAATTAAGAGGGGCTTCTGGATGCTTTCGGTCAGGAGTGCTCTCTCTTACAGACTAAGAGTATTGGTTTTAGGATGAGAGAGAGCTTATCACAAGCTTGGAATGTTTCTGTGTCAGGGACAAGTATATGGCAGGGTTGGAATGTCTCTGGCTGGAGGGGAGGTGCCTCTGGTCGGGGAGAGGTATATTTCTTATGGTTGGAAAGTTTCTGGTCGGAGATGTCATTTGTGGTTTATGGTCATGCTGACCTTAGCCTTAGCCATTAGGCAGTTTTTGATCAAAGTGAACTTTTAAATGGCAGTGCTTGTCCAAGACAGGGATGCTCCTGCCCTGTCAGTGGTCCCTTCCCCATCCCTGGCCAGATAAACCCCTGGGGTATTGGCCAGGCAACCAGGATGAAGCATGAGAACAGCCCCCAAACCAGGACTCATGTGCCAGTCCCAGCCTCAGGGCTGGCTTCTCCCAGCCTCTCTCACACCCAGCAGCTGGGACTTGCTGCCCACACCACCTGCGTTATTTGGATTTCTTTAAATAAAAATTTAAACAGTCTTATGTCAAATGCCTTTCCTTGAGTGGCATCTAATGTAGTGTCATCTATATACGTGCTACCCAAATTCATCAACTTGTCAGTTATTCTTGCCTTGATGCCTCTCACTTTAAAAATGCCTCTCATTTTAAAAAGAAATAAAATCATAAAAGTGCTCCCTTAATCCATCCTTTTTCCTCCCTCCCCAGAATTAGCCACTCTTCCTAAGTCAGTGGGCTTTATTCCCGTGCATACCCATAAACCATACATGGTATTATTTTGTTGCTTTTTAAAATAACCAGAAATGGTATCCTAGTATGCAGCCTTTTCAACTTATATCTTATTTAACTTTTGAAATGTATTTGCATTAATACAGATAGATCTGCTTCATTCATTTTAACATGTGTATAATATTCCATGGGATTCAGTCCCCTATTGATAGGCAACTAGGTATATTGTTGCCAATTTCTTTCTATCAAAACAATATGGACTTCTTCAATTTACTGGATGTTGTCAAAATGCTTGCCAAAGAGGGTGTGTCAATTACCCTTTTGCCAGATTTGCATAAGAGTTCCTATTTCTCCACAATTTGTCGACATTTGGTGATCAGCGCAATCTGATGTTAAGTACAGTGATATTTTAACATCGGTTTATTTGTAATTCCCTGACTTTTTGTGAGGTTGAGCTTCTTTCCATATCCTTATTGACTGCGTAGCTTTTCTTTTCAGTGGCAATCCTATTTGTGTATTTTAAAAATCATATTATTCATCTTTTTCTCACTGGTTTGAAGGAGTTCTTTACCTATCCTGTATAGCAATCCTTTGTCAGTTATATGGGTTTCAAATATCTTTTCCTAGTTCATGACTTGACTTTTTTTTACTCCTCTGTCATGTCTTGATGAATAGATATCCTTAAGTGTCATTGAGTCAAATTTATTCACTGTACCTTCATGATTTGTGCTATGTTAGAACATCCTTTAAAAAATCTATTAAAAATTATTTAAAACAAGGTTACAGGAAACAAAGTTAATATACAACAATCAATGGTGTTCATATATTAGCAACAGGCAATTGAAAATAAAATGATCTTCCCTGAATAAAGACAGTTTTGCTTCTTCCTTTGTGATCTTTAGGCCTTTTATTCCTTGCTTTATTACAATTGCTAGAAGCACCATTACAAAGTTAAATAGAAGTGATGAGAGTGGGAATTCTTGCCTTGGCCTAGATTTTAAGAGGAGAATATTCAATATTTCACCATTTAGTATAATGTCATATTTTTTGTAGATTTCCTTTATTAGCTTAAGAATGGTCTCTTTATTCCTAGTTTTCTGAGAATTTTTATCATGTATCAGTGTTAATTTTGTTAAATGCTTTTTACGCATTCATTGAAATGATTACATGTTTTAAAATTTTTTCTGTTAAACTGCATTGATTATTTGATGTTAAAGTCTACCTTGTTTTTCTAAGAAAAAAATCTATATCTTGACATATTGTTGTTGTTGTATCTTGCTGGATTAAATTTGGTAATGTTTTATAAGTATTTTTCAATCTGTGTTGATGTTGCTCTTTAATTATTCATAATATATTTGTCAAGTTTTGGTATTAGGCTTATGATGGTCTCATAAAATGAGTTGGAAAATATGCCCAGCTCATTTTTCCTAGGTTTGTATAGATTAGAGTTCTTCATTTGTGTTTTGTGTTTGTTTTTTCTTCATTTGCGTTTGGTAGAATGCAACAGTGAAACCACTCAAGCCTGCAATTTTCTTTGTAGGAAGGTTTTTGATCACAACTTCAAAATTTTTCATAGGCATAAGACTATTTAGGTTTCCTATTTTTTGTCTGTGTCCATTTTGGTAAATTGTGTTTTATAGGGAATTTGTTCATTTCATATTTAAGTTACCAAATTTGTTGGTATTAAGTTACTCTAAATGTTATCTAATTATCCTTTTAATGACTGTACCATGATAGTAATAGCCTGTCTTTCATTCCTGATGTTGGTAACTTGTGTTTTCTTTACTTTTTCCCCTGACCAGTCTAGTTAGAGGTTTATCTTAAAAAAAAAAAAGTCTTCTCAAAGATTCAGAATTGTTAATTTTTTCTCTTGCTTTTTTGTTTTTTCTTTTTTTTGAAAGAGTCTCACTGTCACCCAGGACGGAGTGCAGTGGCATAATCTCGGCTCGCTGCAGTCTCCGCCTCCTGGGTTCAAGCGATTCTCATGCCCCAGCTTCTTGACTAGCTGGGATTGCAGGTGCGTACCCCCATGTCTGGATAATTTTTTTGTATTTTTAGTAGAGGCAGGGTTTCGTTATGTTGGCCAGGCTGGTCTCGAACTCCTGGCCTCAAGTGATCCTCCCACCTCAGCCTCCCAAAGTTCTGGGATTATAGTCATGAGCCACCACGTCTAGCCCCTATTTTTTTTTTTTTTTTCTGATTTCACTCTGTCAGACATTTTGATATTGTACCATAGGTGCTTGGGGCTTTGTTCATTTCCTCAACCTTTTTTTCTTTCTATTCTTCAAACTGGATAATTTAAAGTGCGCTATCTTTTATGTTAATTGACTCTTTCCTCTGTCATCTTCATTTTACTCTAAGACTGTTCAATACATTTTACTTTCATGTACATATTTATTCATTATTAATTTACTTATTTGTTTAGTTTATATTCACTGTGGATTTATTATTCACACATATACTTCTCAGTTCTTATTTTTCTTCAGACGGAGTCTTGCTCTGTTGCCCAGGCTGGAGTGCAGTGGTGTGATCTTGGCTCACTGCAACCTCCATCTCCTGGGTTCAAGTGATTCTCCTGCCTGAGCCTTCCAAGTAGCTCAGACTACAGGTGTGCACCACCACACCTGGCTTTTTTTTTTTTTTTTTTTTTTTTGTATTTTTTAGTAGAGATGGGGTTTCACCATGTTGGCCAGGCTGGTCTCGAACTCCTGACCTCAGGTGATCCACCCGCCTCAGCCTCCCAAAATGTTGGTATTACAGGCACGAGCCACCACACCTGAACCCCCCTCAGTTCTATACTTTCTACCTGGTTATTTTTATGCGGTTTTAAAATTTTCTTTTTCTGGGATTTTCTATTTTTACATACACTATAAGCATATATTTCTTTATTTCCTCAAGCATACTTATACTAACTGTTTTAAAATCTTTATCTGATCACTGCAATGTCTGGGTCATCTCAGGTTGATGCCTTTTTTTTCCTCTTGGGAACGCATGACACATTTGACACATTCCTGTTTGTTGTGCATTTAGTAATTTTGGATTGTAGCCAGGACACTGTATTGTTATGTTGTGGGGAATGCAGATTCTGTTCTGTTCCTCTGAAGACAGTTATGTTTGCTTGTTTAGTTTGTTTTGTATGTTTGTTTGAACAGGAAAACGTCTCCGTTGGATTCAAACACCAAACTCTGCTTCTTGGGTGTCATTCAAACTTCAGTTTCTTCATCTTTAGCCAGAGTCTGTCCTGTATGTGGATCGTTCATGGGTCAGACAGAGACATGGGAACGGTTTTCACACAGAATTTGGAGCTTCTGCTCTCTGGCCTTCTCCTTTCTGGGATTCCTCCGCTTTCCTGCAGCTAGGTTCGTGCTTTTTTCAGTACAGTGATTCTGCAGCCTAGAAGGACCGCAGGTTTCCATTGGTGTTATTTTACCCGCAACTGTACAACACCCACTGTGACCTACCCTCAGGCAAAACCCCACACAGAAGTAAATTCGCAGCATTCCCTCTCCTTCTCCCAGGGTCAGCTCCCCTCCAGGAGCTCAGACAGCTGTGCTTGGTTTGTTTTTCTCACTCTCCGGCGCCATCAGGCCCTTGCTTTGTGCTTTTTCCAGAGTTTTCATTGTTATATCAAGAAGAGCATGGTCTAGTACGAGCTGTTGACCATCTCTACTTTTAGCGACTTAAAGTTTTACTTTTCCCTTTGGGCCTTTAATTAACTTTGAACACTGTGGGACTTGGACAGAGGGAGGAACAGGCGTTCCCCCAGAGGGAGGAACAGGAGCCTCCCCAGATGGAGGAACAGGTGCCCCCCGAGATGGAGGAACAGGTGCTCCCCCAGAGGGAGGAACAGGAGCCCCCCCAGATGGAGGAACAGGTGCCCCCCGAGATGGAGGAACAGGCGCTCCCCCAGTTTTGGCCACGGAGACACAGACAAGCAATCCCAACACAAATGTGGCATATCGTCATGCTCTGACATACGTGGTCATGCACAGATGGTCATGCACATACATGAATGCATGTGTGTGCATCTGGCCCTGCAATGGGTCAGGTAGCTGAGCAGCCACACAGCACAAATGGGACCGACCGCAGAACTAAGTGTCCTGGCTGGGGGGCGCTGAGCACCCAGGCAGAGCTCGTCCAGCTCCCCAGGAAGCCAGGCCAGGGCAGAGAGGAAAACGTGTTAAGGGGTTCTTAAATTGTGGTTCTAAATTTACCTTTTTCAATGTAGACAATTAAAAATAGCTTAGCATCATTAGGTGAGGATCTAAATTTGTCTTTTTAAAATACGGATAACTGTTGTGGTACCATTTATTCAATTGTCCTGTTTCCCTATTGATATCAAATATATTATCCACATTTTCTTATGTGTGTGGATCTATTTCTGATTTTTCTGTTCTGTTCCAGTTGTCTGATTTTATCCCAGCACCCGTACTTCCCTGCTCTAAACACAGTAGTTTTGTAATCAGTCTTAATGTCGGATAGGATAGATATCTTCTGATTCTTCTTTTCCTCTTCCTATGAACTGTTCTTTAAACTTTTACTAGGTATTTTTGGTGCTTTATCTTTTCATTTAAATCCTAAAGTCAGTTTGTGACATTTAATCACAATCTCCCTTTGAGACGTTGATAGAAAATAAGTTGAATATATAGTTTATTATGAGAAAATTACCACCTTTAGAATCCAAGACCTTCTCATCCATGAATAGGCACGTCTCTGCTTCCTCCGTTCTTCTTTCAGGCCCTTCGGTAAAGTCCATAACTTGTCTGCACATCTAGTCTTCCCTTGTACTCCGAAGTCTCTCAGGAGAAGGAGCTACACATTTTTTGGTCTTTGTTCTCTCTCACCAGAGTCTGTCACAGTTATCTGCCCAGTAGGAGCCTTCAAGAAACAAGTTTAGACCTCTGTCTTTGGGTTTTATATCTAAATACGGAAACCAATTGTCAGAGGCATGTGGCCCAGAGCAACTCCATCTTAAATAGGAGCTGGGTAAAATGAGGCTGAAACCTACAGGGCTGCATTCCCAGACGGTTAAGACATTCTAAGTCACAGGATGAGATAAGAGGTCAGCACAAAACACAGGTCATAAAGGCCTTGCTGACAAAACAGGTTGTGGTGAAGGAGCGGGACAAAACCTGCCCAAACCAAGAAAGACGGCCACGAGAGTGACCTGTGGTCATCCTCACTGCTACACTCCCATCAGCACCATGACAGTTTACAAACGCCATGGCAATGTCCGGAAGTTACCCTAGACGATCTAAAAAGGGGAGGCATAAATAATCCACCCCTTGTTTGGCATATCATCAAGAATAACCATAAAATATGGGCAACCAGCAACCCTCAGGGCTGCTCTGTCTATGGAGTAGCCATTCTCTTATTCCTCTACTTCCTTAATAAACTTACCTTCATTTTGCATTGCGGACTTGCTGTGAATTCTTTCTTGCCCGAGATGCAAGAACCCTCTCTTGGGGTCTGGATCGGGACCCCTTTCCTGTAACACGATGAACACATACAGTGAGAGCTCTTGGTGTTCTGGTGTTGGAGTGGAGGTTTAGCTGAAACATCAAGAAACAGTAGATGTCATGTTTCAAAGTGAGACGATAGACCATGAAACATCAAAAACAATTTGGCTGAGAATTGTTAGAGGACTCTTCAATATTTTGCCTCTACTGATGCTACAAAAGGTTTAAGGGAAGGGAAGTTTGTAGAAAATGCTATGTGTGAGAATTTTTAAGGAGTTGCTGATATGCTGTGAGTCTCTCTCACTGTCATCTTGCCCCAAGGGGTGAGGGTGGGGTGTGCCTGTCTCTAGACTCAGGTCTTAGGAATGAGGTCTTAGTGGGACCACCAAGAGAGCTTGGTGTGTGTCCATCATGGTGGGAGGCTACAGGACACCAGTTTCTGACTCCTGGAGACTCTAATATCTAGTAAGGAACAGGACGAACCGTTAGGATCTGCCTGCATCCAGGAGTGTGTTGGGGTGAAGGATGCACGAATGTGTCCGGTGAACCACAGGGAAGCTATGGAGCTCAAGAGAACTGTGTCCATCATCCCAGATTTTGTACAAGAAAGACACTTGAGGTGAGAGCAGACATCTTCTCAGAGAAGCCAAAGACAACACCACGTTCCCGGGATGGGAATTGATGAGCTAGTGGAAAGTGCATCCCCAGCATTAAAGGATCTGCAGGTGAGGAATCCCTGAAGAGCCCCCAGAAGTAGCACATGAGATAAGGCGTTTGTTTCAAGCACCTGATGGGTCCAGAGAATGTGGAGCCAGCCTGGAAAACACCAGTCCAGTATAGGAAGAGCTTCCGTTCCCTGTTCCCCTTACTCCCCCCTGCCCTGCCCCTGCCCCAACCACTGTTCCTTGCCCTGGAGCAGCAGGCAGGGAGAGGGAGAGGGTTCAACTTATTAATTATGGCAAATTGCAAACATATATTAAAGTAGAGATAATAGTATGATAAGCCCCCATCAACGAGTTTCAACAAATATCAACTTATGGCCAATCTTGTTTTATCTATACTTACTACCTCTAATTATCCTTCCTGAATTATTTTGAAGGCAATCTCACACATTATATGTAATATTTCAGTCTGTACCTTGAAGAGATACTGATAAATGTAAATATTTACATCCGTATGTGTGTCATATACGTAGAGATATACACCCAAAGATCCACCCCATGCTAATAATGATCACTAATTCCTTTATTGCATCAAACGAAAACATCTAATTTTAAGTCAAGTTCAGAATTTTGATTGTCATGTGGGACTGGACATGTCAACTCCTAAATGGCAATTATGTTTTGTGACTTTGGAGACCATAAGATTATCTGACTTTTCTTTCCAAAAGAGAAGGAACCAATCCCCACAGAATAGGAGACAAAAATAAAGACACTCAGTGCTGCTGTTGGCCCCGTGAGTGCTGTGTGGCTCCTCAGCTCCCCAGCCCATTGCAGGGCCAGGTGCACACACATGCATCCACGTACCTTCCCCGTCTGTGCACGACCACATATGTCAGGGCATGACGCTATGCCACACGTGTGTTGGGATCACCTGATGGTGTCTCTGTTTCCAAAGCTGGGGGAGTGCCTGTTCCTCTCTCTGCCCTAGTCCCACAGTGTTCACATCTCTGGAAGTGACTGCAGCCCAGTGGGGGGCTTGTGGAATGCCCTCTTGGCAGGTGGTACTGGTCCCAGCTTGCCAGGGACACTCCCTGGCCACACCTATTGTCCTGGCACCATCGTTCACAGCACCCCCACTCACTCGTCTGAAAAGTGTCCTGGCTTTGACAACCTCTCCCAGGGCCACCTCTCTGTTCGGCTCTGCCCTGGGCATGAGCTGCCACGTGCCCTGCCCTCCACTGAGCAGAGCCCAGCCCAAGCCCCACCAGGAACTGAGAGTCCCTCAGCTCTCACCAGCCAGTGTTGTCTTAGCCTCCCCTGAGACAAGGAAATGGGAACAAAAGACTCCACTGGGGATAATTCTGGTGACAGGGGAGTTTGGGAAGGGATCCAGTACATGTCTGGGGATTGATGACAGCCAGGGACTCGTGGAGACCAGCAATTGGATGGGTGCCAGAAAGGACAAAGGCCGAGGCCTGGTGATGTGTGGGGTCAAAGGCATCCAGGTGGCCAAGTGGACCCATGGTCCTGGCTGGGGGGGCACTGAGCACCCAGGCAGAGCTCGTCCAGGGCCCCAGGGAGCCAGGCCAGGGCAGGAAGGGAGAGGTCATCGTGAGACAAGCCATTGGGATCTTTCAACATGTCCTTACTCTCCCTCCTCCCCTCACACCAGAAAGCACAAGCTGAACAGACTCTGCTACCAGGTGCCCCTTGTGTGTGAGGGTCCTGGGCCACCATAACCAACACTGCAAGCTGGGTGGTTTCAACAACAGACGTTTATTCTTGTTTATTCTCTCCCAGCTTTGGAGGCCAGAAGTCCTAGGTCAAAGTGTCACAGGGCCCCCTCCCTCTGAGGGCTCCAGGGAAGGGTCCTGCCTGCCTCTTCCAGCTTCTGGGGGTGCCGCAATCCCTGGCCTCCTTACCTTGCAGGCACATCAGTTGCCATCGCCACGTGGCCTCCCCCAGCGTCTGTGCTCACATCTTCACCCCTGTGTGTGTCTCAGTGTTTCTTCTCTTCTTATAACGACACTAGTGAGATTGGATTTAGGGGCCACCCTACTCCATCTAGACCAGGCCCGATGGCAAGCAGATCCGTCTAGCCCAAGGTGTCCAGTCTTCTGGCTTCCCTGGGTCACACCGGAAGAAGAATTGTCTTGGGCCACCCATCAAATAGTTATGAGCCAAAAAAAAAAAAAAAAAAAATTGCAAAAAATCTCATAACGTTTTAAGAAAGTTTACGTATTTGTGTTGGGCCGTCTTCAAAGCCGTCCTGGGCTGCATGTGGCCAACAGACCTCACATTGAACAAGCTTGATCTAGACCTTATCTTAGTTTAACTACAACTGCAAAAACCTTATTTCCAAATAAGGTTACATTCCGAGGTTTCAGGAGGGACATGAATTTTGGGGAGGACACCCTTCAACTCAGTGTACTTGGGAATCACTTGGTGGCAAAGGCTTGGCTCACAGGTATGAGCCAAGTCTGAAGGCCGAGAGCGGCTGTGGCTTCCCAGCCTGGTGGTGGGAGGACCTGGATCCCCACGGGGTCTCCTGTACTATCTGGGGCTGTTGAACTTGGCTGCCTGCACCAATGCATTCAGGGACTGTCTGTGAGAACTGCATGCCATCAGCCCAGGTCTGGTACAAGAGGGGCTCCCAGCTGTCAGCCCAGGACTCGCTCAGTGCAGGACTGCAGACTGGAGTGCATCACACGGAAGGTGAGGTGACACCGTGCCTCTGGTGCCTGGGCGAGGGCCTTGCACCTTCCTCCCGGGCTCTGCTTCCTGGTAGAGCAGGTCTGGCTGCTCAGGAAGGGCCCGTCTGGGTCCAGCACGTGGGACTGTGGGTGAGGAGGCGCTCCTGTCCACGGTGGTCAGCTGAGTTATTTCTGGCCATCGGTCCACACCTTTCTGGGAACCCTTCCTGTCCCTTGCACGTGGGGCTGATGCAACGGTCCCAACCCCACAGACGCTCTGGGTTTAGAGTGACTCCTTCTCAAGACGAGTGGTTGAAACATCACCAAGTGCTCCTTGAGCTGCGCAAGGGAACCCTGGAGCCCATGCCCCCTCCCAAGCCCACTGGGCCGCTCTGTGTTCTCACCTTCCTGTTCCACAGTTGGTGGTGGGATTTGCGCTGCTCCTGGTCCCCCACCCCCATTTGTCCTCAATGGACTGTGGGTCAAGACACTCTGGAAGGCAGGGTGGGCCTCCCGTGCTATCCTCTGTTCCTGTACAGAGGTCACTGCGTTTGCCTCCCCAAAGCACCGATATTGAGGTCGTGATGACTCAGGAAGGGTCTGTGAGCCTCTCTCGGGGAGGCAGGAGGAAGTTCTGTGCAGAGGGAGGGGCGGCACCCGCGGCAGCTGCAGACCGAGAGACAGCTGGGCAGCAGGGTGCTCCTGGGAGGCGTGTGGCCCGGGGCCACCCAGGGGTGCTGATTAGCACGACTTCCTACCTGCTTCCTCCATGGGACTGTCTGCTTCGTGAGTAACTGAGTGACAATACCAGAAAACCGAGCGGTGACGCAGACCCTATAACCTGCACGTGCCACATCAACTGAGTTTCCTGTGGGGCGGTGAGTTAGTAGTGCAAAGCAGTCTGTGTTATGGCCTTACCTGCCCCTCTGCACTTTGGGAGGCTGAGGCGGGCGAATCACTTGAGGTTAGGAGTTCGAGACCAGCCTGGCCAACATGGTGAAACCCCGGTCCTACTAAAAATACGAAACTTAGCCAGGCGTGCTGGCGTGCGCCTATAATCCCAGCACTTTGGAAGGCCAAGACCGACAGGTCACCTGAAGTCAGGAGTTCGAGACCAGCTTGGCCAACATGGTGAAACCCTGTATCTACTAAAAATACAAAATTTAGCCAAGTGTAGTGGCATGCACCTGTAATCCCAGCTACTCGGGAGGCTGAGGCAAGAGGATCTCTTGAGGCTGGGAGGTGTAGGTTGTAATGAGCTGAGGTCGCACCACTGTACTCCAGCCTGGGTGACAGGAGTGAAACCCTGCCTCAAAATAAAATAAAAAAATAAAAATAAAAAATAAAATAAAATAAAATAAAACAAAATGTGCTGACCTTCACGCCTCCCATCTGGTGAACTTGTACTCATCCCTCAAGACCTAGTCAGATTTCAGCCCACTCTGCCAGCTCTAATCATACTGCACCACAATTCATGCTTGAAGGCTTGTTCCCCCTCGCCAGCCTGTGAGCTCTGAGGGCAGGGGCTCTGCCTGATGTTCTGGGGCTCCCGCATCTGCAGGCCGAGTGCCTGACCTGGGACCCAGGCTCAGCTTGTGCTCCTTCCATGCATGTGACAATGACCGTGTGTCTGGGAGGTGAAAGGTTGCAGCCCCGGCATGGGGGACCAGACTGTCTTCTTCTTGGACCCATCCAGGAGCCCCTGCCCTTCCCTCAGACACCAGTGCACAAAGCCCAGGGCTGGAGGGATTTGCAGGGCTCTCAGGACGGCCCACACCACACACGGCTGAAGAGGCTGCTGCAGGGATGCGGGATGCAGCTCCCAAGGAGGAAGGGGAGAGTCCTGCTCACCCCCAGGTCTTGGGCTGTCCAGGGCAGCCACCTGTCTGGGTGGGGCCCGACGCCCAGTGCCCCATGGCCTACAGCTCTGACAATAGCTCTGCTTTATCTCTGGAACTTGAACTCCCCCAGGGGAACAGGGAGGCTGGGGATGGCGACGGGAATGCGGGCTCTGGAAGGCAGGGTGGGCTCTCCTGTGCCATCCTCTGTTCCTGTACAGAGTCCAGGGCTCCTGGGGAGGGGCCTCCTAGAACAGAGAGAGGGGACACACACAGGCCTCTGCATCCCCCGTCTCTGAGAAACCTGTGCGTCTCCACCTGCCGGGACCCAGCTTTGGCCCCCTCGCCATAGCCGTTGCTCCTACCAGGAATCCGCTCCTCTGATGTCGTGGCTGATCCAGCACACCCGGCAGGTGGTCAGTGTGTGTCCCAGGCACCTGACTGGGCTGTGCAGCACCACTTCATGCTGTCCTGTGGGGTGAGCACCCTGCGACAGGTAGGGAAACTGAGGTATAGATGGGAAGTGGCTTGCCCGAGGTCAGGCAGTGCAGGACTTGGGACCCAGTCTCGGCTTCACCATCTTAACTCTGACGTGATCCCGTCTCCCTTTGCGGGGAAGACTTTTCGAGGACAAGAATGTGTCACCTTTGTTATTCCTTCCGGAGCCCTAAACCCTGGGTGTGCGCAGTAGGGCCTCAGTCAACATTTACAGAGTTAATCCAAAGCAAACCCCAGAACAGTTCTCGGTGCTGGCCGCAGAGAAGAATCACAGGCGGCAGAACCACCCTTTGGGGCAGGGCCCAGGCGTTGATATTCTCCCCACTCCTGGCAATTTTGAGTGCAGCAGGTGGAGACCACAGCACCTGCCAGATCATGGCCCGGAGGGACAGCAGTCTGCTCCTGGGGTGTTTGCACCCTCCTGGAACTCAGCCCTGCACCACGACCTGGCCTGGCCTCTGGGTATTATGAGCAGTGGGAAGGCAGAGAGCTCTCACCAGATCCCCCAGGATTTCCCCTACAATGACCTTTATAATAACATGAAAATCCTGCTGTCCATGCATGAACCTGGGTTCACTGTCTCCCAGAAAAAGTGAGTGCCCTGACAACAAGGCAGACAACGCTCTTTCCTTCTTCCTCCTTCACTGGCCTCAGCAGGGGTGGCACACCAGAGGTGAGGGGCCCTCACATCCATCCACAAAGGGCTTGCGGAACACACGGCGGGGCCCGGGAGTCACACGGCGGGACACATCCTGGTGCCCAGCACATGCGCCTTCGGGCTCCCATGGGTCACTCAGGGAAGGGTAGTTTGTGGACGCGCCCTTGGCAGTGCAGAGCCGCCCTGCACACACCACCAGGGACCCCAGTTGGAGGCTAAATCTGAGCGGCCAGGCGCTCCCATTTCTCGGGGTAATAAACCAAGTCCACCCTTCAGACAGAGGCTCCTGGAAGGGTCAGTGTGGGTCACCAAAATGCCTCCCTGGAAAAGAAACACGGAGAACACAAAATCTAGGAACCCGTTTTCCTGGAATGAGATTAGTCTCTTGCCCACAACCAGCCAGTGCACTGCAGGAGGTTAGGGGGTTAGGGGGTGCTGTGGATGCCAAGGGCGGAGGCTTAGGGTCCTGGGTTAAATGGACCTGGGTTAAATACTGGCTATACCAGGGATACTGGAATAACCTCCGACAGGCACCAGAAATGTTGAGTCTTAGTTTCTTCCTCTGGAAAATGGATATAATCATCGCTGTCTCATCTGATATGTTGTTATAAAACAATTCTTCAGATGTAGTCTTTAGTTTCTAAAAGAGCACACCGGGCAAAGGTGGAGAGTCAGTTCCTGTTTGTGTTAAGAATGTGGCCGGGTGCAGTGGCTCACGCCTGTAACCCTGACACTTTGGGAGGCCAAGGAAGGCAGATCACTTCACTCCAGGAGTTTGAGACCAGCCTGGCCAACGTGGCGACAGCCGGTCTCTAAAAAAATACAAAAAATGAGCTGGACACATGCCTGTGGCCCAGCTACTTAGGAGGCTGAGGTGGGAGGATCACTTGAGCCCCGCGGGGGCGGGGGTCTCAGTGAGTTGAGAATGCACCACTGCACTCCAGCCTGGGTAACAGAGCAAGACCCTGTCTCCCCCCGCCCCCCCCTCAAAAAAAGTGCTTAAATCCAGAGAGAAAATCTCTGGAAGGGTACCTAAGAAAGTTCACAATAGATGCCTCTGGATAGGAGAGGCTGTTTTGTATTATTTGATTTTAAAAATCAATTACGTGTGCCATGTTTTTATTAACATATTTTCAATCAATTCATTTCATCCACTTATTAAAATGTAGTTAATAATTTTTAGGGGAGAAAGCAAAAAAGAAAGACAAGAAATCTCTGTGTTTCAGGAGTTGTGAGAGAGCTGCAGGGTCCTGACTCACTCAGAGTGCCGTCTCCAAGGCTGATCTGGGATGGAGCAGGCTGGGGCTCTCTTGTCGTGGGACCAGGGGTGTTGTGAGGGCTCCTGGCTGGGAGGCTGAGATGGACACGGCGCCCTGGTCCTGCAGCCCCACGTGGCTCCCGCACCCTGCACCAGGCCAGGCTAGGAGGGTGATTAACACACGTCTGCTCCCCAGCAGAGGACCCATAACCAGAACTGGAATCCGCCCTCACCGCTTGCTGCCAAAACAGTGGAGGCTGAACTGACCTCTCCCCTTTGAGAGAGAAGAACTGTCTGGGAGCTTGACAAACACATGCAGGAGAGTCCAGGAGCAGCCAGAGCCAGGAGGGAGAGCCCTCCCCAAGCAAACAATGCAGAGCGGCTGTGCAAACACCGGGCCATAAATGAGGCCTCCTGGACCATGAAGTGTGTCCTGAGCTGCATCCCGGAGCCCACGGTAGTCATGGCGGCCAGAGCTCTCTGTGTGCTGGGGCTGGTCCTGGCCTTGGTGTCCTCCAGCTCTGCTGAGTACGTGGGCCTGTGTGAGTACTGCTCTGACTGCCCCGGTAGCAGGGTGGGCGGGAAGGGAAGGGATCCGGGATAAGGGGGGATTCTGCATTCATGTAATAATGGCCACCTGTCACATATACACTTTTTCCTGCGCTATCCTATGAAGTGGGTGTTTATTGTCCCCATTTCACAGACAAGGAAACCGAGGCTCAGAGAAAGTTAACAACTTATCTAAGGCAGCTCTGCCCAGTCTGTGTTGAAATCAGGCTTTGAGCCTAAGCCCATCCCCTATGACCCCGTAGCCAACTTTGCCGGAGATTTCTAAATTACAGTGTAGGTCTTTATGCATTGTTTTCACATTTACAAAGAAAAAGGAAAGATGCGGGAGAAAAACCCTGACTTCAGAATACTTTCAATACCTACCGGCACAAGGTTCATTTAGCCATTGCATAGCAACCCTGCGGCGGGGGCGTGGCTGCTCCATTAACCCAAGTTTGAAGGAATGAGGGTACGGCTTTTATCCGGGTGTCTTCTGAGCAGGGTCAAAGGTAGGGGTTCCTGAACTCGCAGCCCATTAGAATCACCTGGAGAGCTTTAAAAATCCTAATGCCTGGGGCACACCAGTTACCTCAGGGCATCTGCGGGTGAGAGCCAGGCCTCAGTTGTTTTCTTTCGAGACAGCCTCGCTTTGTTACTCAGGCTGGAGTGCAGTGGCACAATCTCGGCTCACTGCAACCTCCACCTCCCAGGTTCAAGCAATTCTTGTTCCTCGGCTTCAAGCAGCTGGGATTACAGGCGTGCACCACCAGGCCCAGCTAATTTTTTGTATCTTTAGTAGAGACGGAGTTTCGCTATGTTGGCCAAGCTGGTCTTAAACTCCTGGCCTCAAGTGATCCTCCTGCCTTGACCTCCCAAAGTGCTGGAATTAGAGGCATAAGCCACCACGCCCAGCCAATGTCAGTCATTTCTAAAGCTCTGCAGCTGATTCCAGTGTGAGTGAAATTTGGACGCGGTGAGGATAAGCAATTACAGACTGGGAGCAATAGAAGGGAATTTAAGAGACCACATGATTTCTATTTTCCTAAGGAAATACCCAGTTCATTAATGAAACGAGGTGAACTGCTGCTGTACACACAGACATAGAGGCTTCCCTGAAAAATGAAAATATTGGGGACTGAAGGATGTCCAGGGAGGGTGGGACATGCTCAACAATTCGGGGAAGGGAGATGCAGAAAAAAATGAAAAGCAGGCAGCATGCGTTGCAACGATCTCTATGGCATGTGTGTCTCCCATGGTGTTTTTCATTTAAAACAAAGGGGCAAGGTTTTGTTGGTCAAACAGTGAAGGGGAACTTTGTTTCCGGGTTCAGGGGACCCTGGATTCCCCAGGGGTTCCTGCCAGCTGGAAGGGACCCAGGTCCGTATGTGACTTCCTGAGAAGGTGATAAGAGCGTGCCAAGGAGAGAGACACTTAGGCAAATGGCCCGAGTCCCCAAGTTTAGCATTTAACAGACTGCTTCTCTTTAAATATTCACAGGGAAAGCCCATCTTCCTAAAGGCAAGGGTTTCAGCTGTGGTTGAACTCAGGCGGTGGGAGCGGGAGGATGCAAATATTCACAGGGAAAGCCCGTCTTCATTGGAGTGAGGGTTTCAGCAGTGGTTGAACTCGAGGTGGGAGCGGGGGGATGCAAGCTTGCAAAGTGAAGCAAACATACTCACCGCAGCCCAGTAAGGGCTCTGGAAGCTGACAGGGCTTTGTTTGGGACAGCTGCAAACCAGTGTGCCGTGCCGGCCAAGGACAGGGTGGACTGCGGCTACCCCGAGGTCACCCCCCAGCAGTGCAACAACCGGGGCTGCTGCTTTGACTCCAGCATCGTTGGAGTGCCTTGGTGCTTCAAACCCCTGCAGGAACAAGGAGGTAAGGCCTGAGTGACAGCATCGTGGTCTGGGCCTGGCCCCATAAGGCCGGGGGTCTCAGGGCCTCCCTGTCCTTTCTGAGCTGGAGATGGAGGCACGAGGTCCCTGGGAAGCCACACACACCTGCACCAAGGCCTCAGAGCAGAGGCTTCAAGCCCAGGGCAGCCATGGCCAGGGGCTGTCCTCTTTTGTCCCCTTTGTGTAAAACATAAAAGCAATCATTTCAAAAAGGTGTTCAAAATGATGGCGTTAGGTAGAGGAAACTAATTTAATAACTATTCTTGAGAGAAGTGGAAACACATAGGTGTGGAAAGCCAGGCTGACTTTCAGGCTGTTTTTGCAAACCGGTCCCCCACCAGAGTCTTGTCATTTGTGGCATCCCCTCCACAGATGGCAGGCAGCGCCAGCCCTGGGCATTGGGCCTCGGTGCCACACCCCACTTCCCCTACTCTGCCCTCCACAAGGGCCATCTCCTCTCCCTCTCTCTGCCATGGTGGAGGGCAGGTGCAGGGCAACCACCCTGGTGGTTCCCTCCCCAAAGGCGGAGAGCCTGCATGCTGTACAGGTAACAGATGGCCCTGCACACGGGTTTGCCGCCCTGGCTCCACCAGGCTCAGCTGCCCCACGTCGTGGGTGGGGCAATCGGCTATTAGCCATCTGCCGTGTCCAAGTGCCAGCTCAGCCCCCACGAAGGCCGCACCTGCGTGAGGTACCTTCCTGGAACCAGCATCCAGAGGGGCCTCTCTTGCCCTTTGTCCCAGGGTGAAACGCGGGAGGCTGAGTCCTGCTGGCACTGGCTGCCTGATCAATGATAGACCCCTGCCTTGCCCAGGGCCTCCCTCCACCCTCCCCAGCAAGTCCAGGGTGGGGGTGGGGGTCCAGAGAAGGCCAGGAGAGAGAGGGGTCTGTCGACTGTCCACTGCCGGACCTGTTCCTTCGGCTCCTCATCCTGGAACTACACTCTCCTCTGAGTGCTAGCCATGGCCCTGCCAAGGCCCATCTCACTTGTTATCTGCCTGACCCCTGGGTCCCACTATCTCGCTTAGCAACCCGAGGTGGGAATCTTGGCTATTCCCCCATGTGGTGGGGACTCAACACTCCCCGGTGACTCAGGGGAGGAGGCAGCACTAGGCACTGGCCTTGGAATCTGCCTTGACCTTGGGAAGCTGGGCAGCGTGGGTGGAGAGAGACTGCTCACACAGGCCTTTGCTCTGTTTGCAGAATGCTCGTTCTGAGGCACCTCCAGCTGCCCCCGGCCAGGGGATGCGAAGCTCCGAGCACCCTTGCCCGGCCGTGATTGCTGCCGAGCGCTGTTCATCCCAGCTTTTCTGTCCATTTGCTCCCGACAAGCGCTTCTGCTGAAAGTTCATGTCTGGAGCCTGATGTCTTAATGAATAAAGGTCCCACGATCCGCCCGAGGACAGTTCTTGGCGCCTGAGACTTCCCGCGGTTGTGCTTTATTTCTGCTGCGTCGTGGGAGACGGTGGGAGGGTGTCAGGGGAGGGTCTGCCCAGGCCTCAAGGGCAGGAACAGACTCCCTAAGGAGACACAGTGCATGCAAGGATATTCTGAATCCCAGACTGGCACCCACGTCACAGGAAAGCCTAGGAACACGTAGTGCCGCTTCCTCGGGAAAGCAGAAAAAATACATTTCAAGTAGAAGTTCTCAAAAATCACAAATGTCTTTCTTGGTGAAGACAGCAAGCCAATAAAATGATCTTCCAAAGTGGTCCTCTATTTCACACCCACTCTTGCTGCTGTTCGATACTCATACTGTTCCTGGGTTCTTGTTTCTTTGTCCAGTAAATTAAACTGGCACTCTTTTGTATTTGTTTGCTAATTAAGTTGAAACATCTGTGACACATTGGGTGGCCTTTTCTCTTTTTTTTAAAAAATGGATGCAGCTATAGGAATGAATGAGCTGGTGGCAGTGGGGATTCCATCTCATGTCCTCATGAAACCTTATCCACCTCTGGACCTGAGTGAGGTTCTCTCCCCACCGCACTGACCTGGGACATGGCAGCTCTCCACTCCCACCTAGACGGTTTTGGATGCACAAAGGCCCGTGAGTGCCTCTGGCTGGGCCTCCCGTGCTGCTCCCACTGCTGGAGCTCTCTTAGGGGCCAGATCCACAATTCCACTGCAGTGCGGTCACAGTGACGGGGTTCTTGTTCTGACCTATTTCTTCCCATTCGAAAAGAGACAACTGCTCCTTTAAAACAGCAGCCTTTGTTTTTCAGCTTGCACTTGGGGCCTGGTCCCTAGAGGTCACAATATCCCAAGAAGTGAGGTAGTACTGCCCTTGTCTTACAGATATGGAAAGAGATTTTCTTGAAGTAGCTTGTCCAAAAGTCCCTACGGAGACGGGACACTGTCAGGATATCCTGGTCTCTGATCTCTGAATCTGAAGCCCTGGGTGTCCCTTCCAATACCCCGAAGCATCAGCTGCCCTCCCTGCAGTGAAACTTCCAGGACTATCCCAGACCTCAGAACACACGCCAAGCGTGGCCTCCCCACTCCGGGGCTCTGCTACTGAGAGCTGCTCTGGCCTGGACGTCCTTCTGGGCGGGGCTCTGCGTCCCTCCCTCACAGACCATGCCCAGTCTTTGAGGGCTAGAGGGGATGGAAAGGCTGGCCCCAGGCCCCCTGGCCTCAGCCTCAGGCCACCTCGCTGCTGGCTGGATGACCAGCTCCGTTTTCCTCCTACCCTGCCTGGTGCCCTCTCCCCAGGGACAGGGCTCTGCTGCCTCCTTGCCCGGGACCTCACTCATGGGCACCACCCACCTGCATTTCCAAAGAATTTCTTGACTTGCCCCGCCTATCCGTTCCCGGCATTGCCTTCTGCAGTCAACACCTCCCACACTGCCGTACCCCCTCCCAGACTCCTTCCTGCTGTGCCCCTGAGAGGGAGGGTTCCCCAAAATCTGAGCCAGGTGGGACCCCTCCTTCACCCACCACAGAGCTGCTCCCTGTCTCCAGCCCGAGCCTGTGCCTTCCTCAGACAGGACAATGTTTCATGCACATTCTAGAAGCTTCACCATGACTCCTGCTGTCCTTGTGGGGGGGATCAAGGTCGCTTCCATCCAGTGAAACAGCATCAGATGGAGAGATCTGCTGGCAGGACAGAGAACCCCTATAATTCAGCTGTGCAGGGCAGGCTCCAGTGAGGAAAGGAAAGTGGCTGAGGAGGGCTGGGGTCCTGGAATGAGCTGGACTGGACCCCCGTCCTTCTCCGTCTCCGGGGTCCTGCCTCCGTCTGTCTCTGCCTCTTCCTCGCTTCGGCTTCGGTTGCTATGGGGACCTTGGAAGCTCCCTGCCTTCCTCGGGAGCCCCAGGCAGGGTCTGGGGGCTCTCAGAACCCTGGGTGGGGTTTGTGCCATGAGAAAGAGCGCACCGACCCTGACAGCACCCACCTGGGGGCTGTGACATTCTCATAAGAGATCACAGACACCAATGAGGGAGCGAGACCCAAAGCAGCCCACCCACCCCCCAGCCCGACAGCAGAACGGAAACCTGGTCCAAACACAAAGTGACTAAACAGCTCCCTCTGCTGACCGCTGGAGTCACTGCGGCTCGCCACCAATCACAGCTGTGCCCCGCCACTTCCAGATACAAATTAAGATACCCAGCCCCAGAACTACCCTGGGCTTCCTGTTGGTGAGGAGGATCTGGGCCCCAGGACACATGATCGAAGCCGAGGGTTCCCAGTGGAGGCTGCTGCCACGGGGATGTTTCGGAATCTGTGGGCATGTTCATGAATCATATGAACGGGGCGTTGAGTGAACACAGGCCAGACATGGCAGGAAACTGTGATGTCCCCAGGTGTCCTGAACAGACCACTGCCTCCACCCGATGGACGTCCTAGCGTCCTGTTGGACACTCATGGTGGCTGCAAACCTATTCATGACGATTGAAGCCCAGAGACTACTTCTGTGTTACATGTTAACACGGTTGTTTTGGTTGTTGGTTGTTGTTTCAAATGGCTTGAACATACCTGAATTTTCCAGGAGTGTATGTCATGTAAATCAAGAAAAGACTGCGTTTGTTTGGTTTGCAGCGTTAGCCGAGTCGTTCATTTCAAGCATGTCAGTGCTGGGGCTGCCTGTGTTCGTGGGTGGCCCATCCAGGGGAATTCAAGCCCTGGTCTCCTTCATCCTGTCCTCTGGTGTGGACATGGGGAGCACAATGCACTGAACAGGAGTGTACTGAACATTACTCTCCTTTTATTTCTTATATTTTTCATAGGGCCTCATGCATATTTAATTTCCATCACTGGACATCAGTTGACCACAGCTGTCCAGAGCCCTAGAGGCCTCAGTGCCACCTGCTGGGCCTTCCCACCTCCTGGTCTGGGCACATCTGAAACCGACATCTGTCAGCAGCCCAGGGTGAATTCAAATAATGAATTGTGACCCATAGGACCCAGGAACCATTTTTATGTCAAATACCTTCATCACTGACTTGGAAATGGTCCATGTTTCCAGAACCTTCCAGAATGAACACTTTGATTGCCAGAAGAAGCCAGAACATGACTGGGCTCCTTTGCTGCTGGCGTGTGCTGCTGGTGGAAAGGGGAGAGAAAAACTGGACTTCTCCCCACACAGCAGCCATGACACCCCTGATGGTTTTCCGTGGCATGCGCACACCTTCCCCCTCCTCTTGAGTTGGTGGTGAAGGGTGTGGCTGTGGCACTTTTCCACAGTTCCTCCAGAGTCTGCTGGAAAGTTCTACATTGTTCCATAATACATTAGATATTCACTTGTATTTATCACTGTATTCCAAGGATTCCTAAATTTCCAATGGTGAGGATTTTGACTTCAAGCAGAGACACCCATGCAGGCTTCCATAAGCAGCAGACCTACTGGGGAACCCCTTAGGGAGGAAGAACAGGCTGAGAAGTTGCCAGCCTTGATGTGGGTCTGATGCCTCCGAACTGAGTGGGGGAAGGACTGGGGAGGAAGTGCCTCCAGCAGGCTGATGGGGAGTCCCCAAAGCAGAGTGCCCCTCAAGGGACCCTGTGTCTGGTGGGAATGCCCTGGTTGGGAGCAGCCCCAGGCAAGTTGGCCTGGCATGGATGCCATGCCGGACGCGGGGCTCTCGGTGACCTGGGTCCCTGCAGCAGGTCCTCTCTGAGGGACAGCTGAGTGGTAGGCGCATCTCCAGGCGGCCAAGAAGCCTGCCTGCTCACTAGGTTTTTGCTCTGAGGCCCTGCAGTGCCCTGGGCTGTGACACAGCTGTGGAGGTTGGAAATTCTCCCCTCAGTCCTCCTTCGTGGGGGCTCGAGAGGCACGTCATGTATTGGAAAGAGTTAGAGACCCCCGGGGCCTCAAAGTTCCTATCAGCAAAATGGGACAATTGCAATGGCTGTATCGGAGGGTTGCCGATGGCTGCAGAAGGAAGGTGTAGGCTGAGAAAGCTCATTCCTGTGTGAGCTCAGAGCTGCACCACTTGGTTGGCCAGTTTTCTAGTGCATTTAGAGTTCATGCTCCCTTTCTTCCTTAGGTTCTATTATTTTGTTTTCAGCAACACTGAAGTGTTTTATGCTAAGCGAAAGAAGCCGATCACAAAAAGCCACATGTTGTGTGATTCCATTTATATGAAACGTGCAGAAGAGAGAAACCCACAGAGACAGACAGTGTTTCATAGTTGCTGGGTAGGGGTAGGGATGGGGAGTGGCGGCTCACAGGGAAGGGGTTTCCTTTTGGGGTGATGGAAACGATCTGGAGTGGCATATGGTACTGGCTGCACAATTCTGTGCAATATTAGATACTAAAAACAACCAAATCATACACTTTACTAAAACCCACTGAGATGTGTCCTTTACAAAAGTCAATTCTGTGGCAAGCGAATAATATCTCGATTAAGCGCACATCTATACATGTGCTGATACCTCTGCTGATTTGCCCATTTAGACAAGACCTGACTTTTTGCCCTGAGAATTGAGAGTTTATTTCCAAGGCCATACCGAGCACCTAGGTGTGGCTGGCACGTCTGATCTTCAATGGGTCCTGCCAGGTGGCTGCCAGGCGGCCTTGTTCCCTTCCAGGTGGCTCCCAGGCTCAAGGGTTCTCTCCACCATTCCAAGACCTCACTCAGGCACAGGAATCATTCGCTGCTTCTCGCCGTGCAGCTGTCTTTGCCCCTGTTGGCCTGAGCACTGCAGCCTTTCCCTCTTGGGTTTTGTGGGGTGCAGCCGACTCCCTCTGCTCCCTCATCCCACCGACCTGTCTCCCTGGCCTCTGTCCTCTGCAGGGGCAGGTGGGCAGGCCCCCTGGAGGAAGCCCCTGACACCCACATTCATTTATTCACTGCTCTGAGCCTCCCACCCTAGCCCCAGCCCTCACCAACCAGAGGAATTGTCTCAGTCCTGGGGTGTGGTGAGATCCCATTTCCCTCTGATTCCTACTCTCAACTATGGCAATCTGGCTATTTACAGATGGGGACATTAGGGAAAACGAGGTCCCAGAGCTCCCAAGGTCACAGAACTTATAGGTTGCCCGGCTGTGGTCCCTGTTGTGACCATCCGGCCCCCTGGTTGTGGCTTCATTAGTATCTGCAGAGCAGAGCAGCAGGAAGCACAGACCGACAGCTGCTTGCACTGGGGAAAGGGCAGAGAAGGGAAATACAATAGCGGGGCGGGCGCGAGGGTATCTGTTGGTTCTTCAGGAAGAGTGCCCTGCCACAGGTTTACCCACGTCTGACTTCACCATCTCTCTGTAAAATGAAGTTGTTAACAAGTGGCACCCACTGCAATGCCAGCCACAGTGGTGGTGGGGGAAGATCGGCCCCCTCATGCGGGGGTGCAGTCAATTTGGCTGGCAACAGTACTGTGGGCTCCTTGTCCAAGACGCTGCAGCCTTGGGAGGGTTCATGGCACCCCACGCACCTGACGTCCCCAAGAGTCATCTCTTTTTGTAAAACCCGGAGGCCCCAGGACTGGAGGCAGAATGTCGGTGCTGAGTGGGACGACCTGGGCACGGTGAGAGCGGGGGGTGCTCTGTGGGATTGCAGGCCCCACCATTTTCGCATTTTGGATATCCTTCTGCTTGGGTTTCCAGAAAGGCTTCTACAGCTTGAATGGTGGGTTGTAAGGATATAAATAGAAGGATGTTTTCCAAATGTTCAGATTTACGAAGGCATGGCCTTTTGCAGAAATAATCTCAGGGTCCTTTGGAGGACTCTGGCTGCATAGATTCTGCAGCGCTCGGATAACGATGGGCCAGGCACTGCGTGGATTCTGGAGCGCTCCCGGTGTGGGGTGCTGCTCCCTGCACAGGTTCTACAGCACTCTGACTAAGGGGTGCTGCACACTTCATGGATTCTGGAGCACTCCGACGAGGGGGTGCCGTGTGCTTCACGGAGTCTGGTGCGCTCTGGATGTGGGGTGATGCTCTCTGCATGGATTCTGGAGTGCTCCAATGACGGGGTGCCCCGCGGCTGCACAGATGCTGGAGCGCTGGGACAAGGGGATGCCGCGCAGCCTATAAGCAGGAGTGGGGAACAGTGCGCCTCTGGTCTGCAGCGCCTGCAGTGATTCCGAGCCAGGGAAGGAGAGCTGTATGGAGTGTGGGCGGTGCCCAGTCCTTTCCCAACAGTGGAGGGGATAGGTCAACAAATTGTTATCGGACACGGTGGCTGACGCCTGTAATCCCTGCACTTTGAGAGGCTGAGGCAGGCGGATCATGAGGTCAGGAGTTCGAGACCAGCCTGGCCAATATAATGAAACCCTGTCTCTACTGAAAATACAAAAGTTAGCTGAGAATGGTGGCACGCGCCTGTGGTCCCAGCTACTCAGGACGCCGAGGCAGAAGAATCTCTTGAACCCGGGAGGTGGAGGTTGTGGTAAGCCAAGATAACGCCACTGCACTCCAGCCTGGGCAACAGAGCGAGACTCCGTCCCAAAAGCAAAGCAAAACAAAACAAAAACTGTTATCTGGTTGTCAACTTGAGTGACCTCATGGGGTGGGTGGGGGCGAGGTTATTGTGCTTGGTGGATGGGTTTGGGGCATGGGATGGCATCTAGGGATGGAGAAACCAGGGCGGGAAGGAGGGGAGTGTGGGGGACCGTGAGTACAGAGGCAGCTGTTGTGTTCAGTGGATCACCGTGCAGGTGGGAGGGCAGCGTCTCCATGCCAGGTCACCAGGCAGCGACTTTTCACACTGTCTTGTTCCTACCCACACATGTACACTTTCCTCCTTGCCTTCAAGTGGGGCCCAGTAGGGCCATGTCCCAGGTGATGGTCCCCGATGACACCTGGACTCAGGCCCCAACCCTGACTCACAGGGGCCTTGACAGCATATGGACCTCAAGGCCGAGCCCTGGAGATGCTGGCACATCACCTGGATCGATGTGTCTGGGAGGAGAAGTTTCCACTGGTCACGAGGGTCAGACCTGCCACATCACTTCCTGTACCATGTGGATTCTCCTGTGCAGTCTTAATTCCTAAATGCCTCTCCCTGAGGAAGGGAGAGCCATGGAGTGGCCAGGAGCCCTGGCTCCCTAGCAGGATGGCCAGGGTCTCACTTCTGCGTGCCACTGTTCTTCATCTGTAACAGTGCAAACCTCTCACACCCACCGACCAGCTCTGTGGCTTTGGGAAGTTGTGTAATCTCCCTGAGCCTTGGTGTTTTTAACCTGAAAAATGGGGCCAGTTGTGGCTCTCCAGCACTGATGATGATGGTTTGATGAGATTGCACATGGAAAGGTAGGGGACAGTGCCACTACGTGGTGCTCCATGGAATCTGGAGCTGCAGGCATCCTTACTGTCACTCTTATTTGTCTTCCTCACTGGAATCCATCATGACACTGAAGAGAGAACTGCTTCATTGAGAGCAAGGGCGGGTAGGGGGAAAATGCTAGATGCTCTACCAGAACCGACTCCCCCAGCAGGTCTGAGAGCTGGGGCTGTTGAAAGCAAAAGGAAAGAGAACCAGAAATCTGAAAATAATGATGCTTTATTTGACTGACATCACATCATCATAAATGGCATCTAATTTCAGAAAACAAAGTTTAAGTCTGCAAAAAACGCATGTACAAATCTCAGGAGACAGGTCTACAGAAATAGACACGTGGCTCTTTGGTCTGTAAGGTGGAGTCAGGAAACTCACATTCTAGGGTCTGTCCAGGTTCAATGTTCCAGTGGTGTGAAACCACTAAGGAAACAGACACCCCAAAGAGCCGATGTTATTTTTGAATATATATATATATGTATACACATGTACATATGTAAATATGTTGCCTTCATCTGTAATAGTGCAAACCTCTCACAGCGTGCAAAGCAACAGTGTTTCCTACAGTCAAGTAACTAAATCAGTGTAAAGTTATCCACACAGCATTATAAAAACATTATATAATTACATAGCAGATATACAGATATATGCAGGCGTTTGCACGCTGATTAGAGTTACTTGCATTGACTTTTGCTTTAGAAGAAAAAACAAAGGAAAATCTTTAAATAGTTCTTCATCAAATAAAAGGTAACAATTCGTAACAGATTCAACTATGAACAGGTATTGCATCAATATGTCTACAAAGGAAAAATATACATATATAAAAACAAAGGCAAAGGGGTCAGCTACACGTATTAACTTACCAAACGTACATGTTCTATTGAAAAACTGATCCCCATTCACACCCTGCAGGTGGGAGGACAAGACTATAAAAATGGGAAGCCCCCAATGTGTGGGTGTGGTGGTCTATTTTATTATCAATTTGGATGATAGGAGGTTTTGCTACTGTTTTTAGTTGGCCAATGACATAATAGTGAGATATTGATTATTAAGCTTGGGAAGCTGGTAGGTCACGGAAAAGAGACTCCAAGATGCACAGTGACAGACATGTAAAAATGCAAAGGTGTAAAAATGAAAGCGCTGCCATGGTTACTATTACATTTTCAGACAAACCAAATTGTGTTACCACTCAGATTAGGTGGCATTCAGGGATCGCCAGGAGTCCATGAATATGGGGCTGTCAACCCTAAACCCACGTACTTCTTAACTTCCTAGCCTTCACTTTCAAGGCCAGATGCATTTCAACCCACAGGAGGGGGCACATTAGGGCCCCCTAAGAGGGGAGATTTTTTGGGTAACTTCCCCAGAAACGGACACGTCTGCTTCTGCCTCAGCTGCAGCACTCTCATTGGGCAAACTGTTTTCTAGAGGCTCGTAGGCAAGTGCAGTGAGCAGTGAGGAGTCAGCTTAATTCTGAGTGCCGGCACTCAGAGCTTCAGAAGCCTCCTTAAAGGGAGATTTGTCTGGGGGACTAGAGGACTGGCTCCCCACACAGGCCACCAGGGAGGGTCCTGCCTCACTGCACGGGGGCTCGCCAGCTAGGCCTCAGCATCTCTGCCCCACTCACCGGCCCTCAAGGTAATGGAACACATGAGTCAGAGGTAACAGTAGGTGGCTTACACGTTTCCAGAGATCGGATCTCGGAACCTTAAGGACCGTAAAATAAAAAGCATTTCTTACTGTGTGCAGTGTCAGGGCCATGTTTAAAGTCATGTGCAAAGTTTAGGCCAAAGGCACCCAAAGTGATCATCCAGATTCTCTCGTATGTTTGTTCAGTGCAGACACACAGAGGATGGTGGTGCTTTATTGGCAGAAAACAGCTGAATGTAATAATTTTGAGTTTTGCTACTTTTTAGGCTTGTGACTTGAGCTCATGCCTTTCCCGAGATCTCGGGGGCTAGAAGACTGTCCCCAAAACCATGAACCCCAGTGAAACAAACACATATGTGCCCGTGGCTGTGTTCTCATCCTGGACCTGAAAGGCCGGTGGCCATGGGAACGGCTTTCTGGAAAAGGGGAGGGGCTTGGGCAAGCTTAGCCCACAGCTGTAGAGGAGCCCTCAGCGTGTCCAGCATGCCCTCAAAATGCAGAGCGCTCCTCCAGCCGGCAGCCCCTGCCTGTTTGCGATGAATCAAGGTGCTTTTGTGCTTCTGTTCCTTTCTCTTCAGCTTTACAATGGTCATTCTACATGGAAAAGCCCTCAAATGGTGCCTCTATAAACAGTAACCCTTGCCAGGCTGGAATGTGGTAGCCAGTGGCATGGACCGTTTACTCCTTTTGATGCCAGGAGACTATTTCTGAGAACAGGGAAGCCTCAGGGTCCTAACCCCAGCCTCCGCTCCCATGTGTGACATTCACATCAACCCCAGGCAAAGCAGGGTGGGCCTCGGGCACACTGGGGCAGGCCACACATGTCTGTGTGAGGGGTGATTCCAGGTTGGCCTGTTCAGAGATAACACAAAAAACTGGGCTAAGGCTAAACCCTTCTGTTTCCTCAAGTATGGAAAAAGGAGACAGGCAGGATGTAGGATAGTTATTAGGAACTTTAGGCCAGCACAGCAGAAGGATGTGTGTGTGTGCCTGTCCCCACATTTCCTTCCTTGCCCAGGACACGTGGATTTTAAGGACAGCCTGAATTGAGCTTGTAAGTGAAAATTAGACTGTGCCATGGGGATGCAGGGTCTCCTATTTCTTCCCTGCTTCTGGTCCCAGGGAGGTTCCCCAAAAAGGTCAGCCCCACACGTGGACATCAGAAGCCCCTGTCTTTGCAGGGGGCGGCGATTATCTTGGAGGAATCTCCCCGATGGGACAGGCCAAGCACAGTGGCTCGGAAAGGACCGTGACTTTAATGTTACTGGGATCCAGGGCAGCCGGGCAGTCCAGAGAGACAGGGGTTACCGAAGGGGAAGCAAAGTGTGCATTGTGAGCTTATGTGCACGCCTGGGGCAGCCTCTGGTTGTGCTTGCCCGCCACGAGAGGAGTGCAGGGGCCGCTGTGGGTCGATTCTGCAACCTCACCCAGCCCAGCTCTCTACTCTGCATCCCAGAGGTGGGAGGGAAGATGGATCTGAAAGCCCAGTTCTAAGCCACCGCTGTCCCAGGAAGTCCTCACTCTGAGGGTCACTGCCTGGCCGGAGCTCGGGGAGCCATGGGCTAATGCAGCACATGACACCGAGCAACTTGTAGGCCCTGCTCACCTCAGCTTCGGGACCAAAACCTCCAGAGGGGCTGCTTTCCCCACTAGCAGCCGGCTCTACAGAGCTGAGCCTGGGAAATGGGTTTCCAGCAAAGCGGAGTAAGGAAGACGTGATGTCGCCCTGCTCGAGCTACCACCCCAGAGCCCGGGTTGAGGGAGCCCCTGCAAGGGTGGAGAGGACCAAAGGGAAAGTGTGGCCCAGAGCCCTCCTGCTAGCCCTGCCACGAGCCTCCTCCAGCCATACTTCGAGGTCATGGCCAATATCACGAGGCAGGAGGATATGGGTGAGGATTCTGGGAGAACAGGAAACACAAAACTTCAAGACAATTCAACATAAAATATGAACATCATTGAGAACAGGCTTATCTACAGCCAGGTCTTGGACCAGAACATAAGTGACAAATCGGTGCTCTTCCCAGAGGAACAAGTGCATTCCAGACACAGCCTAAGAATCCATCGACTTAGAAAAATGCAAGCCAATCACTTAAAGCATCTGACGCCGAACACAGGTAAAAAGTTTTATATAAAATATTTTATTAGAGTCTTTATTCCTGAAAAGTATCTAACTTTGTATTTATACACTCTGCGCCTCCCCCCGCCTGCCCGGTCGGGTTGTCTTGTCTGACGTTCGTCACGTTCTAATTCAGCTGGCATTTGACTAAAGCCTTAATGGGTGTGGACTACACTTTTCCCATCTGCACCACAGACCTGCAAGGAGAGAGGTTTTCTTTTCTTCTTGAAGTAAAGGCTGATTGAGGATTCAGAAGCTGGTATTCTATGGAGATGAGGGAAATATCGTAGAATAATACTATCAGACACACGCCTGCAGCCAAGTCTGCACACCTGCATGTATGTGTGCATGTGCGTGTGTGTGCATGTATGTGTGTGTGCATGTGTGCGCATGTGCTTGTATGTAGACACACACACCACACACACACACACACACACACACACACACACACACACACCAGCCCCTCTGGAGCCTGAGCTAGTCCACAGGACTGTTGCAATAGGAGGAGCAGGCAAGGGCGGAGGACAGCCCCTCTCCATGGAGAGGTACCTGTCACGGGCGCTGCGATGCAAGGCCACTGAAGGGCGTTAGGCTTGGGTTTCCCTCTCATCTCAGCCATCTGTTTGGTGACAGAAGGAATCACTGAACAATCAGCCACTAAGCTAGTATTGCACTTTATGCCTTACAAAGCATCTCAGATACATTCATACGCCATGAACAGGAGTCAGTAAACAAAACAGGGACTTCGGGGTCCAAACGGGCTGGAATCCCAACTCTGCTCCTTCCGCGTTCTGGGGCCTCGGGGACGTCACGGAGCCTCTCCCCGCCTCCGTGTTCCAGTCTGCACCATGAGCAGGGCTAAGCCAAGTGGCCACGCAGGTCCTCCCACCACACTGGAGGGCAAACCCACATTGGAGTCCCCTCTGTCTCACTCCCAGGGCCTGGGACAGGACCAGGCGAGAGGGGTGGGTCAGTAAGGGTTTGAGGAGTGGGCAGGGGACAGGGGATTCTGAGGGCATTCAGCCCAATGCCTGGAAACAGCCACGAGGAAAGGTGCTCGGTGCACCAGAGTCGTGCCTTCTCTTCTCATTGCAACAACCAAGCCCGGTTTCTGCCCCATGGGTGTGGTCTGTCCCTGATGTCGGGCTGGGGAAATGACTTTTTGTGGGTTTCTAAGATAAGTTTTCACCTCAAAGCTCCATGTCCTATTTTCTGGTCCTGAAGGCGCCTCCCCCAGGTGATGTAATCCAATTCTAGCATCGACTGTGTAACACTTTGCACAGTCACTCCCCTTCCCGGAGACAGCTTCCCACTTCACCCAAGCAGGGAGTTTCAGAGAATTCAATCTCCAGTGGATATTCAGCCAGAGGAGAAGAAAGAGAGGCACAAAATGACAAAACTTTTTGGATGGGGACAAAGGCAAAAGGCCCCAGCAGTTTCACCGAAACTTCCATTTTCACCTCTATTAACCACTGGGGCAGCTGCGAATCTTTTATCCAAGGTTTAATCCTTCCTTCTAATGGAAGAAACTCAATCAGAGATGAAAGGAATATCTGGGTCATTGCATTCAGGAATTACTGAAACAAATTAGACTTGGGGAGTTGGTCTGGGTTTAACGTTCACCATGTGAAAGACAGCACGTTGCCGTGCGCCTCTGAACCACAGCTAGTTAGAAAAGTAAATCAGTGAGTTGCTTGATGTTATCTTAGGTCATTGGAATAAGGCATTTTACCAAACTACCTTAACACAAAAAGCAGCGGGGAAATATCTGGAAAGCTAAACAATGCCATTTGAGTCAATGCTGCCAAAGGTCACGAGGAAGATGCCCAACCAGGGGCCCTTGCTGAACCTGGAAGAGGGAGGCCGGCTGCGCCTAGGACAGACACATCCTCTCCTCCTTGGCGGTAGGCTTTCCTCCAGTCTACAGGGGAGGGCTGAGCAAAGCCATCCTGGAGCATCAATGGCAGAATCCTCACCTACTCCAGTTCACCCTTCAAAAAATAAACCCACGTGATCTCACATATCCATTCCCTTCTTGCAGCCTAACAGCCCTCACGGTTCCCAAGCCCTTCCCCCTAGAAGTATCTCCATCAGACTCCTATGGGAGTCATTCCCTCAGAGGGCTTACGTGCTCTCCGAAACCAGATTTTAAATCTAGAGGCACCTCACTGTTTCCTCCTGAAACTGATGAGGTACAGCAAGCAGTCTCAGCAAAAGAGACCAAGCTGCTTCTGGGGCAGGGCTGTGGGTCCACGCAGTGCAGACACGCCCGTATTAGGGCCATGAACCCCCGACACTAATCCACAATGGGAAAGGCTCGCCTGGAGGGAACGGGCGTTTTCAACACTGACCTCACTCAATGTAGTTCTGAGTCATGAGCAAGGACTTTTGCCTTTTTCCAATTCTGCATTTCACCCAGCTATTCCTAGGTGGGTCTTCCCTATGTGCGATGTCTTACAAGAAGATCTATTTTGAAATTAAATGAGGACTTTTTGTAAAGGCTAAGTTTGACTCTGGTTAAAAACTTAATCTGGAAGGCAATGCCGTATTTGTATAGAACAAGCACACTTAAAATTACACTTTAATATCTATCTCAATTGTGTTTTACTAAAAAAGATCTAGCAGTAAAAAAGGAATCTCTAAGAATTTGCAAACTAAATCCATGTGTAAATAAAATTCAGACCCTTTTCGTTCTTTCAAAGTGGGAAATAAGAGCTTCGGGGACATCACCAAGGAATCCCACGCCCTTTGACCCCCTTTGAGCTGGCATGGCCTTGGGCATGATGTACTGTAACTATTTACAGATGAGGAAAAATGTAGCTCAGAAAGGTTCACTGATTTGCCCACAAAAACATAGCCTTTCCATCGGAAGCCCGGATTCTTGGAGAATGATATTCTAGAAGGAGGAAACAACGGCATTTTCCTAAAGATGGACTTCTTTGGCCAGAATCACCTTCTCCGCGTGTAGTCAAACCACCTCTGAGAGCTGACAAGCACACAGGCAGCCTTGTTATGAATTCAAAGGCCACTTGACCTCCAGATAGGCACCTGTTCCTGCCCTAGTGGGATTTGACCTACGTGATTCAGTCGTAAGAAAGAAGCGGTTTCCAATATGCAAAGTTTACACAAGCCTAACACTGAGGCGGTGATGTGGCTGTGAGATCACAAAAACCAGAGATGAAATCCCCCACCACTCGAAATGCGTTGTTTGATCAAGTTTCAAATGCCTCCACACACTGAAGTCTACTGACTTTGCCCTAAGCCCTTGGATTCTGATGCCATCTTGTTGGCCTCCTCCCCTCTTGCACAGTTAGCCCATCTTTCTCTGCTGGCTGCTCCTGCAGAGACAACCCTCAAAGGTCATGCCTGAATTTCCCTAAGCCCTGCTCTTCCAGGTTCAGTGGAGGTAGCTAAGATGATATAGAAGGAAAGGGATGCTGTTTGTTTGTTTAAATCAACCTAGGCAAAATTAAGGTAGTCAGAAAGTTAGGAAGAAACAAACAATATATTTTGCTTAAAATAAGAAGCACGTGGAAAATAAAAGACTTTGAAAGAGTTGGCCAATGTTTTCTTACAATGTTTTGTATAGCTTTTAAAAATTTCTGCATGGCTCAGTGGAGAGGGTGTCCACGTCTTCCCTCCACCTGGAACCTGCATTCAATCCTTCACCAGTGCTGTCTGCGTATGAGACCAGCTAGGTGATTCGGTTAAACCCCTTGCCTCTCTAAACAAAGTACATGATTTACCCCGAATCATTCTTCAGCAAGTACTAAAAAGGTACAGTTTCTTCAAATGAATGCAATTGATCAACTTTTGGCTTGCAAAAATGAGTTCTCATTGGAAAAGAGACACACTTTAGAAAGATGAAACCATGAAAAACAACAGTCAAAAAATGGAATCGCTCCGTGCTCGGCCCCTCTGCCCCGAGACATCTGACTGTGCAGCCATCAGCCGAGAGGTTGCTTGCGGTTCCCCATCCAGGACCCACGGTGCCTGGTACTAAGGAGCAACTGGACTGAGGAAGCCTCTCATAACCAGCTGTGTTGCAGTTTTAAATTCTGCCCCAGTTGTGGTATTTAAAATTCTGTATGTAAAAAAAAAAAAAAAACCACCGACCTTCCTACATCTTCCTAGTTAAAGCTAGAAAGGGGAATGGAGAGAACCCAACCCAGCTGGGTGGAACGGCTGAACACGAGACACCCACAAACCCAATGCGGTTCTAGGGGTTGGATCAGAAGAGTCTCTGCATCATCGGTCGGGCACAGGCTTGCCTCCTCGATTCTAGACGTGCCCTCGGCCACAGTGTCTAATCTTCCTCTTTCCTGGCATTCGGGTGTTTTACCTCTCTGCCCGGATTTTGTACCTGAGGACAAAATAGGCAATGAGGCGCAGGGAGATGAAGAAAATCCCGAGTACGATGAAGTCCAGGTACAGCTTGGCGTTTTCCACGTCCAGCTCCCGCAGGATGGCCTCTGACTTCTGGAAGTGGCACGTCTCGTCGATGTCACAGTGCAGATCTTCTCGGTCTAAGCCGTAGATGGAGAGGATGACCCCTTCAAACCCATACCTAAGAGGAAAGGCCAGGCATGAGGGAGGACGCTCTCCCAGCCAACCACGCCGTTGGCTGAAGGTCGATGTTGTTCACCCTCCCTGTGATTCCCAGCCTGGCTGTCCTCCCTTCCCAAAGGGCTGCCTTCCCCAGAATACTTCCTCACCGCCCACCATCTTCTTAAGATAAACACGGGCAACAGCTCCACTCTGTTTTTCTTCCAATTTTGTTTCTTCCAGGGCCCCGAGCAAAAAACCAAGTTGAATGAACAGTACATATTCATTCACTGGTGAAATGCACCGAGAAATCTTTTGTTCACTTCCGAGGTTACGTGCTTTCTATCGCTTGGAGGGAATCATGGGCTGGCCAACTTGCAAGGACTTGAGAACATTTATATGAAACATTCCTGCCCCCTCTCTCCCTCTGCTCCAGCCCCGCCCTGTCAGAACCAAAGCACTCATTTTGAGAAGAAAGACGTCGGTTTCTGATTTCGTGGTGTTGGAGCACACACAGATTGTTGAAACTCTGTACAAGGGCTTCGTTTTCATTCTGTTTTCTTGAACAATATACCTGAGTCTGAACTGACATGCTAGAAAAGAAGAGCTTGTTCCAAACTTTGGATCTTTGCGTCACGTGGAACTTCTGCAGCTGGGAAGATGGGTGCTGCCCCTCGTGGGGCCAGCGTGCCAACACCCCGCTCCGCAGAGGGCATGAAACCCTGTAGCTAAGGACCCGAGGCACTGGGCATTCTTGTTCCAAGATATTAGGATGTTTAAAAAGTTGTTTAAAAATGACTTGTTTCCCACCAGATTTCCTTCCTTCCTTTCTTCCTTCCTTCCTTCCTTCTTTCCTTCCTTCCTTCCTTCCTTCCTTCCTTCCTTCCTTCCTTCCTTCCTTCCTTCTTTCCCTCCCTCCCTCCCTCTTTCTTTCTTTCTCTCTCTCTCTCTGTCTCGCTGTCACCTAGGCTGGAGTACAGTGACACAATGTCGGCTCACTGCAATCTCTGCCTCCCAGGTTCAAGAGATCCTCCCGCCTCAGCCTCCGGAGTAGCTGGAATTACAGTTGCGTGCCACCATGCCCAGCTAATTGTTTTGGGTTTTTAGTGGAGACTGGGTTTTACCATGTTGGCCAGGCTGATCTCAAACTCCTGACCTCAAGCTATCTGACTGCCTCGGCCTCCCAAAGTGCTGGGATTACAGACATGAGCCACCACACCCAGCCCCCACCAGATTTCTTATAACGGTTTTACAATCAGCACTTGTTAGGAGCACTGTTCACTTCGGGGAGGAAGAACGTTTCTAAAAAATGGAAGCGCTTCCACCAAAGGCAGCTCTTGGAAACATCCAGAACACTTGGGCCTGCCATGGCCCTTGGGGTGCGAAGCGCTGGTTTGTGTGGCCTCCTTGTTTAGTGTGTGTGTGTTGGCGAGGAGCAGGTGGAACTAGCAGGAAGATGGAAGGCATGGATCCTCAGATGTGTGATCTGCACTCGGCCGGCAGCCCAGAGTGGCTTTTGTGAGCCCCTCACGCTGTTGGAGGCAGTTCTTCCCTCGTCACCCTCGGTCCCCACGCCATGTGTGCCCTGCGCCCGCTACCTGACATAGGAGATGTAGGACATCCACTGCAGGTACGTGGGGATGGTGTCGAAGCTGACGAAGAACCCCGAGAACAGGAGCACTGGGATGGCTGTCACCGGGCCCACGAAGGTGGCCACCTGGAGTTGGGGGCACATGAGACAGATGTAGCAGAACCTGTAGCATGGCCTCCTGCAGAGGAGGCTCGCCCACCCCAGCTTCCCCCAGGGCAGGGCCAGGGCACCTTCTGGGCATGGTAATGAGGGTCCTTAATGGGGCAGAAGGTGCAGCGTCCCCGAGGTGTGGGGTCATCATCTCTGAGGATCCCCCAGCTGCCCTGCTGTGACGTGGCAGCCCCAGAGCCTCCTACAGCCCAGTGGATGTGCCCAGGCCAGATGTACCCTCCTCAACAGGCTGCTGCCTGCTCCTCCACAGCTGTTCCCGGGGGGCTAAGGCCAGTGCCTGGCCCGTGGCAGGTGTGTGGCGGGCACCCCCTCGGTCGGGGCCCAGTGGAAAGACTGCAGCCTCCATAGGCGGGATGGACGCCTGCCTGTCGGCCCCTCCAGGAGAGCAGCCCAGAGACGGAACAAACCGCCGTGACTCAGGGTTCACAGTGAGCACAGGTCCAGCCAGGGCGCTGTGAGTGTATGGGGGGTAGGAGGTTGTGTGTAGTGTGTGTGGTGTGTGCAGTGTCTGCTGTGTGGTGTGTGGTGTCTGTAGTGTGTGGTGTGGTGTGTAGTGTGTAGTGTGTGTGTGGGGTGTGGTACGTGGTATGGACTCTGTGATGTGTGTATGTAGTATTTGTGTGTAGTGTGTAGTGTGGTGTGTCTGCAGTGTGCAGTGTGATGTGTGTGTAGTGTGTGGTGTGTAGTATGTAGTATGTAGTGTGTAGTGTGGTGTGTCTGCAGTGTGCAGTGTGATGTGTGTGTAGTGCGTGGTGTGTAGTAGGTAGTATGTAGTGTGTAGTGTGGTGTGTCTGCAGTGTGTAATGTGGTGTGTTTGTATTGTGTGGTGTGTACTGTGTGTGTAGTGTGTGGTGTGGTGTGTGTAGCGTGTCATGTCTGTGTGCATGTGTGCCATGTGTAACCGTGCAGACACGGGCATCCCAGTCCTGCTCTGCTTAGTGACCCCTGCAGAACCTGAGCGCCCTAGGCAGGAGGCCTGGGGGTGGCTGAGCAGGTGTGCTGGGGCTGGCCTTGGGGGACATGGGTTGCGGCAGCTGGTGTGGGCCCAGCACCTTCCTGCCGTGTCATCTTTGGTCCATGGCAGCCTTGTGAGCCGGGCTCCGTGGCTATCCTCATCTAGGGTGAGGGCACCCGGGCCCTGGGGGCCAGGCAGTCAGCTCGTGGTGGACTGGAGGTGACCCGGGAATACACTGCACCCAGCATGGGACCCTGGGGGCCTCGAGAGCAGCGCTTTTGTCCGGAAGGACAGGCTCAGGCCGAGTGTCCCGAAGCCACAGAGGTAGAGAACCTGCAGGTGCACGTGGGTGGCAGGTCGGGGGACAGGGTGGGCGATGGGAGGAGGAAGGGGCCCATGGAGAGGCCGAGGGTCCCCGCAGAGGCAGCGATGTGTAGGTGTTGAGAGCTTGCCTCCTGAGACAGCTGTGTGACCCCCTGACAAATCACTTTGCCTTCTGGGCCTCAGGGCCCCCCTGTGTAAAATGGGGCCAGCACAGCACCTAAGCGTGGCTGTGCTTGGGGCTACAGCTCAGATTTGGGAAAGGCTGGGAAGGGCGCCCAGCACGCAGTCAGCACACGTGAGGCTCCCTGCTCTGCGCACTGTGGAAGCCAGCCGATCCTGACCCCCGACAATGCGGGCCCTTCCTGTGGAAACGACCCCATCTAGGAGGCTCAGGGCAGAAGTAGGGGGAGGGGTGGCAAAGCCCCCTAGCTCAGGCCAAGATGGTGCAGGGAAGTCCAGCCCTCATGCCCTCACTCAGCGCCTCCTGGGCTGGCACCTGCAGGGACGTGGAGGCGGCACCGATCAGCAGGCCCAGGGACTGTGCCACCAGCGAGGTCATGGTGCCCAGTGCGGCAAACAGCACGAAGCGCACGGCGTCGGACGGCTGCGATGTCATCCAGTACACGATGCTGCAGTAGGCCACGGGGAACATGATCTGGAAACAAGGGCCCATCAGCCTCGGGCTCGGCCGCTTCTCACTACCGCAGGCCAACAGCAAAGCTCCTGGGCAGCCCGCCCTTCCCTGTAGCTCCCACCAGAGCTCCCGACGTCGGGTCCTTCCCCACTCCCCACAGCTCCTGCCAGAGCTCCCACCAGAGCTCCCGACGTCGGGCCACGCCACCCTGCATCCCTGGCAGGCCCTCTTACTCAATATAAAGGGTGTACAGGAGAACTCTTGCCCCCGTTTCCTATTCCAGCCCCTGCCCTGGCTAACACACCTGAAAGGGCACGTCCGCCATGGTCTTGGCTAGGTAGTAGGCCTTCAGGCTGTACCAGTAGTTCAGGTGTTCCCGAAGAAAGACTCCCATCTCCAGGGGAACTAGGAGATAGAAAAGCAAAAAAGAAGGGTCTGCGACCATGCACAGCGAGTCTGTTTAACATCCCAATCGGCGATCTTGAGCTGAGCGGCTCGTAACCCAGCTCTGGCCTAGGGCACTGAGAGACTGAACAAGCAGAGGACGTGTTTTGCTAGCCTGGAAAACTCGCCACCCATGTGGATAACCTGAAGAGTCATCGGGTGGAGAATCAGGGTGGGGAGCGTGTCTGTGAACACAAAGCATCATCTTAGTGATGAATGCAAGGATTCGTGCCTGGCCTTACTCTTCCTGAGTCAGCCTCTTCTGAAACTCCGCATCAGCGTGGTCCCTTCCCGTGAGCAAGGCTGCGAGCTGCTCTTGGAAATCGGGGCGGCTTGGGGAGGAGGTACCTAGGGAGGGGCTGTTTATGCTGAAGTTCAGGAGAAGCAGCAGCTGTGTTCACTGTCGCCCAAAGTGACCAAGGGCAGCCTCCTTGTGAACAAACTGGAATTGTGTGGAGATCCATCTAAGAGAGCTTCTCTGCTCCTGAAGTGGGCTGTGCAGAGCTATCTTAACAATTGAACTAGGTAACGCTTAAGTAGTAGAGTTGGGGGGCTCCTAATCAGTGAATCTTTGAGAAATCCCCCTCCCATCAGCCTTCCCCCATGCTTAAAAGTCTTCCATTCGGGATTCATTCCTTTGGCTTAAGTATTGTATTTTCTTATCTAACAGCAAATACAATACAACTTGCATCTGTCAACAAAGAAGATGATATTTTAAAAAACAAAAACATTGTGTTTAGAAAACTCATCCGTTGGTCAAGGCATGACCTCAGGCCCCCCATGCTTGGGTAGGAATTGAAAATAAGGAAGAAGGGGTCTGTGGTCTGTCACTCACATGTCAGAACAGTGGGCATGAGGGCCGCGAACATGAGGAACAGCATGGAGAAGAAGAGGAAGCCGGAGTTGCTCAAGACCTTCTTGGCTTCGTTCCCGATCCCCAAGTACAGCAGGCCGATGAGGAGGCCGATCCCAATGTGCGAGGTGATGCGCAGATGCGTCAGGACCTGGGGGCAGACCCGCGTCTTACCCGGTGCATGCGCAAAGCTGTCCTCAGCCCAGAGAACAACCCAGCTGCGGCCTTTGGAAGCATGGGACCCCGAATTCTGTGACAGCAGTTCTTAGACTTTATCCTCTCTTCTCCTCCAGAAAAACAAGCCAAACCCTAAAGCAACTCTCACACACACACACACACACACACACACACACACGCGCGCGCACGTGTGCTCGCACACACATATGCACACATGTCAGGCTTTTGTTGTGTTAAAACAGACATAATTACTATCCTTTCTTAAAGATTTAAAAATGGAGAACAAACGAGGTCTACCCTCAGAAGAGAGGAAAGGTAAAAACAATAGTGAGGGAAAAGTGGCCATATCAGAGGCTCAGAGGCTCCCAGAACTCTGGTGTGGGCTGTGGTGAGCCTCTCTGTCTTTCAAATTAGGTCCCAGAAGCCATGCCAGGCATTCGGCCGCTCCTAAGCTGGTAGCCAGATTGTCCACTTCTCTGGTGGAACTATGGTTCCCGTGTATTCATCACCTCCTTCCCTATAAGGAATTGTCCAGCCCCCCACCCCAATCCTCATAATTCACAGTGCTTTCCTGAAGGAGAAATGGACTTGCCTACAGCCCTGGTTTCAGGCTCAGCCATGTGACTTGTTTAGGCCAATGGCATGTGAGTGCAAGTGACAATTTGCCACCTCCAACTGGAAGTTTTAAGGGCTGCCATTTGGTTTCTCTCTTGCACTTTTCCTTTGACATGTTGCAGAAAGGCATGTCCAGATAGGAGCTGTCCCAGGATGAGAAGACTTATGGGATGGAGCCATGACACAACCCACTGTTGCCACCCCTAACACAAGCAGGACACAAATATCAGTGGAGGGAGACACGTACATTATGGGAGTGCTTGTTACTGCAGCATTACAGTGAATGCTGACTATTGCAAATGGAAGAAAAGTAATTTGAAAGTTTGGTGGTATGGTTTGGGTCTGTGTCCCTACCCAAATCTCATGTCAAATTGTAATCCCCAATGTTGGAGATGGGGCCTGATTGGATCATGGGGGTGGACTTCTTTGGTTCTGTGCTTGTGACAGTGGGTGACTTATTGTGAGATCTGGATGTTTATAAGTGTGTAGCGCTCCATTCCCCTTCCCAGGGGAATGCCGGCCCCCCTCTGCCTTCCACCATGATTGAAAGTTTCCTGAGGCCTCCCCGGCCATGCTTCCTATACAGCCTGCAGAACAATGAGCCAATTAAACCTCTTTTCTTTATAAATTCCCCAGGCTCAGACCTGCCTGCCTTCCTTCCTTCCTGCCTGCCTGCCTTCCTCCCTTCCTCCCTCCTTCCCTCCCTCCCTCCCTTCCTTTCAGATGGGAGTCTGGCTCTGTCACCCAGGCTGGAGTGCAGTGGCGTGATCTTGGTTCACTGCAACCTCTGCTCCCTGGGTTCAAGCAGTTCTTCTGCCTCAGCCTCCTGAGTAGCTGGGATTACAGGCATGCACTACCAGGCCTGGCTAATTTTTGTATTTTTAGTAGAGATGGGGTTTCCCCACATTGGCCAGGCTGGTCTGAACTCCTGGCCCCAAGTGATCCGCCTGCCTTGGCCTCCCAAAGTGCTGGGGTTATAGGCATGAGCCAGTACACCTGGCCTCAGACATTTCTTTACAGCAATGTGAGAATGAACAAACATATTCCGTCAGGATGAGTCTATGAGAAAATGACACACGACTTCCCTAGCCACGGGAGAAGATTGGGGCAGCCTTACCGAGTCCCTCATGATGCTGAGGAAGGTCCTCTTGAAGAGGATGCAGAACTGCGTGAGGCAGCTGGCAGAGAAGCTGTGGCAGCCTTCCATGGACGAGGAGTCCTGAGGACACACGCAAGAGGGGAACGGGTGAAAGCCAGTCAGAGCCGCCGCTCCTTCTTGCTCAGAAAGAGCTCTCATGCAGCGGTGCGCAGTGCCACATGCAGCCTTCCCCAGGGGGCTTCAGGATTTGCATTACCTTTCTCAACCCCTTTAATCGTTTTGTCTGCTTTACCTCTTCAGAGGGCCGGTGCCAAAGAAAAGGGTTCACCTCGGCATCACCCCCGAGGTCTCTCTTGTGGTCGGAGTCACACATGCCCTCCCGAACCGCTCTCACCAGGCGACTGTTCTGATCGCCATACTCGCCGGATGCAACCTCCATGACTGCAGGAGACACAGACGCAGGGTCAGCCCAGGTTCCAGGAAGGACGGCCCAATCACCCAGATGCGAAAGTCGTTATTCAAGTGGGAATGTTTTAAAGTGATTCCATAGATGCTGCCTGGTGTCATGCTAATGGCATGATGTCAAAGTCATTTATCAACCAGCGTGCGGCTCTCAAACCCCCCAGCAAGGCCCTTTATCACGTCAGGAGACTGGAAACGCAAACACACACTGTGCTGTCGGTGGTCTGAGAAGTAATGAGCTCCTGCATCTACCGACTGCTCATCCAGCCGGTATTACTGAATGCCTGCTCTGGGCCAGCCTCCAAGGTGGAGCTGGGGAGGGGAGCAGAACAAAGGGCTCCTCCTTGAGGGACGCCTCCTTGAGGAGCTTGTGGTTTGGCAGGGTGTGATGAGAGCCACAGCAGTTCTACAAGACGGCAGAGAAGGACATGCCCATCGCCATACGAGCGGCTGGCACCCTGGGGACTTGGAGGTCCTAGGACTCTCCACCTGCACCTCTCAGATCCCGGTGAGTGTCTCCTGCACAGGCTCTCCCCACCTGCTCCTTCCTCCCACATCCCAATCGTCACCTCCCCGCTCTGCCTGCGGACTTGCTCCCCTAAGGTCTGCCTCCACCTCGACTTCCTCTGCAGCCTGCAACTCCTTCCACACTCCCGCGGAGACTGGCCTTCTGCCCTCTGCCTACCTCTGCTTTCTCCCAACCCCTCTGCCCTCTGCCTACCTCTGCTTTCTCCCAACCCCTCTGCCCTCTCCTGCCTCCGTGTCCTCCTGTGCGACGCCTCACCTCCCACTCCAGTAACGTTCTTGCTAAGGCCCAAAGCTCCTCAACGCCTCTCCCTTTTCCGCACTTCCCTCTGGCAGAGCCAGCTACTTGCTTCCTCCCAGCTGGTTCGGGGGCCACCACACCCCCTAGATCAAGCCACAGACCAGGACACATTGGCCCTACCGGAAAGTCATCCTCAAGGGTTCTAAACGAGCCCACCGCACTGCCAGGCAACGTTTCCAGACCCCTCTGGTCACCCACACCCGCTACAGTGGGCCACACTCCGCTCACCTCCCACTCTCTGGTCAGACGACACTGAGGAAATGGAATCCCCAGAACACCCTCATCTCTCCAGGATCTCTCCGCATCCCCATGTGCCCTGTTTCCTCTCCTTCCTGCCCGCCCTTCCCACTGGGTTCTCACCTCCATGCAGGCTTCACACCTCTCCTCCCTGCCCCACTCAGCAGCATCCGTTACTGACCCGTTACTGATCTGTTCCTCTCCCTTGTGAGCAAGCGTAAAGCCAGAACCACAGCCCTCCCAGGTCCTGTCCCCCCTTAAACCATACTCCCTGCACCCCCTCCCTCTCTCCTCTCCATCACAGCCTACTCCTTGTGAGTGAGAGGCACTTCCCGTGAACGGTGTCTCATGGAACACAATTTGGGAAATAGTGTGGTAGAAAATACGAGTCCTGGGAATTGCACGAATCAAATATTTTAAAGAAAAATGACAGATTAAGGCTGATGGCTAGAAGGCGAAGGAGGAGGGAAGTCCACCTGGACTGTCACCATGTACCCTTATTTGAAAAAGGGTCTTTGCAGAGGTAATTAGGATCTTGAGATGAATCATCCTGGACTTACGGCGGGCCCTGAATCCAATGACTGCTGTCCTCAGGACAGGAGGCGATTAGGACACAGAGAAAGGAGAGAGGCAGAGATGGGCTGGCCAGATGGTTTTACCTAGAGTCTAGAGGAAAGGGCACCTATTTTTTTGTTGCTGTTCTTTAAAAGTTTTATCACTGGATGACACTTGAGCCATTTGTGGAACAGTCAAGTGGTTTCTGAGTTGGGGGCATCTGCACTTTTTACTAAAAGTGAAACCTACAGAGGAGGAAAATCCCCTTTCTGTCCCCCGAGCTGCTCAGGGCTCCGCTTACCAAAATCTGCTGGGTTGTGGTAGGTTGGGCAGTTCAGACCCAAATCCCTCAAATATGGCACAAGATTGCAGACTTTTCCCCGGTACACACATTGTCCTTGACTCAGGACGTAAAGCTGGAAAAAAGGAAGGAGAGAAAGGGATCAAGCCCTGCCTTCCACGGAAAGCAACCGGAGCTCTCCATCAGTGAATCAACCACTCAATCGGTCAGCCCAACGCTCAGCCACTTCCTCTCCTGAGAGCTTTGCATCACCCCCAAGGGTCCTATTAACATGTGAAGGGAAAGCCGTGATAAGCCAGGGAAGAACATCGACAGCCAGGGATGATTTGATTATATTGCTTGCTTTTTATTTTTCATGCTAACCCCCTGCTCAGAAAAAATTTTGGAGCTATACACATTTTATCCCTTTGTGACTATTTTTGCTCAGACTAATATCAAAACCTAAGTTGTTTTTGTTGTTGTTGTTGTTTTGTTTTGTTTTGTTTTGTTTTTGATACAGGGTCTTGCTCTGTTGCCCAGGCTGGAGTGCAGTGGCACGATCTTAGCTCAGTGCAACCTCCACCTCCTGGGCTCGGGTGATCCTCCCACATCAGCCTCCTGAGTAGCTGGGACTGTAGGAATATGCCACCACACCTGGATAATTTTTGTACCTTTTTTTTGTTTTGTAGAGACAGGGTTTTACCATGTTGCTCAGGCTGTTCTTCAACTCCTGAGCTCAGGTGATCCGCCCACCTTAGCCTCCCAAAGTGCCAGGATTACAGGGGAGAGCCACCATGCCTGCCCAAAACCTGAGATTTATAAACCAAATGATACTGTGCAAATGCTGTAACCCATTATTAATTCTAGAAAACAAGTGTCCCCCTCGCCTTTTTTTTTTTGAGACGGAGTCTCACTCTGTCGCCCAGGCTGGAGTGCAGTGGCCGGATCTCGGCTCGCTACAAGCTCCACCTCCCGGGTTCAAGCCATTCTCCTGCCTCAGCCTCCCGAGTAGCTGGGACTACAGGTGCCCACCACCTCATCTGGCTAGTTTTTTTGTATTTTTTAGTAGAGACGGAGTTTCACCGTGTTAGCCAGGATGATCTCGATCTTCCCCCACGCCTTTTTAACAGGGGAGGTGATGAAGTTCTACAATGCCGGTGACACCCAGGATCCCACGACTGACCACCAGGACCGAGAGAGGACCCTGCTCAGCAACTTCCACTCCCCACCCCCTTCGCTGCATGTGGTTCCACACGTCTCACAAAACCTGGCACTTAAACGCTCTCAAAAATGAAGACGCCCCACGAGCTAACAGAAGGCCGAGGGTACCCAGGGTTTGGTGTCATTCGGGCTGACCTGAGTGCAGCGGTGATCTGGTGGGGAGGGCCCGGGGCCCGCGTACCTGGTCGAACAGCTCGAAGAGTTTGGCGCTGGGCTGGTGGATGGTGCAGATGATGGAGCGCCCCCCTTGAGCGAGTCCTTTCATCAGCGAGACCACCTGGAAGCAGGAGGCGCTGTCCAGGCCGCTGTAAGGCAAGGGGCATCGTGAGATGTCCATGGGCGGCAGGAACAAGCACTGCTCCAGGTCCCAGGGGCCCAGGGAGCTCCTGTCCCAGAGGACTTGGCATCAGGGGCCTGTAGCTGCAGCTACCCCGTCCCAGGCCGGGGCAGCTCTTGCTGTTTGTTTTTTGCTGCTTAGTGTCGGGGCAAACAGTGGGGCTTTGCATGTCATATTTTATTCCTGGCAAGAATGGAGGGACCCCAGCGAGCCTTCCTCCCAGAGTTTAGGACTGGGGGGGTCCCCACTCATCTGGGCGGGGGTGGGGACTTCACAACTGTCCAGGCAGAAGAGAGGTGGGGGTCCCCACTCATCTAGACGGTGGGGGGACTTCACAACTGTCCAAGCAGGACAGAGGTTTGGGGGGTCCCCACTCATCTGGGCAGGGGGGCACTTCACAACTGTCCAGGCAGGACAGAGGTGGGGGGGCCCACTCATCTGGGCGTCAGGAGAATTTCACAACTGTCCAGGCACGACAGAGGTGGGGGGGTCCCCAATCATCTGGGCAGAGGGGACTTCACAACTGTCCAGGCACGACAGAGGTGGGGGGGTCCCCAATCATCTGGGCAGGGGGGACTTCACAACTGTCCAAGCAGGACAGAGGTTTGGGGGGTCCCCACTCATCTGGGCAGGGGGGGACTTCACAACTGTCCAGGCACGACAGAGGTGGGGGGGTCCCCAATCATCTGGGCAGAGGGGACTTCACAACTGTCCAGGAAGGCAGCTGTGCCTCAGGTGGTCTAGTGCTCCGCAGTCACCACCCCCCACTCCCCACCTCCCATCTATGGGGCTGGCGATGGGGGTGTCACCCCATAGAAGGCAGCCTTGGTGCAGCCCAGGTGGGCTTTACTCCAGCAGGTAATTCACTGTACAGAAGGGTCCTTGGGGGGACCCCTCTTCTCTCTTCTCCTTTCCTGGCTGCTCACATCTACTCCTGCTCCCATCCCCTCAACTCTGAAGTGACAGGCCCAGGGGACAGTGTGTGCTGGGCAGTCCCCGAGCCCGCCTGTCTCAGAGCATTCAGGGCATTCAGCTTGCAAGATGCTATTCAAGGGTTCACTGTGGTCTGTTTTCCTGAAGTATCTGACAGACACCGTGGGCTGCTGCTGTGCAGGCCCAAGAGAAGAAAACAGGTGAGCCTCCCCTCCCGACCCCCAGAAGGTCACTGTCACGTTGCTGTCAAATCTAGCCGGACTTTGGAGAGGTGAGTGAGTGGCAGAAATGAGACAATGGAAAGTCTGGCTTAAGTCATTTCAGGAGCAGCCTCATTCCTGGCCGCCCATCCTCCCCGGGACAACTGAACAGGACACACTCAGGAGTCAGGCGAGCTCAACCTGCAGCCGGGGGCACCAGAGCCAGGACTCCAGAGCAGCAATTCCACAGCGGAGCCCCACACGTAAAGGGCATCACCCAGGACAGGGGTCAGAGCGCCCGTGGGTATAGAGAGCTGGCGAGCAACCGAGGCAGGATTCTGTCCTGCAGGCATCTCTGAGCCTCTGATGTGCTAAACTGCAGGGCATTTCCAGAACACACCTGAGGACAGACCGTTTCCCAGGGCGTCCCATGACCTTGGCCTTCACAGTGGCTGAGCCATGAGGAACTTGGTGTCATGGAAAAGACATGCATCGTGAAAGGATGTTCCCCGCTGCCCAGATGACTGGGGACCCCCCCGACCTCTGTCCTGCCTGGACAGTTGTGAAGTTCCTCCCAAAGCCATACCCCCAGGGTCAACACATGCCGTGCAGGCCCGAGCACAGGGGTGTCTCTGAGGGAGGGAGGGAGGGAGGGGGCGTAAGTCAGCTCTTCCACCCAGTGGTCCCAGATGGAAGGAGGAACCGCTGGGTGAGCTCACTCCCTCTGAGGCTACATCAGGATGTCAGGGTCACCTGGAAGAACTGCTGAATAGAGGGGATTGTTCCTGCCCCTGGACATCAGCCCAGATGCTCCTGACTTACCTGGTGGGCTCATCGAAGAACATGACTGGAGGGTTGTTCACCAGCTCCAGCGCGATGGCCAAGCGCTTGCGCTGACCACCTGACAGGCTCCCGGTCCGCGTGTTGGCACAAGACAGCAAGCCCAGTGCTGTCAGTATCTCCTTGACCTGGGGCAACAGAACCAGAGACATTGGGAGCTGCCCGCCAAAGCTCACCACCTCCACGGCCCACGCGGGAAGACCTGACGGCTGCCCTCAGCCTGCTGGACACACGGTGCCCGGTCCACATGGAGGCCGCGGAAGTCGAGCCCACCCCAGGCTGCCCAGTGCCAAGTGGGGCAGGTGCCATTTCCACGTCAGCAGTCCTGATGAGGGACAGAGTCTGCCCAGAGGCTCTGCACTGCCCAGAGGCTGTGCAACAGTGCTGGGGTCAGACACAAGAGCCCGCGTCCTCATCAGTCATATGGCCTCTGGCACTCTGGCAGGTGCCCAGGGCACGTTCCTCACTGCTAAGCCTAGTCCAGTGCCCCATACGGAGGAGGTGTCCAGTCAGTGGCTGATGAATGGACACATGAGAGGACGCACAATTTCTGGTGGTTTCTGCCCAGAACGAAGGGGAGGGTTGCTGTGATGGTTACTTGAAAGAGTGAATGCAGAGTGCGGGGGGCAGCATGGAGTCCACGGGGGGCAGCATGGAGTCCGTTGGGGGGCAGCATGGAGTCCGTTGGGGGGCCAACGTGGAGTGCACGGGGGGGGCAGCGTGGAGTCCACGGGGGGCAGCGTGAAGTCCGCAGGGGCTGTTCCCAGCACTCCCGTCATCGCTGAGGTAGGCGTTAAGGGCAGGAACACAGTCACACATGCCAGGGCTCTCGGGAAGGGGGACAGAGTCACTTTTGTTCTTGTAAATAGGTTTGACTTGAAAACAAGGTCTCTGAGGTGCCGGGAAGGCAACAACACAGATCTGCAATGCCCCTCAAAGCAGTTATGACCTACGGTAGCCACACCACGGCGTGGGCTCCAGGAAGCAGGCTGCACGCCAAGACATAAGCAGGGCACTGTGCACGGAGCCCTCCCTGTCTGCTCCAGATTATTGATCCTGTATCGACCCAGGGAACACAAAGGTCAGCAGATTTCTGTGCCGGTTTGGTGTTGCTTTCAGCCCCAGCATCATCTCAGAAGCAGGGCCTGGGTCAGCCACTGCCATCCCTGCCTCCCTAACCTGGGGACAGCCTGCCTGTAGCTCCCTCCAGCATTCACCCAGCTATTGTCCGCACCCCGCCAGGGCAGCCCTATGGTGGCCAGCCCCTGGCGGCCATAGCAAGTGGACCCTACTCTGGCAGCTCCTCTAGGGAGATGAAGTCATCCGAAGGGAGGAAGAACTCTCAAGGAAGAAAATTTCCACTCTGAGCTTTTGAATTATTTATGCACGGTCAGTACAAAGTGCAGCTTTGGTGACAGAAAGAACCAGGGCACGGCTGCTGGACAGGCCGGGGCAGGTGGCAGTACAGGGTCAGCTGACCTGGGCTCCAGCCCTGTCCTGAACGTCCTTGCTGATGCCCTCACCCCAGCCCTGGTGCCTCCCCTGGATGCCTGGCTCTGAGGGCCGCCAACCCAGAAACAGCTTCTGGGAGGCTGTCTGGAAAAGGCTGGTGTGTGGGGAGCGTGCAAGGTGGGCAGGGCCCTCTTCCCGGCCGGCATCGACTGCTGGTCTTCCCGGACGAGGCCTCCAGGTCTTCCGGAACCACTGGGCGACGCTGCCGGCCGACTGAATGGCTCTGTGCTTCCAGGCCCCACACATGCGGCTCGTCTTCTCTCTCTCCACCCTCACGGAGGGGCTGCTGGAAGTGGAGGCTGCCATGGGTGCCTTTCCCTCCGCACCCCTGCCCATGAGCTGGGTCCACCCCACTTTCTCCAGTGCCCTCTCAGGAGTGATGCCACCCAGATGGGTTCTATTTTAAAGACTAGTCAGAAAGAACTAACAATGATCTCAGTCATTTATACATTTTTCCTAAACACACCGACAAAAAAATTGCAAGGCTGCTTGTAGCTCCAGCCCCCCTGGGGTTTCCCAGTGGGCGCTCCAGGGAGGGCCTCGGCAGCCCAGGCTGCTCCTGGAGACCTCACTCCTGAGGAAGCTGGAGGGCTCTGGGGGATTGAGGCTGCTTTGCTGAGGATCAAGGAAGGCCGTGAACAACACAGCAAAATTCCACGATCTTCTAGAACATTCCATTCCATTTTGTTTCCATGAGACACAGAGAACGTCGACCTAGGTGCACATTGGGGGTTGGAGGGAAGTGAGTGAAGCATGAAGTTGCTGCTGTGTTCTGAAGCAATCCTGATGGTGGGCCCGTCAGGGAGGTGTGCACCTGCACCATGGTGGGCCCGTCAGGGAGGCACCTGCACCATGGCTGAGGAACAGCTGGGTCTGCTGGTGAGAAGCATGTGCAGGATGCAGTGTGGCCTCCAGGTCCTGCGGGGAGGGCTCTCTGTGTTGTTCTATCCAGCCGAAGAGGAATCTGAGAACGGCGCCAGGGGCTCACTCCTCAGGGATGATTCAGCCATGTGAGTTGATATTTTTGCCCTTGTAAACCCAGTTGAAAATAGCTGGAGGCTCTTGTCCGGGCCGTGTCTTAGGCAGGGCCCAGGCACCACGAGGACACACGCCTATGGGTGCCATCTGCCTTTGGGCCTCGTGTAGCTACTCCTGGGAGGCGCCTCCATTCTCCACTGAGATGCCGGCTTGTTCTGGGTCTTCCGGCTCTGGCAGTCCAAGGGCCTGGCTTGCCGTGTCCTTGGCATGGAGCCTGCTGAGCAGCACTCACTGTGCACCCAGCCCTCGGGGAGGGTGACTTTTGCCAGCTATGCCAGAAGAGGCTGGTGGCTGTTGCCTTATGCTGCAGGGAAGCAATCCCACAGCTCCTCCCATATGGATCACATGGGCTCCATCGAGCTCATTGACCTTAAAGAATCCATTCAATTCAGGTTGCACTGCCCCAAAAGGCAGGTGGGGCCTGGTTTCCTGTCCCTACGTTATAGGCGAAGATCAGCTCGGGGCACGGCGGCCCAAGGCCATCCGGTGGGTTCCAGCAGGCCAGGGTGGAGGGCTCCCCTGTGTGCTCAGCTCCGCTTCACCCCAGGGCCTCTCCGTGTTAGCAAGTCTCCCCACCCTCTGCCTCCTGCGTCTGCTCCCCCTGCCTCCGGTGATCCCGGAGACCCTCTCCACCGTCTGCTCTGTCCTTGGGCCTTTGGTTTGGGTCAGCGAGACAGAATTCCCTCTCTCCAGCACCTCCCCCACCAGAGCTCTTGGCTCCTCCTCCACACTGAGCATCAGTGACCACTTCCGCCGTCTCTCCTTGGAGCCCCCACAGCCAGCCCTCAGCTTGCAGGCCAGCGTCTGGAGGGGTCTTCGGGACCTTGATGGAGGGCTATCCGAGGCAAAGAGATTGGATTGTGCTTCCGACACCCTGTGAAAGCAGGGAGGCTGGGGGGTGGGAAGAAGGGCCCCAACAGGCGGTTCCAGGGGCACTGCAGTCCTCCAGGCTTCGGGAGGAGCAGCTTCTTGAGTCTCCAGATGGAAAAGCCTCTGCTTCATGGGGCACTGCACACTCTTGCCGGCCTCTCCTCTTGTCCTGCAGCTGATGGCAAGGAGGGCCCAGGACTGGGGGGTGGCAAAGCTGACCTCAGACAGGGAGAGTGGAGGTTGCCCTGGCTCAAGCCCAGGGCCCTGTTCTGTTGATTTGGGTTCATCTCCCGTGGGAGACTGCGAGACTCGGCTCTGACACCTGCTTTTCTCCGTGTTCTTCTGTGTGCCTGGAACTAAGGCTTTCATTTGTTAACGTTCACTGCCGTCTCAGTCAGCATGAGCTGCTGTAACGAAATCTCCCACACCGGGCAGCTTCCACAACAGAAATTCCTGTCTCAATTCTGGAGGCCAAAGTCTGAGATTGAGGGCAGCAGGGCTGGTTCCTGAGGCCCCTCTCCCGGGCTGGCAGATGCCACCTCCTCCCTGTGTCCTCACGGGGTCGTCCCTTGGTGTGTGTCTGGGTTCTCTTCTCCTCTTCTTACAAGGGCACAGTCAGACTGGACTGAGGCCCACCCATATGACCCCGTTTTAACTTCAGTACCTCTGTAAAGACCCGATCTTCAAATACAGCCAATTCTGGGTTTCTGGAGCATAGGTTTTAACATATCATCTTTTGGGGGGAATTCAGGCCATAACACTCATCTTCCATAACTTGGTATAAGTAACACTCAGGCGTGGGAGGTGGTGTGTGTGTGGGGTGTGTCTATGTTACACTGTTTAGAAAACACTGTCCAGAGAGGGCTCTCGCTTTTCAGCCTAGAAAATAAACTCACAAGGCTGGGTCTTCTGCCCCCATGAAGGGCCAGGAACACCTGTAATTTCCACATTTTCTCTCTTTTGGGTTCTGTTCATCCATTTTCTTCTCAATCGCAGAATAAAAGAATTCCACACAAAATGTTTTCTGTAGCAACAAAGAATTGTTTTCCTTCTCTCAGACACTGGGCTCTTTCTACCTGCACCGGGCATTTCACCCCCAGCCCTGATGGCATGGGCTGAATCCTGAGTTTCGAAGGGCACAGTTGCTGGGGGAGGAGGAGCATTAAGGTTATCCAGCTCTTTTTTCCATACCAAAGTGGTTTACATTTACTTAATATTAGCTATTACAGATGACAGGAGAGGGGGAAAGGCCGGAAATAGAATTGCTGTGACTGTTTCTCAGCATGTTTGATTCTATCCCATCAATCACTGCATTTTATACCAGAACACAAAGGGCCATGTCGAGCCATTGGCACTAACCCAGCAAACCCCACTCTCAGCTGCCAGACTGTGGTCCTTTAAGGGTGTTAGGAGAGAAAGATAATCTTATAGAAGGGGGGGTTCCCCAAATTCCATCTCACGCTGAAAATCCCACCAGCACTGGCCACAGTGGAGAGGACAGTGGGTTTCGTGTGGAGGGTGTGTGAGTCCAGGCTGCTCCTTCCTCCGTGTAGCTTTCTACTGCTCCCCCTGGCTCTGCCCACCTGCACCTGTCCCTGCTCCCTGGGTTTAGGAAGCCAAAAAAAAAAAAAAAAAAAAAAAATGGCTAAAGGGATTAGAAAGCCTTCACCATCCTGGAAACATATTTATTTTCTTTTTTAAGAGGCTGGTTAATAACACGTAAGAACTAAATTTCTTCTTGCAAGTGTAGGTGGGTGGAGGGTAGTTATTTTTAAACGAATGACTAACCATCTTCATTGTTACTGTCTTATAAAAAAATCTAATATCGATCATATTAAACACTAAAAGGGGCAGCACTCTTAGTCTAACCCTGAAGCTGGCATCTTCTGGCCCCATGAGTGCCAAGGTTGTTGTCCCTCACGTTACATTCTGACTCCTGCATCTGAGAATCAAAGCCATGAACATGTGCACCAGATCTGCCTCTTTTGGCCTCTGGCTGCCACAGGCCATAGCATTCCCTGAAATGTCACCTGTCCCACATATGGAAGGCAAGGCAAAAACAAATCAACAAAGAAAAGCCAGTGCCAAAATGCCCCTGCAGGCACACTGTCCACATGCACTTCTTGCACTTTCTGGACCACTTGTGGGCCCCGAACAACCCACTTACCATCTCCCTTCTGCCTTCATCCTTCTCCTGAAGCTTCAGATGTGCCGACACCTGCAGGGGACAAGGACAACAGTGTAGAAGCAGAACAGATGGCCACCAGCAGTGTGAGCCTCACGCCCGCACTGCAGGCCACGGTACAGCTAGCCACGGTGCAGCTACCCACAGTGCAGCTACCCACAGTGCAGCTAGTCACAATGCCACTAGCCACAGTGCAGCTAGACACGGTGCTGCTAGCCACAGTGCCACTAGCCACGGTGCAACTAGCCATGGTGCAGGTAGCCATGGTGCAACTAGTCACAGTGCAGCTAGACACGGTGCAACTAGCCACGGTGCAGCTAGCCACGGTGCAACTAGCCACGGTGCAGCTAGACACGGTGCTGTTAGTCACAGTGCAGGTAGCCACGGTGCAGCTACCCACAGTGCAGCTAGCCACGGTGCAGCTAGTCACAATGCCACTAGCCACAGTGCAGCTAGACACGGTGCTGCTAGCCACAGTGCCACTAGCCACGGTGCCGCTAGCCACGGTGCAGGTAGCCACGGTGCAACTAGCCACGGTGCAGCTAGACACGGTGCAACTAGCCATGGTGCAGCTAGCCACTGTGCAACTAGCCACGGTGCAGCTAGCCACGGTGCAACTAGCCATGGTGCAGCTAGACACGGTGCTGTTAGCCACAGTGCAGGTAGCCACGGTGCAGCTACCCACGGTGCAGCTAGCCACAGTGCAGCTAGTCACAATGCTGCTAGCCACAGTGCAGCTAGACACGGTGCTGCTAGCCACAGTGCCACTAGCCACGGTGCAACTAGCCACAGTGCAGCTAGCTGATCACCATGGAAAACCCAGGAGTTCTTGGCTTCCAATGCCCCCTGCTTTAATAATGGTAGGATCGCAGGAGAGCAGTCCATGTGCTATGCTTCCTGCTGTCTCAGTTGAATTCTCTGCTGTACCCAGGAGAGAAGTCAGATGTGGGCCATTCAGAGGTAAGACAGCCCCAGGCATCAGGGGCTTGGCGACCAGCCTGGGCAGAACCAGTGCTGTGAATTAGGAATTCCACAAACCGCCTGTTAAACTGCTGAGGCTTGAACTTATCCACAGGGAGAGTCTTTACAACACAGGAATTTACGAGGGCAACACACCAGGATGCCGCGTTTTGTTGTGTTTTTTGAGATCCCGTTTGCTAACACAGCACTGGGCTCCTGGCCCCGCTTGGGAAAACCTAGAGTAGATCGTCATTGTGCAGGACTGGCCTTGCTTCCACCCTCCTGCCTCCTGTGGTCATGGGCAAACATGCAGCCTCCGTTTCCTCACAGGTACAATAGTGAGGTGAAGCTCTGTCCACCCCATTAGCTAGCAAAGTTGCTGTGAGGATCAGAGGAGAGCGTGAGATGCAGGGTGGTGGAGGGGGCAGCGGGTGGCAAAGAGGTCTCAGGCCCCAGAGTTGGACCAGGTCAGGCCCGCGCTCCTGGGCAGGGCCAGCTGCCTGCCATGTGCCACTGTCTGCCATTTCTCAGTCTGCCTGGTGGTGAGCGTGAAAAGCATAAAAATGCACAACTGCGTCTGATGTGGGATTGGGACTCCGCAACAGGTGGCCAGTGCCTCCTCCATGTGAGACAGGACCTTGCGTGGTAACACATACCATTGCCTCAAAGTACTTCTCCAGGGCCCCATGAAATTCTCAGAATCAAAATCGAACTGAATTTGATTCTGAAAATAGATCATTTCACAGCAGGTTCAGTGGCGAAGTTGGGAGAAGACAGCGGGAGTCCCTAGTCGCATGTGTGGAGAATACAGCCATTGAGCTGGGGTCCCAGCGAAGAGTCTCGAGCACATGGCCATGGGGTTCACTCAAGAACTCACTGAGAAGCCAAACTCGGGCTACCCAAGATGCAGGAGCTGCTCAGGAATCAATAGAGTGTGCGTGGAGCTTGCACTTAAGGCATACATGGAACAGTGAACATTAGGGTCAAGAAAAACTTCAAAGTTGTTTTGCAGCTGTTTGCCAACTCCTCAGAGATCCTCTGTGCCCCACCTGAACGTCCATTTGGAGGCCAGATCAACAGTCAGGGCTCCACGGGGCACACACCACCCAGGGAGGCTGGGCCCAGGGGAATGGCGTCCGCTTACCCACAGAACACACAAGACCAGGGAACGTGATTGGGAACAGTCCCACAGGTTCTCCTCTTCCTGTTTCCCCACAAAGAAGCTTAGGGAGCAGATCATGTGTCTGCAAATGTAACCTGCTTCTCTTTGCTGAGTTAAGAACCCCTTGGTATTGCCCTTCACATGACATGCTGGGCAGCTGCCACCCTCAGACACCACGGGGAGAAAGCTTTGCCCAACCCAAGTCAGGAATGCCTAACCCAAGTCAGGGTCTCTCCAGGTGGAAAACCAAGGTGAACCCCCATCTACTGACCAAAGTACAGAGCAGACCAAGCTGAGGATGTCCCCCTAGGGTAGCAGGAGAGAAATGAAGGCTGAGGACTCTTTTTTTGCAGCGAACAAGGAGGAAGCAGAAATGTAAACAGTCCCCCACACAAAGCCAGCCATGATTGGCAACTGGAGCTGAACGCTGATTTTCAATCTCCTCTTAATGGGAGGATTCTTATGGCTGCCTCTGCTCACAATTAGGTCCATGCAGTATCAGTACAATGAGTTAGGCCTTAAAAAAAAAAATGGTCCCCGCCGGGAGCGGTGGCTCATACCTGTAATCCCAGCACTATGGGAGGCCGAGGTGGGCAGATCACGAGGTCAGGAGTTCAAGACCAGCCTGGCCAACGTAGTGAAACCCCATCTCTACTAAAAATACAAAAATTAGCCGGGCATCGTGGTGGACGCCTGTAGTCCCAGCTACGTGGGAGGCTGAGGCAGAAGAATCACTTGAACCTGGGAGGTGGAGGTTGCAGTGAGCAGAGATCATGCTACTACATTCCAGCCTGGGTGACAGAGTGAGACTTTGTCTCCAAAAAAAAAAAGGGCCCTGGAAGCCCAGAGGCATGGCACTTGGCTGGGTCATGGTCTGTCCAAGGAGCACAACCAGCTATTCCAGAAACCCAGGCAGAGGATATCCCCTGGACACTTCTGTGGCCCCAAGAGGGAAAAGTATTTTTAAACTTCCCCAGATAATGGACTTACCCACAGAGGACATAAGTGAAGACACTATGGGGAGGCTTACTAGGAGTGAAAAGAAACAGTGACCAAGTTGAACTGATTAGGCACCAACTGTATGCCAGAATTCTACTCCACCTTCCCTGTATTTTTCCTTTCAATATTTACACCAACCCCTTACGGTCTTGCAGATGAGGACACTGAGGCTGTGAGGGTAAAGCAGGTGTACAGCAAGGAAGCCGAGTTGGCAATTAAAGGTGCGCCTTTGGAAGCAGACAGCTCTGGCCACGTGTGGCCATCAGCAGCCGTGTGACCCTGGGCTCCTGGCTTGACTGGGGGAAGCTCCATTTCCCATCCACTTTCTTGGGATGACCTATCTGGTGTGTGTAGAGCTATGCACTCGGGGCCTGGGACCCAGGAGATGCTTGGCCATTGCTGGTTTCATTTTCCCACCTGGGAGGCAGGTGAGTCAGAGGAATAGACCCTTGGGGTCCTGAGCAAGGCACCAGGTGAGTGGGTGCTTGGGCCAAAGACACAGAACTCAAGGATGGCTGACAGGAACGAGAATCCCAAGCTCTGGCCTGCAGGGGAAATAGGATGGTGGCTGCCCTGGATAGGATCACCCAAGCCAGCTGGGTTAATAACCTTCTGAGAAACTTGACCCCAACCCTGCCAAACAAGGTCCATTGAACTCACAGTCTTGGGGGGTTTTGGGATGACGCTACCTGTCCCAGTAGCAAGTCTGGTGTTAGAACTCCACTAGAGGGAGGGTGCTGGTCCCATGCAGGTTGTGTGGCAGAGCCCTTGGGTCCCCCACAGCTGGGCACTTGGCCAGTGCTGTGTCTAATGTGGGGACTGGGGGCAGGTGGCAGGGGCGGAGCGGGACGGGGCGGGGCGGGGCGGGGCGGAGCAGGGCCGGGCGGGGCGGAGCTCACCATCATGGCTTCCTGCACAGTGAGGTGTGGCAGCAGCATGTCATCCTGCATGATGTAGCAGGACACCTTCCGGAAGCAGCGCAGGTCCCGGGGCAGGCCGTTGATGAGGACGGCCCCCTTCATGCCCGTCTCCCTGCAGAGCCAAGGACAGGAGAAGCCATCAGCCGGGCTCCTGCTCCTCCTCCACCTCCCGGGGCAGGAGACGGGAGCCAGAGAGGGGGGCTTGCCTCCCAGCATCTTCCCAGCTGAACCACTGGCCACAGGGACCCCGAGCGGCAGAAACGGACCGGACCTCGCTAGCACTGCAGCAATCAGGAGGAAGAAATTCTACAGAGAAAGCACCCAGTGGGAAGAGAAAGCTGCACACAGGCCTCTGTGGGATGGCATGTTTATACTAGGGTTAACGGCAGCACTTTCTTGACCCACCAAACAAAGATACGCAGGGATGGTCCTATACGCAGCTGTGAGGTCGGGATGTACAGCCCCCGGATTTGTGGGGGTTTGTAACATTGGCTTCTGAACAATTCTGTGTGTAGCTCAGGCTGCACCCAACTGCCCAAAGGCCAGACCTCTGCAGACTTCAGGCCTGGGAAGGAGCACCAGCAGAGAGGGGCCTGGACTGGTTTAGCCGAGTGCATGGCCCTTCTTCACCAGGGAGAATTCTCTCTGCTGAGCAAGCTGAGCGCCTCCCGGGTGCTCCTGTGAGGCGGGCAGTGCCTCACCAGGCACACTCATTCACTAGCTGGTTCATCAGCTCACTGTAGACCTACTGTGTGCCTCTGCCACCTGCCGTCGTGGGAGCATCAGTGCAGCCTGGGAGCTGGTGCATGCCACAGGCAGTCTACACACTATACTTCTGAGGATCCAGTCATTCCAGCCCTACCTCCTAGATGTTATGGAGAATAAAACAGACGCAAATCTATGGAGACTAATGAAAGCATGTCTAGCTTCCAACTTTACTCAGTTTGTTACTATGACTGTGGGTCTGCGGCCGGGTCCCTTCTCTCCTTCGGGCACAGGCTGGGGTCAACTGGCTTCCCCTGGATCCCCAGGTCTGAAGGCCCTGTCCTGAGTGGCCTCCGCAGCTCCGGGATGCCAAGCATTCATACAGGCTGCGAAGAGCTGTGGGTGTATTGACGAACTGAGAAACCGCCACGCCTGCAGGAATACTCACTCCCCTCTGGCCCTGCATCACTCTGAGAATTCAGCTTTAACCTTTAGATGTGACTGTCACAGGCAGGAATTTGCCATAAGTGAGATTTTTTCGAATCCCAATTTCCGGCATTAAGGCGTAATTCAGAAGCTCTAAGGAAAAAGGTGATATTTGCCATTTTTCCAGTAAATGAAATTGTTACTATTATTACTATTTGCCAAAGTTAGTAAATAAAACCAATCAGACATGAAAATAACTGACTTTAATAGAGCATCTTCTAAACACTTCTAAAGATTCTAATCTAAGTTTTCTAATCATTCCCAAATGGACGACATTGAACACAATGGTCGCCGACCTTCTTTGTTGTTGTTGTTGTTTGTGTGTTTTTGAGATGGAGTCTCGCTGTTGTCACCCAGGCTGGAGGGCAGTGGCACGATCTCGGCTCACTGCAACCTCTGCCTCCTGGGTTCAAGTGATTCTCTTGCCTCAGCCTCCTAAATAGCTGGCACCTGCCACCACGCCCAGCTACTTTTTCTGTATTTTTAGTAGAGATGGGATTTCATCATGTTGGCCAGGCTGGTCTTGAACTTCTGACCTCAGGTGATCCACCCACTTCGGCCTCCCAGAGTGCTGCCATTATAGGTGCGAGCCACCACACCCAGCTCAAACTTCTAAACAACTAAGACCACCACAAGCTTCAGCCAAACAGTTCTCATCCTCTTCCGAAAATGCCTTGTCTCTCTTCAACTTGCGTTCACTCCTGTTCTCTCCAAGTTCTCTGACCACCCCTCTCTCTGACCTTGACCTTCCTACCTCTTCCTGTCCCTTTGGCTGGGCTGAGCTCATCCAGGGTGCTGCTGTGGCCACTGTGCCCAGGGACCCCTCTCTGAATGTGGGTCTCCACCCATCACGTGGCCCTTGGCGAGTGCAACCTCTCAAGGTCACTCTCTCCCCTGGACCCAGTTTCCTTCACAGATTCCAGAGCTTTCTGATCCTAAATCCACCTTGTGCTCCGCTGGAGCCTGTGTGTACAGAGCGTTCAGAAGTCACTGCCATAGACCACAGCCTGCTCCAGGTGACGGAGCTGACGGAAGGAGCTGCACTATCCCCATTGCTGGCCTGACACCCGGGCAGGGCTGCTCACCTGTATCCGGCCAGGATGTTCATTAGCGTGGACTTCCCAGCCCCGGAAGGGCCCATAATGGCCACCAGCTCACCACTATTGAACTTCCCGGAAATTCCTTTCAGAAGGGTCTTGTATCCTGCAAAAAGCAGATCATATTCATATTCGTTTCATTTTGTTTTATCTCTAATGCAGTAAATATGCAGATGTTCAAGTACACACGACTGAGGCCGAAGGCAACCTTTGACATGCACGGTAGAAAAGGCTGCATTCCAGGGAAGAACATGAACTTCGTGTCTTTTGAATTCCCTGGTCTATGTCTTCAGTTGCATTTCACGGGTTATAATAATGATAATAACTAGCACGTGTGTAATGCTTTAGCGCTTACAAAGCACTTTCCCACTCATCGTCTAGTCTGTAAGGAATCCACCATTCCTGTCTCAGAGTGAGGAAGCGATGTCCAGTGGGCCCAGGTGACTTGCCCAGGCCCTCGGCCAGTGTGAGCAGAAGCCAGCTCTGGGCTGCAGCACTACCGGCTTGCTCCTCCCCCGATATGCTATGCACGTGTCTGTATTAATTAATAATTCACTGACTGCATCTACAAATTATTTATGCTTTATATATTTATATAAGTATAAATTATGTATGTATGATTTATTTAGAAATAATCAACATATAATTAATCAATATATTATTAATCCCTTAATTAATAATTAAGAAAGTTTGTCATTTTGCAGCCACACCAAACTGCTTTGGAATTTCTGCCAAGTCTCCATCTCAGAGCTTTATAAAAGGAGAAAAGCTACACATCCCAAGCAGAGCCACGTTAATTTTTTTCAGCTAGACTGTTTAAAAGTGCTGTAAATAATAAAACAAAAGCAACTGGAGGCACAGATAATGACTCCCAATCCAGGGGCATGTCTCAGTGTAGTACCAGATCAGACTCCACCGTTAAATGATCAAGAATCATGTGAATGCAACTTCAGCTCCCACGCATTCCAGGGCACCTAATGAGACAGGGACCCTCGGGGTCCTTGGCCCAATCCCGGGTTTTCGGCTTTCTCCCGGTCCCCAGCTGGGCACCCAAGCCTGTATGTTTCCATAAGTCTGGCCCAGGGGAGTTTGCTTCCTGCTGTCTTCCTGTCTTTCGTAGACAGGACACCGGAAAATGTCAACCTGTCACTAGGTGCCGCCTTAATTTGGATGTGGAGTCCCTGAGGCCTTGTTTAGGGGAGTCGGAGAGCTGCGGAAGCCAGTCAGGAAGCTTGGGACTGCCACTCATTACAGAGAGGGCGGTTGTCGCCCCAGGGAGGGCCAGGAGGGTCATCCCAGCGGGGGTAGGGGCACAGGAAGAAAGGGCGGGGGCTGGAGAGCAGCTCAGAACTGCAGGTGAACCAGCTCGTACAACAGGACCGTGAATAACAATGCTTACAAACACACAGCACTTGAGGCCTAAACAGATGAGCAGGGCTGGAGGAGGACCAGGAACCCCAAGAACAGCCCTTACGCTGAGCTACGGGTACCCTTCAGTGGACAGGCAGACGGAAGAGCTGGGGACCACAGAGATCCTTCCTCCACAGGAGCAAGCTCCCTGCACCACGGAGTACCCAGGCCCCTGGGCACTCACGTGATATCACCGAGAAAGCGCTATATGCTGGGTACCTGCTAATTACTGCCTCTTGTCTATTCAGGGTGGAAGTGAGGCTGCTCCCCAGCAAACCTCCCTTAGGCTGTGTCCTCTCAAAGTTACAAGCTGCCTGAAGGAGCTGCCTGAAGACGCCTGGTCACTGAGCTCACCAGCAGCCATCGTCTGGCCATGGCCATGCCTCAGGTTCTCAGAAGCCTCTCTCCCTCCGTCCAGGGCAGGCAGGGCCCACGTCTCCTGCTGGGCACAGCCTCTGAGCTCTCACCTGTGACAGTGCCTGGGGCTGACCCTCAGGGCTGGAGTACTGGATGGTCACCCTGGCTGGAGGAAGCACACACAGGCTGCGATGACCCCCAGGACCCCAGGAACAGGACAGGGTGTGGAGGCGGGAGCATTCGGCCCTCGCATGGGAAAAGCAGGACAGGTGGTCTCAGGCTGGTTTTGCTATTGAGAACCACCAGACTGGAATTGCAAGAATATACACCAAACAGAGAGTGCACACAACTGGGGCTGCAGGCGTCCTCTCCACCTGGTCCTCATGGGGTCCAGCAGTGGACCCAAGGCCCAATTCGGGGCTGTACTTCTCTAATATTAGAAACCTGTTTTTCTTTCTTTCTTTTTTTTTAAAAGTCATGCATTTGGGATTGAAGAATCTTAAAAGTGGCTCTGGAAGCAAAGTCCAGTAAACATTAGTCTGCCCTGCTGTGGGACAGCCTGGGCGCAACAGCGACCCTATGCAGGTCTAAAAGTGAATCCCAAGCTGAGGGGCCCAGGAAACACCAGTTAGAGGCTTCCTGTCGTAGTCGGGTTTCCTGAGTATCCAACACACACACACACACACACACACACACACACACACACACACACCCCTCTCTATTTAAAGGAAATCATCCTCCCCGCAGAGCCCTGCATTTGGTTCCTCTTATAGAAATATAAAGTGAAGATGGGACCATCCTGCCCCGCCTGCCCTACTTACCCACCCTGAGCTCTGCTCAGCCCACTTCTTGGCATAATGGACATGCGCCTGCCTCCCTGTCCCTGTGGGCTCTGGTTCACAGGGCGTGTGGTCTTCCACTGTTTTTCTGGCTGGGATAAACACCCAGGATGACAAGTGTGGAGACTGCCAGAGCCAGGCCCACTGAAGGCCCATCAGCCCCGTGCAGGATGCCCAGGTTCAGTATTTGAAACAGCCAGATGCTAGCCCAGACCAGAGTTTAGACACAACCCAGACCAGATCAGAGCCGCAGACCAGAACAGCCAGACCAGAACTTAGAACCCAGACCAGACTCAGACAGAACTCAAATCAGACCCAGAGAGAATCCAGAGAGAACCCAGACCAGACCCAGACAGAACCCAGACCAGACCCAGACAGAACCCAGACCAGACCCAGACAGAACCCAGACCAGACCAGACAGAACCCAGACCAGACCCAGACAGAACCCAGACCAGACCCAGACAGAACCCAGACCAGACCCAGACAGAACCCAGACCAGACCCAGATAGAACCCAGACCAGGTCTAGAGAGAACCCAGATTAGACCTAGACAGAAGCCAGACCAGACCCAGACAGAACTCAGATCAGACCCAGATAGAACCCAGACCAGGTCTAGAGAGAACCCAGATTAGACCTAGACAGAACCCAGACCAGACCCAGACAGAACTCAGATCAGACCCAGATAGAACCCAGACAAGACCCAGATCAGACCCAGACAGAACCCAGACCAGACCCAGACAGAACCCAGACCAGACCCAGACAGAACCCAGACCAGACCCAGATAGAACCCAGACAAGACCCAGATCAGACCCAGACAGAACCCAGACCACACCCAGATAGAACCCAGATCAGACCCAGACAGAACTCAGATCAGACCCAGATAGAACCTAGACAGAACCCAGACCAGACCCAGACAGAACCCAGATCAGACCCAGACAGAACCCAGACCAGACCCAGACAGAACCCAGATCAGACCCAGACAGAACTCAGATCAGACCCAGATAGAACCCAGACAAGACCCAGATCAGACCCAGACATAACCCAGACCAGACCCAGACAGAACCCAGACCAGACCCAGACAGAACCTAGATCAGGTCTAGAGAGAACCCAGATTAGACCTAGACAGAACCCAGACAGAACCCAGGCCAGACCAGAGCCTCAGACCAGAAACTAAATGGAACTCAGATAAAAACTGCAGACCAGAACCCATGAGAGCGCTAGGCGGGGCAGGGCTGGCCTCTGTGAGCCTGGGTGGGAGGAGGGCTCCGCTCCCCATTTATTCCACTTTAATCAGTACCTGTTTCTCCCGCTTCCCTAGACTAACCCTAAAGTCTTTATCAATTGCTGGATTGTCTCTGAGCATTGCACGCTAAGAAGAAGTGATGCAGCTTAATCTCTTTTTTAAGGGAGATAAATTCATAGTCAATTAAGGCAAAAACAAGCCATAAGTTCAACCAGACTTCTCTGGGAAATGGAAAGAAATGGGAGGCGAGAACCAGAGGAGAGAATGGGGTCTGAGCAGGGCCCCAGGCACCAGACACCTGCTCAGGAATTAATTCCCTAAGTGACACTGGCAGTCTACGTTTCTTCTTGGGACCCTAACATCAACGTCTTTGAAAACAGGGAACTGGACAAGATGGTTTCTAGTGTCTTAATTACCCTAGAAAGGAAGCAAATGCTCTATGAGCCTGTGAAAATCCTTGCTCCGTAACACAAAATGTGGGAGCTTAGCAAGGGGCACAATTAGCAGTGCCAGGGGCTGTGGTCATTGCCCGACGACAGAGATGGGAGGATGACAGAAGAGTGCTCCAGATAACGTGGTGACGGACTGTCCTTGGAGCCGCAGACCTACATGATCAGAGAGGAGCAAATCCCTTGGGATATTCCAAAGACAACCCACAGAGTCTATCTCTGCCGCTTTTACGGTTTGTTCGCTAAGATGATGCATACTTGGGAGAGACGGGGACAGAGCATGCTGGTCCTTCGGAGCTACTCACTATAAAAGGAGCAGTGGAAGCCCCGTGATCCCAGACCCTCCTAATCAGACTCACCTTGGCTGAATTTCATATTGCAATTCTTTTATTTTATTTTATTTTATTTACTATGTATTTATTTTAGTTTTTAGTTTTTTTGAGACAGAGTCTCACTCTGTCACCCAGGCTGGACTGTAGTGGCGGGACTCAGCTCACTGCAACCTCCACCTCCTGGGTTCAAGCGATTCTCCTGCCTCAGCCTCCCAAGTAGCTGGGAC